>NC_066884.1:10864272-11215105 GCF_022985175.1 Labeo rohita | reverse complement strand
GCACATATTCAATTAACTAGACATCAGAGAAATTACTAACTGGCACAGTACATGTTCTTCAAACAGGCAATATTCCAAGGATTTGTTTACAGCAAAAACTGGTGCTGAAACCACTGCAGCTGCTATTACAAATAACCAAAACAACAGCTCTGCTCTGTTGTGCATAATTACTGCATATAATTATGTACTAAGGCAAACTTATGAAGAGAAAAAGCCAGTAATGGTAAGTAAACATCCACAAAACATGTTAAAAATCAAAATAACAATCAACTGATACCATTCTCTCTGTCGATTGAATCTCTAGCATTGCTTTCCACAGACAACTCATCAGAACTAGTGTGAATGGGATTCTTGTGTTCTGATGTACGGGAGGAGTTATCAGCTGCAGGACTTGGTGTACATTGAGAGTCTTCCTCTGAGACCCTCTGCTCTTCTAAAGAGAGACTATGGTCAGGTGACAGCCTCTTCTCATCTACTGCATCATGTTTAGGACTCATGTTGTGGGATGCCCTCTGATTGGACAGCTGGTTCACCCTATCAAGAGCTTTGCTACGAGGTTTAGGGGTGGGCTTACTAGGGACTATGGTTTGTAAGGGGGACGAACAATGGAAGAAAAAACAACACAAAAGACGTTCATACAAAATGTTGACACCACCAAATGATGCTTAAAAATCATACAATGCTTAGTAAAAAACAAAATTACACATCAAAGCTTTAGCCAGCTAAGTGTGAAAAAAAAAATGCAGGACACACAATGACATCCATTAGAGATCTAACAGAATATCCATCTAATACTGTGGTCAAAGGGTGAAGTGTGTAGTTTTCAATGTTACAGTACTTTAAGGAAACCTGTTTGAAAACAATATGTTTTTGCAAGTACGTTGTATTTTACAAAAATTACACACTTCACCTTTAAGGTACATCACTGACTAATGAAAAAGATGTACCCAGAGGAGGGGTTTCTCTGTGTCTGGATTCCACTTGAGGGTCCACAGCTTGGGACTTTTTAATTTTAGTAAAACGGTGTTTAGTGGCTTTTTCTGCAAAAGTGATGGAAAAAGAGAAAAGCAGAATGAAAGAGAGAGAAAGCACAGGCAAGATGATTATGTCAAATACAAAGAAAGAGAGAATTACTACAGCTTGATGGATAAAATGTGAAATTGGACAAATTAGAAAATAAGTGGTCCCTCTGGGGCAGACTTTTTACATCTATTGAAACGCTGAACAATAATAGCAGATGATACATCTCTGTGAACAGCACTTCAGAAGTTCAAGGAAACGTGAACAAAACCTTCATTCTTGGAAATATTGCTACTTATCAGACACAGTCTGTTGTACACACAATGTTCTGTCTCAGCAGTAAACAACACTTGTTGAACAGAAACCTTACTTAGACATAAATGTATAATAATTCTCAGCTCTCACTATGAAGCTTTACGTTTAAAGAAGCAAATACATCATAGATATACTGTTCAAAAGTTCAGGGTTGGTAATATTTTTCAAGTTCCATAAGAAAAACAATCTCTTATGCCCAGCAGAGCTGAATTTATTTGATTAAAAATAAAGTAAAACAACAATACTGTGAAATATTATTATAATTTAAAATAGATGCTAGATAGCTTAAAGTATTTTAAATAGTGCTGTCAAGCGATTCATTGCGATTAATTGCATCCAAAATAAACGTTTTTGTTTACATAATGTGTGTACTGTGTATCTTTATTGTGTATATACAAATACACACACATAGAGTATATATTTTGAAAATATTTCCATGTATTTACAAGTACATATTTATATTCATAAAATTAATATTATATATAAATATACTTAATATATGAAGATAAGGTATTTTTAAATATATACATGCATATGTATATTTATATATACATAATAAATATCCACAGTACACACACATATATTATGTAAACAAACCTTTTATTTTAGAAAAAGAAAGGCAAAACTGAATTTTCAGTAACCATTACTCCAGTCTTCAGCGTCACATGACCCTTCAGAAATCATTCTAATATGTAGATTTGGTTCTCAAGAAACTTTTTTATTAATGTTGAATACATCTGTACTTATCAAAATCTTTGTGGAAGCTGTGATTCTGAATAGTATTCAACACTATACATTTCCTTACTGTCTTTTTGATCAATTTAATGCATTCTAGATTAATATAAATAATAATTTCTTTAAAAATCTTAATGGCCCCAAACTTCTGAACAGCTACGTAAACAATATTTAGTACTAAAATGCATTCACATGAACTTCACTTTAAAAATTCCCAACACAAAATGCAAAGCAGTACATTATTGAGTGTCAAAATACCAGAACTCATTCCCATACCTCTTAAATTCAGAATTACTGAAAATGAAGATGTCTTATCTCAGTACTACAGAACAATTATGCAAAACAAGTAATGAGTTCATGTAGTCAACAACACCTTAATCACTGAGGGACTTGATGGCAGAACATTGCACAATCAGTTTAGATATTTTCCTGTTATGCCACACTGCTTTAATGTTGTTTAGACATAAATGCACTTGTGACATCCAACAGACTTTCCCACAATATTTTGTGTTAGGTGTTAATAGCACCTATGACAAATTGCTTATGTTTCTCATTTGTAACTCTATTTAGACAAAAGCATCTGCTAAATGACTAACTGCAAAGTCAATTTACATGCAAGCAAGTGCAAAGGCACTGGGAAACCCAAATCCCAAAAAACAAAATAAGCCTATTTAGAGCAGAGCGTAACAAGAAAACATCAACTCCTCCATCGCAGAAGCAATTAGGCTGGCTAGATGATTAACATCAGGTGAAGACTAAATCGGGTCTAATCATATCAAAAAACACATGCATCAGTTCATATCTAGAATTTGGAGTTATAATATGCAAGCCAACAACAGTTCTAATCAGTTATTCTATTCACATTATTTTATGATCAAATTGCTAAAAATGCCTCAGTCAGGCTACATGCAAGTCATTTAAAAACAAGGCAGTGCAATCTATAATTGCATATTAGGGGGATACCTGATGACACATCTGATCTGATCTGATCTGATCTGATCTTGCCTAATTTATTTTATCTACTGCTTTGTGCTTGCTGCCCTCAAGTGGACAAATGCCTAAACTACAATATTTGTTGTTTACAGCCCTAAGATCACTATTAGACAGTTAGATTTGAGCTGACATCTTCCTACTCAAAGCTACCCACAGTACACTTATTACAAGAAGAGCATGCATCCCTGGAAATCTGGAATAAAGTGTCTTGCTTCTAAGGCGTAAACTAAATCTTCAGGCTTCAAATCCAGACCTAAGATTAAGTGAAAGTTTAGCTAGATAATTCAGCCTCCTTTTTCACTCAGGTAAAACCAGCACTCACCTGGTCCCTCTTCACTGTCATCATCATCATCCTGCCACCACGGCAAAGAAACTGAAGCCTTCTTCACTGGCCTGACAGGTGCTTTTCCCAAGCTGTCAAGAACACTAGGGTGCCTGGCACTGGTGCCCAAATCAACAGAGTCATCAGAGACAGACTGAAAAAAAAAGAAGCATAAATACACAACACAGTGGGCTTAAAAATATTTACTATGAGCTGTATTGCAATTAAAACACTGCATATTGAATAATTACAAAGGAATTTGCAAAGCAAATATGTTTAAATTAATCTTACACGGAGTATAGCATGTCCTAATACAAGAAACATCAACTTCCCAAAGGTTTTCATACCAAATGCCAGTATACATACAAACGCTGAACTGTCAATAGCAAACAAAAGCCTGTCAACAGTACCTCTTTCAAGAACTGCTCGAACTGCTGATCCAGCTCCTCTTTAGTCAATCTATGAGCCATAATTTACTGAAACACAGCGGAACAAACATATTAGAATTAGTGATATGTTTTATATACAAGTGGTATTATAAGAATAACTGCTTTCAAACAAATAAACAAAGTTAAGTCACATTTGATACACAACCTAAACGAGAAAGCGTCTGGGAGAGAGACAGAAAAGTCTGCTCGCGTTGCATTGTAAACAAACAGGCTATTGTTGAAGAAAAAGAAAATGTTTATGTTGTTGTGTTGTGATTTTCTAGGTTTCGTTATTAGCTCGCTAGCTCGTTTGTCATGGCAACCGAGGGAAACGCTCAACCTGTTAGTAAAAGTGTTGGAAAACCAGGAAGCAAAAGACTCACCCATACAAAAGGAGTCGGAAAATGAATATGCAGTAAATCATTTACTGTTCACATTGTTTCTGAACTGATAATGTTTGTCATAAAGTTTCCCGCTACAATAACCGGGGGATTACTGACAGCTTATTGGCCATGTTACGTCACATGATTCCGAGGATTTGATTGAGCGGCGCAGTTCCGTGTTTCTGGGTTGCCATGTTGGAGAAATACCCTTATTGGGTATTGGGTATTGGAGAAATACCCTTATTGGGTATGAGTGGATGATACGTTTAAGAGCCTGTACACAATTATTTTTTATGAATAAATAAAACTAAATAAAATGGTGTTTCTACAGTCTCAGGAATTCCAAAGTATATGTCATTACGTTTTTGTTGTTTATCATTTTAGTTATGGTGTTTTAGTATGTTTTTAATGAAACAAAACATTTTTCTCAATTAAATACAAATAAAAATATTAAAATAAAATGATTTGTATTAAATAAAATTAGGCTATTATTAATTGTTAATTAATTAATTTGTATAAAAATAAAAGCTAAGATACAGCAAATAGCTAAAATGAAATGCATTTCCATGCTCATCAAAGTTCCATTTATTTGAACAAAAATACAGGAAAAAGTAATATTATGAAATATCATTGTAATTTAAAAAACAGTGTTGTATTTTAATATACTTGAAAATATTTTTTATTTCTGTTATGCAAAGCTCAATTTTCAGCTATTACTCCAGACTTCAGTATCACCCGATCCTTCAGAAATCATTCTAATATGCTAATTTATTATCAATGTTGGAAACAGTTCCTAAATAATTTTTTGGAACCTGTGATACCTGTTTTTCAGGATTCTTTGATATATAAAAAGTCTTTAACACATCCTTGCTGAATATATATATATATATATATATATATATATATTTTTTTTTTTTTTTTTTTTTTTTACTGAGCCCACACTTTGAACAGTAGTGTATATTACAAAAGATTTCTATTTTAAATAAATGCTGTTCTTTTTAACATTTTATTTATCAAAGAATCCTGAAAAAAAGTATAAAAGAATATATATATATATATACACATACACACACACACACACATATATATATATATATACACACACACACACACACACACACACACACACACACACATATATATATAATATATATATGTGTGTGTGTGTGTGTGTGTGTTAATTACACTGATAATAAATCAGCATATTATTTCTCAAGGATCATGCGGCACTGATTGGAGTAGTGATGCTGAAAATTCAGCTTTGCATCACAGGAATAAATTCTATTTTATGGATCTAGTATATTAAAATAGAAAATGTTTAATTGCAATACTATTTCACAATATTACAGTTTTTTCTGTATTTGTAATCAAATAAACGCAGCCTTGATGAGCAGAAAAGACTTTAAATCTTACTGATTCCTTCTTTTTTAAATGTTATTGTATATGCAGTGTGCGTGTAATATTATATCTATATCTATCTATCTATCTATCTATCTATCTATCTATCTATATATAACATAATATAATATATATAGTATTTGAATACGTATACCTTAAAAAACTACTTGGAATACATTTCATTGGTATGTCATCACTTGCCAAATGACTTTGTATAAAATTCGCAAAAAGCATTATTCTGTCATTTTCTGCAAGACAGATGACCAGACACCTCCCTCCTTTTTAATAAAACTTCCACACACCATAACCGTGCATAACATGCATTCCAAAACCGCTTACTATTCAAGCCCTGTTCTGACACTGTGTCCTGTACTGACCGTTAGTTACCTCCAGGGGCAGTACTGATGCACAAATCAGCCATTCTTACCTGTTCAAGGTTTGCATAAAATATTGAGCTACAGCATTTGCAGATAGCAAATAATAATAGCCTCCCCAACAAAATACAGTTGCAGCTGTTGCTATACTGCTGCCATCTGAAATGTCATTATTCATACGCTGTATGAAAAGCTGAACCTTAAGTGAGTGAAATCATAAAACTCCCCCATTCATCGAACATCATTTGCCTTGTCACTTCTGTTGCATTAGCCCCCTGATGGGTGCCCGAATGGGACAATCAGCAAATCACTGCCGGGAATACATAAAAACTAATAAGTGAGAGTGTGGTTTATGCTCATCTTTGTCTTTGATTTTTCTAAATGAATGCTTAATGCATTCTAATCGTGACCCTGGTGTCATCAGCCCTCTATCTGACTCTGTTTAAATGAGATAAGTGAATGAGTGATTAGGATGTGAATGCTTCCCTCCTCCCTCGTTTCTCATGTAAATGCGCCCCACCGTCCACCAAACGCACCCTATACCTTAATGAAGGCAGTGTCCTCTCCCGTCGACTTGACATTGGGATGCTGGTGTGCTCGCTGATAGGAGCCGGGCAGGATCACCCTGTCCACCCCACCCTCATTGTAATTCACATTCATGCAAGGGCCTGTTAATATTTTGGTGGGGTGGGTATCTCGCAAAAGGAGGGGCTCCATTACAGATAATTGGACTGACCTTCAGTTGTATTTCAGCGTTATACAGTACACTGACATTGACTGTCCTTTTGCAAACTTATACATTTAAAAGCCACATGAAGTACATTTCATCAGGCTCAGCTGTTTTGGAGATTGCAATGGCTCTGAGATTCATTTGTCAGGTAATTTTGAATACATCCATCAGATTGATAACCAATTCTTTAGATTAAATAGAGGTTTGTAGTACCATCCTTCTAGCAAGGTACATGAACGTTGTTGTCCTGATAAACTGAAATGTTTTCAGAGAAATAATTATAACAAATTTTTTTTTTTAGAATAGAGTGGTAGTAAAATCAGCCAAAATATTATCACTCTCTATCAGGGTTATTATAGTTAAAATAAACAAACTGAAATTACATACACACACACACACACACACACACACACACATATATCATTCAAAAGCTTGTCAGTATTTTATTTTATTTTAGGAAAGAAATTATAGAAACTGACAATTTCCTATAATTTCTATAATTAATTAATTAATAATGGTGCAAAAATGCAGCTTTGAAATTACAAGAATAAATTACACACACACACACACACACACACACACACACACACACATATATATATATATATATATATATATATATATATACTGCATTTTACAAATTTTTTGCTGAACAGTTTTTGCTGTACTTTGGATCAAAACAACTTCTTTAAAAAACATTAAAAGTCTTACTTATTAAAAACTTTTGACTGGTAGTGTTTATCTTGTTGCAAATGCAACATTTTCGTTTAGTTTAACTTCACATACTAAAATGACAAAAACTAAAAAAACAAACAACAAAAAACCCCCTAAAATTAATAACCATTCTAAAAATAGACGTATATAAAAATATACTAAAAATTATAAAAAAAAAACACAACAAAATTTCTAAAACTAAAAAAGAAAATTAAAAACTGCTTCAAAATATTAATAAAAACTAAAGTATCTCAATGACACTAAAATAACACTGCTATTTTGTTGTTCTGTCATAGTGTGAACATGATTTATAGCAATAATTAATCATTTTAAATAAAAAAATATTATACATTTATTACATTATTAATTTACCAATATTTAAAATAATAATAATAATTCATAGTCAATTTTGTGTCCACTCTCCAGTCTTGATTTTAAAGAAAAGAAGGATATAAATATCGATTCCTCCTTCAATGTGGTTTAGATAGATAGTGAAGTAGCGAAGAAAAATGAGCCTGCACGTGTGAGAAGAGATGAGGCCCATTAGACACTAAGGCTGGCAGTCTCTCAGACATCATCTCTTCACTCGTGCTCTTCTCATGGCCGATCAATTACTACTGCCTCCTGAAACGCTTTGGCGGGGGACACTCAAGTCTGGCAGCCCGCTTCATCATCAGCTTTCTGGGCTCGTTGCCTCAGGCCCATTTCTGCCACAGAGAGGAGGAGAAGAAGCTGTTTATGATGGTATGAGTGGGGACTTTTGGCTATTGAGACGTGTGAGTCTGCTCCTGACGTGACACTGAAATCTTTGGTGCGGAGACCACACACACACACACACACACACACACACACACACACACACTTGTAGAGTTTCTTCACTGTAATTCCTACCTGAATAGATTCATATTTTCTATAAGTGTGATTCATGATCTAAGTTTCAGTAAGTTTCAGGTCCTTCTGTTCAATTTTGTTGACCTGTCATGAGATCTGTTGATGAAAACCAAGTGTTTTGGGAGATACTGTAGAATAAATGGAGGATTATGAGCACTGGGCTGGGAGAGCCTTAACTTTTAATATCTGGAGATGTCTGCAGTCATGTTTAAGTGCATTTGCTATTGCATTTCTATATAATACAAAATTTAAGCATTAATATTTAATACCAGCTCTCTACTATAGTCAAATGGTTACAATTTAATAAGCAGTTGTCTAGGGCAAGGTTTTCAAACAGGGGTCAGGGACAGCAAAGGATGCAAGAGAATGCTAGGGCATCCAAGAAAAAGTTTAGAGAAAAACAGTGTAAATAAATAAATAAATATACAAATAAGAGTGACATACAGACAAACCCACACTGTAAAAAATAAAAAACACAATTTGTTGAGTCAGCTTAAAATAATTTGTTACCCTGCTGCCTTAAAATTTTAAGTTCAGTCAACCAAAATAAGTTTATTCAACTTGAAATATTAAGTTGTACTAAGTAACAACTTAGATATTTGTGTTTGCTAAACTTAACAGATGGGTAAGTAACCCAGCTGCCTTAAAATTTTAAATTATTCTAAGGTGTCGCTTAGTATAATTGAACATTTCAAGTTGAATAAACTTTTTTTGAGTTGACTGAATTTAAAATTTTAAGGCAGCCAGGTTACAAATTATTTTAAGTTGACTCAACAAATTGTTTTTTACAGCGCTTGGATTGTTTTGACCCAGCGGTTGAGTTAAATGTTTAACCCAGCTTTCTGGGTAGTTTTATTTTAATCAACTTTTGATTAACAGTTACTGTATTACTTAAAATAAACCCAAAATAGGTTGAAAATGAACATTTACTAATATGTCCAATAAATTAACATTTATTAATAAGATGAATAAATAATAATTCAATAATATATATTTTTAAATTACTTATTAATAAACATTCATCTTTTGAATATTGCTAATGCCTCTAGTAATGTGTCTGATTTTTAATTTGCAAACTATTTTGTATTCATTTTAAGCCAGCCATATAAACTAGCAACTTTTAAACAATAGTTGAGTTAAATAACACTACCCAGAAGTCAAAACAACCCAATAACTGGGTTTGTCCATGTATTTTACCCAGCACTGGGTTGATTTTAACCCAGATTTTTTTAGAGTGTAGAAACTAAATATTTTCCAAATAATATTTTAGATATATTATTGCGTCACAAAGTAAACTGGGTTTTTATACAAGAAACTGTATAGATGCCCGTTAGATTTTATGATGAGGGTCCCTCACCTGAGTATGATCAAATTTCTTTCCTCTTCCTCTCCTCTGTGGTGGTTATATTGCACAATAATCCACACATATGCAGCAAAAAAGGCAATAAAGAAAAATGTCTGTCCTTATGAATTGTATTTTTCAGTACATGGAAACAAACCGAAGTGAAAAAAGAGACACTGGCCAGAAACACCTCTGCATTTAAAATCATTACTATTGTATAGTATGTCCACATTACATTTATGCAACATACAACATACTTTTTTAACAGAAAGTAATTAATGATTTAAGAGAAATAGTATGCAATTTTGAACGCATCCGAAGTGTTTCTGGCCAATGGCTCCTCTCTAACTTCAGTTTCTATGTACTGAAAAATACAATTCATAAGGACAGACATTTTTCTTAAGTGCATTTTTGCTATGTCCGCTGCATATGTGTCGATTTATCAGGCATCTATACAGTTTCCTGTATAAAGTTTACACTGTGAAAAATTTAAGTTGTCATTGTTGTGTGACCTTCCAGAATTGTCTCTCCACAGACAAATCCTTTCCTATGGACTCACACCATAGTAAAGTGTCCACTGGATGTACACTTTTGAATTTTGGTCATCTGGGTACTTTTCACCTACTGTTTCGCCTATTCTGTCAGGTCCGACATCGTTTTCAGATACTGTTTTTAAGTATGCAGCCTTTGTTTAGTCTACTTGTGAGGGAAAACTGCACATCCAACATGTTCCGGAAGGGGGCAGGATTGCTCTATGCAAGTATTTTCAGCTGTTACAACCCTCACCACTAGAAACAGTCACACTTGGCTTCTGTTCATCTTTCTGCCCTTCTCTATCTATGGGATTTAGGTGTAATCCCCTGAGCATACAAACCTGCCCTCCAAACTCCTCCTTTGCCGACCAAAGCCCATTGATCACCAAGTGTATCTATCTCAAGACCACTACAAAGGCGTCCACGCTCCGTCAAAACACAGCCCGCTATGAGAAAATAGAACTGCAATATTCAATATTGCTCATTATCTTCACAGAATCACTTCATCTCTCAGAGGCCCTCCACCTAAAACCCTGTCTCCTCTGAGCTATGCTGCCCTCGACGTTTCACGAGCGCTGGATTTTCAGATGGCACATTATCGTGTCTCCTCATTGACCGGCACTTTGCGGCTCACGGTCCCATCATCCTTCGGTTAAGAGTGAGATGGGCTGCGACACGCAGAGCTGGAGGGTGGCCCTGACTCCGGGGGGACGGGAGGGAGAGACTCTGCACAGTAACTCTGGAGAGGAGGGTGCAAGAGGCACAGACGCACTGCTCTTCAGAGGAAAGGAGGAGAGGCACATTAATCATCCCAAGACATCTGTTCTTTCTGCTGCTTTAGAATTCTGTCAAAGCGCTCCCATCTTCCCTCCTATAGCTGCACAGAAAAATGGAAAAAATGAAAGAGGTGGCGGAAAAAGCCTGAAATTGTCATCTGTTTGCCCTGGACAGAGAAAGTGAAATGTTAGATCTAAGTCTATGATCTTTGCATCTCATTAAATTCCCATTCATACATACGTGACAGGAGCTTTTAAAGAAGGTGCACTGATTAAAATGATTTGTTAATCAAAAGTGAAGTTTTCTACTTTGAATTTATCATACAAAACTATCACATGGATTCAGAAGATCTGGAATAAGTTGCACTGTTATTTGGAACAATAAAAGGTTATGAAAATAACAAGGATTTTCAATTTACATCTGTAAATAAAAAACAAAAATGGCTTTAAAGTGAATAAAGTGATTGGTATGACATACTGCATACAGATATACATGATTGGTTTATGTACAAAATAAATAAATAAAAACAACAAAATAAAATATCCAGTCACTTGAGCATAGCAGGAATTTGAACTTGCAGGACGGACTTGACAAAGCCTCTAGAAGGCAACCCTAAACAGATAAAACCAGCCTAGGCTGGTTGGCTGGTTTTAGCTGGTCAATCAGACTGGTTTTGGCTGGTCATAGCTGGTCAGCAGGCTGGTTTTAGAGGGGTTTTGGCCACTTCCCAGCCTGGTCAGGCTGGTCTTAGCTGGTCAGGCTGGGAGACCACCAGCTAAAACCAGCCTGACCAGCCTGGCCAGGCTGGGAGACCAGCTTAAACCAGCTACCTCCAGCTTAAACCAGCTAAGACCAGCCAACCAGCCTAGGCCCCGTTTTTTTCTTCAGGGAAGCCTGTAACCTTTAGCCAAAAAAGACAATGGTGACAGAAAGGAGCCCAGAGGCCATTTTTTAAATGGATGTCAATGGAGGAAAGGCTTTACTTTGCTGAATAAAGAGCTTTTTAGAAGAAACAGCTCATAATTTAATGAATCGATCAACGTTTTACATTAAACAATACTTTTGGATTTAAATATTTTTAGAATTTACACAGAGAAAAAGCAGATTTATACTTTTTGCGACAGGTGGGATTCAGCTTACGGCATTTCTCATTTACTCCTATGGTATCCGTAAATGGTCAATTGGGTGTCGACTCAGTGATGGATTCATTGACGTCAAGGTTGTAATGTGGTTGGTTATTAAAGGGGTCATTGGATGCAAAGTTCACTTTTTCATGTTGTTTGAACATTAATGTATGTTGGCAGTGTATGTACAAATCTACCCTATAATGATAAAAATCCATGCAGTGGTTTTTAATTAATCTGTAAAATAATATCCCCTTTTTCAAATCGAGCCATTCTCAGAGGCTGGTCCCACGATAGTTGATTGACATGAGCGTCTTACCTCAGATCAGCTGTAACAGTCAAAACTCCATTGTTTCGATGCCGGAGCAGGGATGTGAGTCAGACAAGAATATCTCTGATTGAGCGATTGAGGTGTTGTGTTGCTGGATGTAATAATGAACGTAGTGGTCGTCATTTACTCCCGACATCTGAGCCGCTGAAGATGCAGTGGATTAAGTTTGTCTGTGAAGGGAATGCACCTCCCGATCTACATAAATGTTTGTATGTTCCCGCAAATCATTCATGATTCAGCTTCACCTACAGCAGAAGTCAGTATAAGGTTTTTTTTTTATGAAACTTTCCAATCACCTCCCCTAATAACGTGCTAGTTAGCAAGTTTCGTGGCTAAACGCAGCTAAATGTGGCTAAAGTAAACAGGCTCGTCTCTCCACAGAGAGAAGAGAGGGGCGGGGTGAGCAGAGCTCATTAACATTTAAAGCAGCCTCGACCAGAACAGGATGATTTTTGCAGAGCTGATTTTGGCAAGGTAAAAAGGGTGTTGTTTTACACAACCATTGAGAATTTTTAACCAAAGTATATATACACTGTTCATTAAGACTCTAAAGCAGTGGTCTCAAACTCAATTCCTGGAGGGCCGCAGCTCTGCAGAGTTTAGCTCCAACCAGCTCCAGATCACACCTGCTCAAGTTTCTAGCAATCCTGAAGACCTTGATTAGCTGGATCAGGTGTGTTTGATTAGGGTTGGAGCTGAACTGTGCAGAGCTGTGGCCCTCCAGGAACCGATGACCCCTTTAAGGCATACGTACTCCAATTTGGCCATTACGCTTTCTCCAATAGTAAGTAATACAGACCATCTTATCTCTCAATAGTAAGACAATCTCTGGCGTTACCGCAGAAAGCTGAATATAATTCCCAGAACAGACCGTGATCTATCCTATTCTATTTTCTTCCTGTAAGAGTCGGTGCAGCCATTTGTAAATTTTATGGGTCTGACATCCAGTCTCATCTGCGTTCAGCTATTTTTAGCTTTACAAAACTGCTTACCATATTATTTTAATGTATTATCTTAGTTACTAGCACAAATTATGTTTGTAGTGCAAACAGTTTTACCGGAAAATGAACCAGAAGTCTCACCCAGAGTCTTACTTCCGCTTTAAAGAAAAAGGTGGATATCCAGAGTAGAGCGATCATGTTTAAGTGTTTTATGGACATATTTTATGTACTTTAGTGCTTAAAATATAAACCAGGCCCACATTTTAGGCACACATAGGCCTATTCAATATGATCTTCTTCAATTGTAATATATATGCAAATAACGCCATTCATACAGTGGTACATCTAATCATAACACGATGAAATACTTAAATAAACGCAAGGCAATGAAGCATGTCATTTGCTTGTCTTTAGTGCTAGTAAAAGTTATAAAACTTTTGTCAACGATATGGGCTGTGATGTGTTTATGACAGCTAATATTAGATTTCGTATGATAAAGAAGAAGACTGGGAGTTTGTTGTCTTATGGTAATGTATTTTAAATTACAGACGCTTCAACACATTAGACAGTGATGAGCTATCACTGAAGACATTTAGCAATATGTACTGCATTCTCTGTCTGTATGTCACAAACAGTCCTGGTTTATAGTGGCAGTGCTGCTTCGTTGCTGTTTTGAGAGCAAACATTTCACCTAAATATCCAACACTGCTGAAAAAACTGATAAAACCAGCCTAAGCTGGTTGGCTGGCCTTAGCTGGTTTAAACTGGAAGTAGCTGGATTTAGCTGGTCTCCCAGCCTGGCTACCCTAGTAAAAAAGTAATTTAAAATGCATTTATTTTATACTAAGTACAGTTTAAGTCTATTAACATATTTACTGACATCACTCAAGGCTTAAATATAAAAGAGTAAATATAAAAATTGTAATTAAATTTTATTTGGAGCACTACATTTCTTAATATTAAGTTTTAAGTACAAAAAGTACTATTGCAGGTTATTTTTATTAAGTGCATATGTAAATGTATTTGTAGTGTGCTTAGCATGAAATGAATGCATTTTAAAAACACTGTAGTGTATTTATTTTTCATTGGGGTAGGCTGGTCAAACCAACTGGTCTCGCAACCTGACCAGTTGGTGAAAAGGCCAAAACCCCTCTAAAACCAGCCTACTGACCAGCTATGACCAGCTAAAACCAGCCAACTGGCCCACCAGCTTAGGCTGGATTTAGCTGTTTTTTTTCCTCTTGACATGTTCTCATTTTGTCTCATGATTGATATCCACTGTCCACTTGCACCTCTATATTGAATGTGTGTTGTACAGTTCTTAAAGTGAGTGAGATTAAGACAGTTTTTCTTTTAGTTGAACAACTAATGAAACACTTTGGTTTCATTATGAGAAATTTTAAGCTTTTTTTTTTTTTTATGTGCTATGACAGTCTTTATTATTCTCAGACTGGATGCATTTACATAGAATGTCACAATGAACACTTTCATCTATCCATTAATAAGGATTACTCATTATCTGTCACTGTCTGTTGCTTTTACACATGCTGATGTTTATATTATGCAAAAATGCTGTATAATTGTTTATTGCCAGAGGTATTCCTTTTTTAGATTTGTAAAAGTGAAACTGTCTTGCATTTGCATGAATTAAAGCAGAATTAATGACTGTAACCCTGTAACCTTTCTTCAAGTAGTGGTTTTAATAATTTGAATTATATTAGAATTAAGGTGAAATGTGTCATTTTTCCACCACGGCCATTAGCAAATGGAATTATTAATGTTTTAAGACATTTTAATGTTTCCTGAATACTCCCCTATTGGTTGGACAAATTCAACCACTGACTGAGCCAGTGTTGCTTTGAAGCAGTTTTGATATTGCCACGTACGGCCTGGTTTAAAAGTGACTTCACTACACCATATTTCGGTCTGTAAAATTGTACCAAATCATGTATGTGACCATGCCACAAAATAAAACACATATGAAGAATGTCTAGATGGAAATTTTTTTTTAATGTAATTGTAAACAGAAACAGAAGTGTAAATGAAATTGCTACATACAAATACCTGCGATAACTAATGAGATCAGGTTGCATATTGAGATGGGACAGAAAAAATGTTTTAACAAAGAAAAAGAACTACATGCTTCAGCTTTAAAGCTCATATTCATAATAGATATGGCCAAAGGTAGGCAAACATTAATTATATTGCTGTAAACAGTAAATCCAACCAGGTCTAAAGTCCACATTCAGCTTCATGGAGGAAGTTACTAAATTGTTTTGTGGCATGTGATGGAGAGAATGAAAACAAGAAGTAGAATAAAGTGGGCTAGTACAGAAGAAAAACTCAGAAGTGAAACTTGAAATATTTAGTAAACTGAAAGTGCAACAAAATCTCAGCTGTGGGGAAATAGTGGAAGCAAATGTGGCAATATAGTGATTTTTCTTTTTTAATAATAGAAGAATCTTATGTAAAAAATTTTTGAAAGATTACTGGGAAAACCTTCTGCATCGAGTTCTGGCGCTGTCTTAAGTCACTGATGAGAGAAGCTCCTAACTGAAAAGTTCTGGGAGGATTATAGTGCTCTGATATGTAGATCTCCTCGATTTTGTTCTTGTTCCTATTCAGCTTCACAATGACTCTGTCCATGTTGCTCAGTTGGTTATGTGGATCATAGTATTTCCTCACTTCATAGGGAAGGTCGTTAGAGTGCCGGTAGTGAAGGTTTCCTATGGTAAAGTACATATACGTAAGTTTGTCCTTCAGCGGAGGGAGCAGGAAACCGCTGTTATGGAACTCATGGAACCCAAACTCTCCAGTCACAGGGTTACAGAGAGCTATCATGTTGTTGTCAATGCATGTTCTCACATACCACTTAATTAGGGCGAGTCCATGCCGGGGAGGTGGATATCCAAACCCAGTCTCCTTAAGCTCCTCTTCAGTGTTTAATGTTTCAATGGCGATGACCAAGATGGCAAGCAAAAGGCTGAGATGTTTCATCGTCGCTGTATGCAGTCTGCAGGGAGAATGAAGGCAATTGAAGATCAAAACAGCTGGAAAAAGCTGACTGAAATATGAAATCATAATTTGACATTTTTACTTCCTTAAATAAAGACACATTGCCATGATCAAATTAATTCATTAATGCCCCCTAATAGTCTTGTAACCGTTAGTTGGCGATAAAAGGCTTGGTCAGCCAAAATTTTATTGGTCCCGTAGTTGCAGAAAAAAAAAAAAATTAAATCCAAAGGAAGTGGCAAAGTCACGCAGTCCCTGACGGACAGATCGTTAACAGCTGGTCTACGTGGTAATACATCGGACAGAACATCCAAACGCTCGCCTATCATTTATTGACTTCAAATATGTTTTTTTCAGGCGTATGTAGTAGCAACTTTACATGGTCACTCAATCTAATGTTAACCTAGAAAAATGTGTGATCTTAAAACACTGTCATTTTTGGTTATACAGATAAAAAGTAATACATCTTTCAGTCTGTTAAAACTCTATGTTTATTTGTGTGAACTCACAATAACAACAAAACATTGTGCTTTTGTAAAATAATTAAAGCGCTTTCTGCCATCTCTGTCTCTGTAAACTTGAGCGAGAAACTCCATTTATACTTGCCTTACAGATATGAAAGATATATATATAGAGAGTGAAATGTCTACTTTTAAATGGACCAATTCAAATAGAAAACAATTATTCTTAGATTAATCTGTATGAAACATGCATACACTGGAGATGACGAGTCAGTGTTGCTTAATTTTTTAAGACGAAAACAAAGAAAGCAATAGTTTAACAAATTGTTAAACGTTAATGCAGTCTCCTTGATGTTTTTCCCTGACACATTCATAATTATTAGATCTGATTCTGCCAATGTGCTGTGGCAAGCTTTTTTTTGCGTGCACTTGAGTGCTTATTAGGCTATGTTGGCAGTTAAAGGCTCATTATTATGATTTATATGGTTTAGTAATAAACGTGTGATTAATAGTCGAATAATGCTTGAAATTAATGACTACTACTCTACCAAAAAAATTTAGTTGAGGGCAGCCCTAATTTTTTCCTGACATTTTTGCCAAAACCAAAATTGTGCATTTTTAAAATTAAATACTATTTTGTCTAAATAAAAAGAAAATAAAACACTAAAAACAAAAAGCATTTAAAATGTTTAAAATGTAGGCATAACATTATAATGTACAGTATGAAAAATTGATATTTTGAGAATTGCTAAAGATACTAACAATGTTATTAATTAGCTTGTTAGCAGCTATATAAAAAAGGCAACAATTATATATCCAATACTGGCTATAATTATTCCAACACTGATGATTACTGATGCATTAGAAAATTAAAAAATAATCCAGTCCTCGATGTAGTACCTATACAATGAGTATCCCTAATTTTCCTTTATTTAACTAGCTTTTTTAATCTAAAATATGTCATAATTTGGAAATTAAACTATTTACGAATGCTGTTGTTGTCTTTAACACACTTGATTTAAAAGCTTTTGACATGTATACTATCAGCAGTTTTTTTTGTTCTTTTCTATCACCTATTTTTGGTGTGATAATAATGTCTTGTACCTGCTTTTCCTGTTGGTATTGTTACATCTCCAGACAAACTTTTTTGTCAATTTACACAGGAACATAGGTGAATAAAAAACATCTAATTTACAGTTTTCAAAACCTGCGCCGAGGTGTTTAAAGCAAAGAATAACAGTGAAAATAGCATTCTCGATTAAGCGGTATTCATGTTAATTTACCTGAATGAGTCAGCAGAATGTGGGTGTGGAACGTCTTGAGGAGGCTGTGGATATTTTGGGACTAACTGCCTGCGTACAGAGTCTGTTCAGAGTATGTGGGCTCTTAGTTTGAGAGCATTTTTCACCCTATCTAAGAGGAAGTGGTTAAATATGTGAAGCCTACATGACAGATGCGTTCTGCCCTGTTGCCCGGTCTCAGTTCCGGATTATGAATTATCAAAATGCATTCATCTTAATCCTAACAGCTCTGATTCAATTCAAAACACGACAGCTGTGAAATTAAAACACATAATGTGCTGACTGAAAAGAGAAAAAACACATCTCTTTTCCCTAGAGAAAAGCAAATCTGGCATGCAATAGCCCACAGGTGATATGTGTTTCTCAGAGAATCTCTGAAGGTGGAAAGTACAGTTTCAGCTCAGAGATTATGTCCAAAGTCCCTTAAAGTCAGTTCACACATGGCCATTTTGGAAAACTGAAGCTATTTTTAGTGCAACTCTTGAAATCATCTTGAAAGAGAGAGAACTTCTGTCAAGATTATGTTTTAATAGCATCATCAATAAAATTTGACAACAGTTGCGCAGATTCCTAACTTAAAAACACTGCATTTTTTCCAAAGCAGGTCCAGCTAATGTACAAACAAACTAGGGGTCGACCAATTATAGGTATCGGTATTGGTCATTTTCAAAACCGATTTGCAGATAAAATAATTTAAAAGCATTTAAAGAAAGTTTTTTTGTCAGAGCCCTTGTTATTCTTAATTTTGACTAGGGATGTACAATATTATCGGAATAGGCCGATACACAAATAACATTTAGACTGTGTTTCTGATTACATAAAGCAGTAATTGATGTCAGTAAAATCATGAGTATGTTTGATTTAAAGGTCTGAAGCTATAGCTTACATGAATTAAAAAAAAAAAAGAAGAAAAATCACAAACATGACACTTTATTCATTAATGTGTAATATGTTACATTTTTTGAACAAATTATGAGCTCTAAAAGATTTTCTGAATTTTTACAACTCTTTTGCTTTAGACCATCTACAAATGTTAAATCTTAAAATAAAATGTTAAGGTTACCACTGCATTTTTCTGAAAAAAAAAAAAAAAAAAGAAGAAGAAGCTGCGATTGATGTTGAGTTTATTTATAGTTATTTTCAAAGATTCAGTGTACTGTCATTACCAAATAACTGCATTATTGTTTATTTAATTCTAACAAATAAGTTCTTGTTAAAAACTAAAATTAAAAATAATTATCTTATAATTTTCGCACAGGAGAGACTATATATATATATCAGTTATCAGACTACTTGATCTGTAATAATCGATATCACCATTGGCCCTAAAAAACACATATTAGTTGATCCCTAAAACAAACTATTCAAAATGTGAATGTCTGTTACTTTGCCATATAGACTTCATGTTTATTGACATGAATATCCCATTTCACTATCTCCCTTCACTTTCACCATATTTTACTACAGATGAATAGGTTTAGCATGTGCCTTGAGAAAGTGACATATATTTTCCTGTACACATTACATGCAATACAGGAATGTGGCTTTTCTCTTCGCTGTTCCTTCATTCCAATTCACAGTGTCATATCAAAGCTTCCTGACTTCATTACAAAAAAATTATACTTTTAAATGATCCCAGCATGGTAAACAAGCCCAGCTTTTAGAGGAAGGTATGAATAAAAAAACAGAGACAGGAAGGCAGAGAGATAGAGCAGGCATTAGCATTTCATTTCTGCAGATTTAACACCAAATAATGTTCCATTTTGCCGCTTTTATTTATTTATTTTGCCATCTTCCTGCTTACATTGATGCACACATAAAAGCTTGCTGGGCTAATCTCCCTGGCAACGCAGCCGCTCTCGCTCTTGGGTAGTTTCTTTAATTCCTCTGGTGTATGTATACACGACTTTAGGGTCACACTGTATTAGTTCCCCCTGCCTCTGGGTGCTATAAGCTATCCAGAGCTGCACTGAGTATAAAGATCAGTTTCTTCCATTCCGTGCTGAGTGTGACCTGAAGTTAACCAACTGAGCCCGACTGAAAGGACTTTGTGGAATACAAACTATGGGGCAAATTCACTAACTGCTCCCAATATGCTCCCTGTTGTTTGTTTGTATTGTTTTAGTGGTCAACTCATTAATGAAATTAGGCAACAATAAAAAAATAATAATAATAAAAATAAAAAAAATGACAATTTTGAGTGGTAAATGCAAAAGACGACCATGATTTAGCGTACTTTGCTATAGAACCTTGCTCCATTACATCTTGTTAAAATGCATTTTATTCAAAATTTATCTGTGAAATATATCATTATAAATTATAGCTCATTTAAAAGTTCTAGGACACAAAATTCATTATTTGGAAGATATTTTACAATCGTGAAGATACAACAATAGTATTATGTCAGGAGTGAACATTACACCACTAGACATTTATTGTCAATCAGTGATGTGTAGAAAAGGGTCAATTAAAATTCATTCGACATTTTATGTAAAAAATGCGAGAAATCTATACATTTTATAGAAATATTCTTTGACCATTATGAACATACTTTTATGTACTAATGGCAAAGGAGCATTTATGTCCATTCCCTAATAAATCACAATCACTGTGTAATGTTTAGCAAAGAAATTTTGGGACTTTGGCACCTCCATCTGGTAATTTTTAAAAGCTCAACTAGAAAAAAAAGTTTTTTTTTTTTTTTTTTTTTTTTGTATAATCAACAATTTTATAATATATAGAATAATTTATTATTTTATAATATATAATACATTTTATCATATATAAAAATATTAAATATTATTAATTTGTCATTACTGATTCAATATTTTCTGAACACTTTCAACATTTTTGAACTCATCGACCCTTATTGGTAACACTTTACAGTAAGGTTCTTTAGTTAACATTAGTTAACTAGTTAACATAAACTAAGAATGAACAATACTTTTACAGCATTCATTAATATAATGTTAATTTCAGCATCTACTAATGCATTATTAAAATCACAGTGTTCTGTGCACTAACATGAACTAACAATAAACTGTATGTTTATTAGCTAACATTAACAAAGCTTAATAAATACTGTAACAAATGTATTGTTGATAAATTAACTAACATTAAAGGAGAAGTCCACTTCCAAAACAAAGATTCACATATAATGGACTCACCCCCTTGTCATCCAAGATGTTCATGTCTTTCTTTCTTCAGTTGTAAAGAAATTATGTTTTTTGAGGAAAACATTTCAGCATTTTTCTCCATATAATGGAATGATATGGTGCCCTGATTTTGAATGCAGTTTAAATGCAGCTTCAAATGATCCTAAATGTGGTTGTAAACGATCCCAGCTGAGGAAGAAGGGTCTTATCTAGCAAAATGATCGGTTATTTTCATTAAAAAAAAATTTAAATACTTTTTAAATACTCAAACGCTCGTCTTGCCTTTCTCTCCCTGAACTATAATGATAAAAATCCATGCAGTGGTTTTTAATTAATCTGTAAAAATAATATCCCCTTTATCAAATCGAGCCATTCTCAGAAGCCTATCAGTGTGCCATCACACAGACAGAGGCCGCTCCCACAATAGTTGATTGACATGAGCGTTTTACCTCAGCTGTAACAGTCCAACCTCCATGTTTTGATGCCAGAGCAGGGATGTAAGTTAGACAAGAATTGAGTGATTGAGGTATGGTATTGCTGGATGTAATAATGAACGTAGTGGTCGTCATTTACTCCTGACATCTGAGCTGCTGAAGATGCAGTGGATGATGTTCATGATCCAGCTTAACTTACAGCAGAAGTGAGTATTTTTATTTTTATTATTTTTTTAATGAATCTTTGCGATCGCCTTTCCTAATACTGTGCTAGTTAGCAAGTTTAGCGGCTAAACGCGGCTAAAGTAGCTAAAATAAATAGGCTCGTCACTCCACAGAGAGAAGAGAGGGGCGGGGCGAGCAGAGCTCATTTGCATTTAAAGCAGCCTCGACCAGAACAGGATGATTTTTGCAGAGCTGATTTTGGTAAGGTAAAAAGGGTGTTGTTTTACACAACCATTGAGAATTTTTAACCAAAGTATATTATAGACTTTTCATTAAGACCCTAAAGAATCATATCAACTTGTGGAAAATGGGCATCCGATGACCACTTTAACTAATTAATGAAAAACTGCAACGATATTGCATTGAATATGAATCACACTTCATATGTGCGGGTGTTATTGTTTCTCCATTGTCTGAAACAGCTGGAGGATGCTCAGTTAGCGAGGAATATAAAAGTTAGTTTCGATCACTGTGGAGTTGAAGAGTTTGATGCAACGGTAATGAAGTGATATTAGGAAGATGTATGTTGTGCACTCAGCCACCTAATGTATTTCCAACCAGCTACGCTTTCATCTGATGAGCCTACAGAGGAGTGAGCTAAGGCCACTTCTTGTTGCACTTTTGTGAACGTATATTTATATCTCTGATGAATTGACAGCCGAGTCCCACTGAGGCACAATAGGAACACAAGCTGGTGGATCCTTCAGTGTCTGTCTGCATTGACTGCGGGGGCTAGAGAGGCAGTAAAAACTCTCTCATAAGCGTGTTTGACACTTCTATCGCAGCGTTGCCAAGCGCTCCAGGGTCCGCTTTATATTTTATCCTCTCACTGCAGTGTCAGCCTGCACGAGAAGGCACTTTTTAAATTGCTCTGCACACTCGATTTACACTGTGTTTCTCCCCAATGAAACGGGTCTCCATCAAACTCACAGCAGAAGCCATGTATAATCACTCGTACATGTAGTCACATATAATGAATCTTGAGTGCATCATCATATTGCATGTCTGATGTGTGCTTATGCAGAGAAAGGGAATGTAATTGTAGGCTTGTGTTGATTATGCAATCTATCTTGTATTTGAATATACAGTATACTGAGTGCAGGGGACTAGAGAGACAAAATTTATGTGGTCCAGTGTCACGTTTGACAGGTTTCCGCTCAGGTTTGGGTCTAGAAGGTCTATAATTTGTAAAGGAAGATACCTGTTAGCAATCCCATTTATTTTATCATTTAATTAGCCTTTATTCCAGGCTTTAGTGTCACATGATTCTTCAGAAATCATTCTAATATGCAGATTTGAATTTCTTGTTATTATTACAGTTGAAAACAGTTGTGCTGCTTAAAGGGATAGTTTACCCAAAAATGAAAATTCTGTCATTAATTACTGTCATTAATGTGTGGAACACAAATTAAGGTATCTTTGATGAAATCCAAGAGCCTTCTGACCTTGCATAGACAGTAACGCAACTGACAAGTTGAAGGCCGAGAGAGGTAGTAAGGACATTGTTACTAGCTATTGTCTATGGAGGGTCGGAAAGCTCTCAGATTTCATCAAAAATATCTTAACTTGTGTTCCAAAGATGAACGAAGGTCTTACGGGTTTGGAACGACATAAAGGTGGAGTGATTAATGACAGAATTTTCATTTTTGAGTGAACTATCCCCTTAATATTTTTGTGGAAACTATAATGATTTTTTTAGGATTATTTAATGAATAGACAGTTTAAAAGAACTGCATTTTTTAAAAAATGGAAATCTTTTGTAACATTATGTCTTTTGATTTTGATCAATTCAATGTGCCCTTGCTGAATAAAAGTATTAATTTCCTAAAAAAATCTTATTGAAACAGCATTTCAAATCCATTTCTATCTATTATAAGTTCTTTCAGCCAATAGAATTGTCTTGGGGTGCTACAATAAGTGAACTCAATTCAACGGGAGGAATGAATAGTCCAAAAGATTGCAGTTTTCGTTATACAACTTTAGGTTTGAGTGGGTGCAGGTTCGTAATTAACGGCAAAAAAAGTTTTATTTTTACCAGTTTCATTTAACAATTAGAGCCTATGAAATCTGTGAAATCTGAAATTTTACAAGGTGGTGATTTAGTATGGATTTGTACGATATGATTGTTATGAAAACTTAAGATTTTTAGGAAAAAAAGCAAGCATGAAGGACCAATCCTAACACTCAATGAGGTGAAAGCACATCGTATGAAATGGTACAAATGAATTTGTATGAATTCATATGAATTAGCCACCAAATTGACAATATGTAAAATAGTTAGCAGCCTCCATAAACATGCTCCAATTAACAATATTTTGCTAACAATTAAAAGTGCATTATGACTGAGGACCAGGATTGTGACAGGAAATTGTGACATCTTCTACCCCGCACATTAGAGGTTGTATGACTAGTTGTATGCCTAATATCTTATAAGGAGTGTCTATTTACACTAAGTGCAAATAGCCCGCCTTGTTGGCGGAGGCTGTTTACATGAAGTCCTCCCACCAATGTGTGATTGTGGTAGTCAACACTGCAAAAGATGATTATCAAACATCAGCTGTAGTGGCATAGATGGTAAAGCGCATAAAATAGTCTTTTCACTATTCCAGCTTTTGCCGAACTTTTCTCCGTTTTCACAACCCTTATCACATCAGGAAGGCATTCATTTTCAATAAAAATGAAGTAAACAACCAAAAAGTTGAAAATAAAGTATCTGGTAGGGTTGGGGTAGGTGTAGGGGAGGCTTTATTGCCCCAGTAAGGTGGCATCCATTTAATAATTTAAAGGCGAGACACTGCAGGTGAATAGGGTAAAAAAAAAAACCTAATAGTTATCGCCTTACTTACCCAGTTGATTGATTTCATTGATAATTACTTTTTGTATTACAAGTTTTCTAAAATGTTAGGTTTAAATATGCAAATGAGGCATTATTTAATGAAATATGCAATAATTTGCATACATTTCTAGTTCAAAAATCTAAACACTGTATGAACTCAGTTTTTAAAATTCTTGTTTTTTTGACATATTACACTCAAATGTTTTTACAGAGGGTATTTTGGGTATCTTATTTTGTCCCTCCACAATTCAGAAAATATTAGACAGAAAACAATATATTTTTTCACAATTTTTTGGGGAATAAACTGCTGTACATAATCAAGCAAATTATATATGAACAAATCCCTCTGTAAAAACCTTCAGCATATAGACAGGAATAAAAATGTAAAGTCTGGTGTGTGTAAGTGTTACTGAGATGGAGATTTATGGCTCAGTGTAGAAGAAAAAAGACCTTTAAAAATATGTATTGTAATTGAAATCTATTGACACAAATAAATGAAGTGCTATAAAAGATGTTTGGATGTTTTCTTTCCACTAGTCTGAAAAAACACTTTATGAAAAACCAAAAAGCCCAAAATCTCACATTTGACAGGTGCATGAAAAAACAGTGTTTTCCTGCAGTGTCTATAATTTAAATTCTATTTGTTATTATTGCATACTCTTTTAGAATGTAGGACTACATTACTGAGGTGCAGATAATTGCAACTATTTGCATTAAGTAGTATAAATAGCAGAAAATCCTGCTATTTTAACATAGTTTAACACATAGTTTAAATAGCATCTATCGCTAAGAAAATATGCAGTTTTCACTTAGTATTTAATTGGTCTTTACACTTAGTATAAATAGCATCTATTGCTATTTGCAATTAGTGTAAATAGCCTTTATCACTACACTTAGTGCAAATAGCTGCTGCCTATTTTATAATATGGTATGAGTATTTTTATCTTAAAGGACACATCGGATGCCCATTTTCCACAAGTTGGTATGATTCTTTAGGGTCTTCATGAAATGTCTACAACATACTTTGGTTACAATACCTTAAAGGGGTCATCGGATGCCCATTTTCCACAAGTAGATATGATTCTTTAGGGTCTTAATGAAAAGTCTATAATATACTTTGGTTGAATTCTCAATGGTAGTGTAAAACAACAACCTTTTTACCAAAATCAGCTTTGCAAAAATCATCTCATTCTGGTTTGGGCTGCTTTAAATGCAAATGAGCTTTGCTCGCCCCGCCCCTCTCCTCTCTCTGTGGAGAGATGAGCCTGTTTACTTTAGCCGCTAAACTTGCTAACTAGCACATTATTAGGAAAAGCGATTGCAAAAATTTATAAAAAAAACCCTTATACTCACTTCTGCTGTAAGTGAAGCTGGATCACGAATTATTCGCGCGAACATAGACGGATATATGTAGATCGGGAGGCGCATTCCCTTCACAAACAAGCGTAATCCACTGCATCTTCAGCAGCTCAGATGTCAGGAGTAAATGACGACCACTATGTTCATTATTACATCCAGCAACACAACACCTCAATCGCTCAATTCTTGTCTAACTTACATCCCTGCACCGGCATCAAAACATGGAGGCTGGACTGTTACAACTGATCTGAGGTAAGACGCTCATGTCAATCAACTATCATGGGAGCGGCCTCTGTCAGTGTGACGCCACATCGACAGGCATCTGAGAATGGCTCGATTTGAAAAAGGGGATATTATTTTTACAGATTAATTAAAAAACACTGCATGGATTTTCATCATTATAGGGTAGATTTGTACATACACTGCCAACACACATTAATGTTCAAACAACATGTAAAAGTGAACTTAGCATCCGATGACCCCTTTAATGGTCATGTAAAACAGCACCCTTTTTACCTTGTCAAAAACATTTCTTCACAACAACCCTGTTTCAGTGCATGTCTCTTTAAATGTTAATGAGCTACTGCTCACCTCACTGCTCTCCTCTGTTTTTTGTGTATTCTGTGGTGTGTTACCATCAAAAACAAAACTAATCCACTGCATTTTCATTGCCTCACATGTCAGGAGAAAATGAAGACTCTTACACCTGTTTCACAGCGCAAGCTTGAGCTTTGCATCACTGCGGTTGCAGTCTTGCGAGAGTATTCACACTGGAAGCATTTGTACAGCATCACAGCCACTCATGCTTGCGGTGTGATGGCTTTATGTTCACTTTTACATTCCAAGTACAAAACACCTGCATTGCTTACGAGACACTGTTGTCGCTACAGCTGCTCGAGCACGGAGAAAATGGCGGATACCGTTTAACTGGCTGAGGGTGGAATGCTAATACAGGACAGTCTGTACTTCTCAGAAAATCAAAATGGCTTGATTGAAAAAAATGGAGTGAATGGATTTTTATCACTGTATATGCAAAACCCATGTAAATGTGAATTTTGCATCTGATGTCCCCTCGGCATTCAGAGTCTTACTGCACATTTTCTTGATTCTGCATAAATGATCTATTTACGCAAAGCGTTGTCACCTGTGAACATCAAGTGGTTCGTAATTTCTTCAAACTTCTGCCTATTAAGCAGCAAGACAACAACTTTAGTGAAGTATACTCAACCTGATCCGTTTAATTGTCCTTCTCTTCTTCTTCTTCACTTTCTTTCTACTTGAGCAGAAGCCATAAATCAGTAATAAGGCTGTCAACTTGCAGATTGGAAAAAAGTGAATCCTCACGACGGCTAGTTTTACACCCAATTGGAGCACAAAGACAGAAAACGAACTTTAACAACGGGGGGCTGTTTGATGAGTTTGAATGAAGCCAGATGCGCTGCCCAAACACAATCATCTAGAAACTTTTAGAGAATCAAAGAGTAATGATTAAAAACATCTTTGTCACATGGCGGCTTGTTTTTAGGGATGTTTTGCAATCATTTAATTCAAACGAGGGCGATGTGATTTCTATTCATCAAACCGTGCTTCGCAACAGGCCAGGGTGCCATTTGAACAATCTCGCCATCGTCTGCATAATCAAAGGAATACTGTAATCTGTGCCATTTGGCAAATAACAATTAAGCGCATTAAGCTGGTGAATATGAGTTAGCAAAATTAAGTCACAGCAAAATAAATAAATAAATACAATATATGGATGACACATGCCAGTTATATTCTTTTATATGGTGGGAGTGTATCAGTCCGAGTTGGTGCGTCCCTGTGCCAGCAGACCATTAATTGATAGGCTTTTAGTGTGTGTGTTGGTGAGAGAGAGATGTGGCGGAGTGGCAGGTTGCCAAGCATGTCGATGTGGGCAGATAAAAACAATGGGAGGAAGATGGGAGCGAGACCTCCCTGAGGCCAAGAGGGAGTAAGCTATAAAGAGATAAATGAATACTAATGGAAAGATGATTGGCACCGAAGATGGGACACAAATGGAAGGGCACGAGGACAGGGCAGGGACGGCGAGTGATCATATAAAAAATGCTACAGCACTGCCCTTGTAGAGGTCAGTGTAAAAACACCACACATTTTGACTCTGATTTGGCCGTGGTAGCTTGAATAACAAGGTGTTTTTAGGATAAGAATAGGAAACCCTGTAAGATTTTGGGTTTTGTCTTACCCACCTGGAAACATGTCGAGAAGACCTGACAACAGTGTTATTGGGATTTGAATCTAGGATCCACGTGTCTCTAGAACCTTTTACAATAAAAGTCTTGCACTGAAGTGAGATGAAATAGTATCACTGATATATAAATTATAGTTTAGATGATAGTTTGTATAAATATTTAGAGTTTGTGTTTTCATTTGTTGTGTTTTTGTCATTTTTATCATTTTTTTTATGGATAAGTCTGTATACCTTATATTATCTTTTATATGTGTACTTTTGCTTTTTATCTGTTATTTTAAAGGGATAGCTCACTCAAAAATGAAAATGAGCCATTAATTAATAATTAATAATCAGTAATTAATGCCAGAATTTTTTTCAGTGAAGAGATTTTATTATCATTATTGTTGTTGTTTTAGTTAACTACAACAACCTTGATACAGATAATACTTAAAAATAAAATGATTCTTAAATACTTAATAAATAAATCATTTTATTTTAAAGTATTATATATATTAAATATTTCAAAATATTCCAAAAATATAATGCATAATTATAATTTCTATTTTAACTTTGTTGTGTTTTTGTCATTTTTATTTTTAATAGTTACGTCCGTATACTTTACATCTATATATATATATATATATATATTTATATATTTACTTTATACTCAGTTTTAGTTTTAGTTATTTTAAACTAAATAAAAATGAGAAATGTTACCATGGCAACTCGCTGACATAAAAATTTTAGCTTTTTTTTTTATGTTATATTTTAAAGGGATGGTTAAGCCCCCCAAAAATCTGTCATTAATTGCTAATTAATTAATAATTAATAATTAGTAAATAATGACAGAATTTTCATTTTTGTGTGAACTATCCCTTTAAGTAATTAAAGTTATTATTATTATTATTTTAGTTTTTAACCCAGATACAGATAATCTTGTAAAATAAAATGATTTTTCAAATACTTTATACATTAAAACAATCTAAAAATACTATGCCCTTTTTATAGTTTTCATTTAACTTTGTTGTGTTTTGTAATTTTATTATTTTTTAAATAGATACATCTATATACTTTACATTATTTTATTTCTGTTTTATTTTTATTTATTTTAATCTTTTATTTTAAAAGGATTGCTCACTCAATTAATAAACAGTAATTAATGACAGAATTTTCATTTTTGGGTGAACTATCCCTTTAAGTAATGAAGCTTTTTTTCTAGTTATTTTAATTTTAATTTTAGTTAACTACTACAACCTCATACAAATAATACTTTGTATTGATTTTTTCAAACACAATAATAAATACTTTAAAATATCCTAAAAATATTATGTGTACTTACTAAAATAGCAAGCAATATACAGTGTATAGTGTATTGCACTAAGTAGTAAGTTAGTGTTCCACTCTGAGCATAGCCATGCACTTGTCATTACCATAAAGTGTTGCTTCTTCATGTGTAGTGCAGTGACACAGATAAACTAATGAAATTCGTTGCTGATTACTTTCATTATCTTTTTTATTGATTAGCCATTGCAGCCTTAATTTATTCACAATAGACCTATTAGAAATCCACTGTGCAGTTAGATTTTTTTTTTTTTGTTCTTAGACAACACATGATTACAGAATGTCTGAGTCATTATACGCAAGATGGAGTAATTCTGAATTTAGATTTTCATAGCAGTTATTTTCAATCATTTTCCCACTAATCCTGCTCAATTAATTTCCGCTCCAAGGGTCATCTATAAACCATTGGGTCGTTTTTAATGGCCATTTGAATGCTGGGGCTTTTCTGAGCACTTCGTTCTGATGGCTCGAGTAGAGCTTCATGGTATAGCAGTCATTTTAATATTTCTTTAAGAGGAAATTTATTACAGTGGATAAAGGGGTCACACATAAGAATTTGAGAGTCTGATCAAGTGGCACTTGGTTTATATTTATCCATTTCTTCCCTCACACTTTATTAGTTCATTCATGAGCTCTTGAGAATTTCCAATTTTATTATGAATTGGCACCACAACTTAAAATTCATTATGGCATTGGCAAGCTGTCTGATGAAAATGGAATCTGCTACATTAATTAATACCATAGTCAACTGTCAATGGAAAAAAACTGGTAAGACATAAGGTTTATAACAGGAAATAGTGCTGTAATGGTAATTTTACAGCCTGGACATTTTTTTTATGCAAACTTTAAAAGATCAATGAGATGTTGGCAGGGTCCATGTTTTTCCCCTTATTGGTGATGACTGTTGTTAAACTCAATCATCAAACATCAAACTGAATGTGCCATCTTTTACTTCCAGGTCATTCCAAATCTGAGCCGTTTTACAGCTTGCAAATTTTTAATTCCACTGAATATTGTTTAATTAAAGCAAACTCAACTGCAAAGATGTGATGCTGTAAGTGATTATTTAATTGAGGATGGTTTGGATTGGTTTAGAAGACCGTGCAAATTCTAAGTGACCGAATCATTGTAACTCAGTTGTCAATGGTAATTACATTCAGTCTTTCTGACAATAGTGGATAACAAACACAGGATGAAATGGCCTAACTGCAAATCAAACCAATCATGAGTCAAGAGGTTTCTTCATAAACTGTGACAGATTGTCTGAACTGGGTTCAGGACTGCAGGTGCAGAGTTTGCCCTATAAAGCAACACATTTAAAATATTATAATATTATTTGCACATTTTTGGTAGTGACAATAATGTTTTGATAGCAACCACAATCACATTACATACTTTTAATTTACATACCTGTACACCTGTAAAAAATTGCTTTTTTTATTTATCCCAAATAAAGGATGTGTTCCCTTTTGCCACTACCGAAACAATAATGACATGTTTCAGTTGTGACTGTTACGGAGAGACAATTTTAGATACTTTTGGAGATACTTTTTGATTTTCTCCATGTAATGGACTTAACTGGTGCCCCGATTTTGAACTTCCAAAATGTAGTTTAAATGCAGCATTAAAGGGCTCTAAACGATCCCAGCCGAGGGTCTTATCTAGTGAAACGATCAGCCATTTTTTCGGAAAAAAAAAATTGTATACTTTTTAAGCACAAAAGCTTGTGTAGCACAGGCTCTGGGATGTGCATTCACGTACTATTGAATCACGTCGAAAGGTAGGTGGAACGTTCCGCATGACCTTTCGAGACCCAGTGTTTACAAAGCGAACGCGCAAAGACTAAGAAAGTGCAAGTCAAACGCTGTTACAAACAAAAAGGTACAACAATGTCGGATGATTCTGAAGTTGTAAGAGAAAATAACATGGAGTTTTTTGACATACTGTACCTTTTTGAGCCGGAGTACACAGACGACGAACTTGTGGTGATTCGAAGACGTGATTCATAGTAGTGATGGGAAGTTCGGATCATTTTACTGACTCTGACCTTTTGAGTCTCGTTCAGCAAAATGAACAAAGTCATTTCTTCATTTTAGCCAATCAGCATCATGTGACAGCCCCATAAGAACGAACGACTCGAAACAGGTGAACTAATTCCAGTGCAGAACCTAATAGGATGTTGCGCATGCGCGACTGAACGATCACTCCCTGAGATGACTCGTTCTTCCTGAGTCACATTAAAGATTTGTTCGAAATGAACGAATCGTTTAAGAACGACCCGTGGACGCGCATCCCAGAGCCTGTGCTACACAAACTTTTGTGCTTAAAAAGTGTACAAATTTTTATTTTTCAAAAACAATGATGATCGTTTCGCTAGATAAGACCGTTTTTCCTCAGCTGGGATCAATTAGAGCCCTTTGAAGCTGCATTTAAACTACATTTTGGAAGTTCAAAATCGGGGCACCAATAAAGTCCATTATATGCAGAAAAATCCTGAAATGCTTGCCTAAACAACCATAATTTCTTTACGACTGAAGACAGAAAGACATGAACATCTTGGATGACAAGGGGGTGAGTATTATTTGTAAATTGTTGTTCTGGAAGTGGAGTTCTCCTTTAAGCTAACTGATATTTAATTATTATTGTGGGTTTCAATAGATAATAGAACGATCTTAGTAAACATCTAAGATTTGAATACTTAAATGCTTTTTAAATGTGTTTTTTGGTTGTGGGACAGCAGTTTTACACCAATTCTGTAGAACGGCCCATATAGTTTATGGTAACATTCATAAGTTTATCACTTTTTCATCATTCATCAATTTTAGTGTTAGGTTGCTAGTTGATGTCCAATGTAAAGTCTTGGGCAAACCAGCTAAGAATCACTGTACTAAACTATGACAATCTCAAACTGTATTCAAACCGCCCCCAGTTTTACTAAAATTAAATGGCATTTCCAGAATTTCCAGCTAAATTACAGAAGTCTATTTTAGACTCTGACGTCAGTGGCGAATATCAAAAGCAAGGACAGTAGCAGATGAAAGACAGATCAGTTCAGTTCCTCTCGCCCAATGAAATCCAGCACTTAATGATCTAAGAATCCCATCAAAACTAAACGGCTTCATCCATCGGCTGCTCTTTCAACACATTCCACGCACTTTTTAACATTAGATTAAGCGATAGCTTTCTGAACAAAGTCTGAATTTACTGTCCGAAATGAAAAACACATTGATTTGTTCCTGTCGCTGAGCCTGGGCTTTGACTTTATTTTTAGAGAGAAGAAAAGAAATGATGGTGGGTGGAAAATATGAAAGCGCATGTACAAGCGACAAGATAATAAATTGTGTCTATCAGGGGGCTGAGACCACAGACGAGGGATTCTATCTTCTGATTCAAGGTTAAATGAAGATAAGGAAAGAAAATGTGTGAATTGTGAAGAGGGAGGTGGGGGGAGATGGTATTTTGCCGCTAGGAAAACCTATCTGGATCATTGAACATTTGAACTTCATCTTTATATCTTGCTTCTGGACCATCAATTACTGTTTGGACTCTGACGTCCCATGACCTCTGGGCAGAAGTGACCTTAAGTCTAAAAAGTTTCAGAGAGAACCAAACGTGGTTAAGATTGGATTAATAAAATAAAAATGAAGCAAAGCAATGTGTGAGGAAATAAATGTAAGAATGTAATGAAATAGATCCGTTCTGGTTTCCAGAACCAGTGCTAGACTGTTTATTATGGCTTTGTCTGCTAACTTTGTTCTCGTCTCCCACTCATGGGTGATTTGGGGTATTTTTATGCTGGAGATTTGTGAGGGAGATATATGAATCTCTAAAAATGAACAATACAGAAACTTTGGTCTTTGGTTTTAAAAGCGCAATATGCAAATATCAGAATATCAGAAGTTTATTACTCACCATTATGATTAGATGCTACATTCAATCTGCATATCTTCAATCTTCATGGCATAAATGAAGAACTGGACACACAATGCAGAAACTCATTTTCATCATTATTTTTCATGCTGAATGTGGCATTATTAGTATAAAACTGCACTATGAGTAAAAAGTCTTAGTAAAATTCTAATAATAAAATTCCAGCAGAGCAGAGATAATAAAATACTTCATAGAGAGAACAATAATTGAAACCTTTTATGTGATACAGGACAAAATCCTGTTGCTAGACCTCATGCTTGGATACATGAGGAAACTAATTTTTTTTTTTTTTATTTGGGCTTGAAGAATGACAAGCAAAAATGAAAATGAAATGCCTGATGAATGAAAAGTGCATCGCACCACTCTGAACGTCTCTAGCGTATTGTAGAAGTTTGCACAAAATCAATTTGGCCAATGTTCCAAGCTAGTTTAAGGTGAGGAGCAGGAGAAAGGAGTTTGAGCAATGGGTGATGAACAACAAATGTGGGCTAAATTTCAGATCAAGTCTGTTTATCAGGGCAACATAATGTACCATAAATTCCACCTCCACTTTCTGCCTCTTAGATAACGTTTTATTCAATTTAGTTGTGCTTCTTTCTTTTGATTAAAAGCTACTCAGCACAGTTTGACTTGTGGAGAACGGCTCTCCTTCTCTTAATGCCTATAAAGTTAGATTTGTCTCGCATTCTCCTGTAGAATTAGGAGCAATGTACCCTGTGGCTTGGCAAATTGCCTGTCTGTAGACTTCATTATGGTTAGTTTAACCTCACATGACAGGATATCTCTCAGAGGTAATATAGTGAAATTAAAATCAACTTTAGTAGATGTCAACAAACTGTGAATGCAAGCTGTCTCTAAGAAAGTACATTTAACAGCACTTTGTAGAGCGTGTCTGATAAAGTTGAAGACATATGGTAAAGTTGGGCTAAAACTATTTGTACCTTTCCAGACGTTTGATCTGTATTATTTAAACAAGTCTGCAAATATTCCTTGAAGACTTAAAAGTGTGCATATGTTGACCACTACTTCATTGAATAACTGATTGTTCATGTGATGCATTTTTTTTTAATACATAGTCACAATAGAGTTTTGTTGTATAAATTAATAATAGAATGTGTAACAATTTAATAATAGCTTATTAGTTTAGTAGCTTGAGTTTTTTTTAAATAAATAGGACATTTTAGCCTTGACACATACATTGTAAGAAAAGAAAGGTGATTTTTGACTGGATTTTGATTCATGCAAGCTAAATTTCACATGCTAATTTGAAATCTCTTTGCTAATTCTGGTCCCCACTGTGTGAAGGAAACGAGAGCGCACAAAGTCAAAGACATAAAGGAAAGTAGCGATTTTCCTTCTGCGGAGTCGCAGTATAATAATTAGTGGAAAGAATTAACTGGTGCAGCTACAGATGAGAAACATTCACATTTATCATGAGGCACACCTGGTAAAATGAAACATGTTATTAAAGCTTCAATGGAATGAATGAGTAGCGGAGAAAAGTATTCAGGAAGAACAGACTCAATGAAAGGGTACAGATATAAGTGGCTCTGGATGTAATCCAACTCAAGGACCACAATGATAAATTCAAATAGTTGCTCGTTTTTAAGAAGTTAAATTAAACTAGGAATGTTCTTTGCTGTGAAGTTAACAAGGCCAGGTGTTTTGCAGGCTGACTTTTGGGACAGAGAAAAATACAGCTGAAACAATGCAGTGAGTCGAGCTGGAGTTTGGTGGGTGTTTATGCTTGAACCTTTTTAACAATCTGAGGTGCCCTCAATCAGAGAGGTATCTTCAGCTCATAAAGAGTGAAAATTGGCATCATGTGAGCCGGGCGCAGGTGTGCCTGTCAAACTCTCATGCTAACCTGCCGTCATTAGAGAGCACAGACTTCCAGAGCAGACAGTCTCAGCAGCTTCATCTGAGGGACTCTACAAACCCACACAACAGCAGGCAAATAATGGACTTCTGCTTGAGGGACAAAATATCACAGAGTCTGTTTATCTGTTAGCCATCTGTCTGTCTGTCTATCTATCTATCTATCTATCTATCTATCTATCTATCTATCTATCTATCTATCTATCTATGTCTGTCTATCAGTCCGTCTGTCCATCCGTCATCTGTTTATAAGGGGTCAACCGATTAACGGCGCTGATATTAAGCATTTTTATGGTTATCGGTATCTGTCATTTTCAAAACTGATTTGCCGATAAAATAATTCAAAAGGATATAAAGAAAGTTTTTGTCAGAGCTCTTGTTATTCTTAATTTTGACATTAATTTTCATTTTTACACCAGACATATATCTGTTCAAAATATTGGTCTATTTGATCTGCAGTAATCGGTATCGGCATTGGTATTGATCTGTCGATCTATCTGTCTGTCCGTCAATTTTCAAAACTGATTTGCCGATAAAATAATATAAAACATTTAAAGACAGTCGTATCTGTCGTATCTATCTATCTATCTATCTATTAGGGGTCAACAGATTATCGGCTTGGCCAATATTAATAATTTTTATGGTTATCGGTATGTGTCATTTTCAAAACCAATTTGCTGATAAAGTAATGTAAAAGCAATTAAAGAAAGTTTTTGTCACAGCCCTTGTTATTCTTAATTTCAGCATTTTTTTTTCATTTAAACAGCAGACATATATATTGGTTGAAAATATCGGTTATCAGTCTACTTGATCTGTAATAATCGGTATTGGCATTGGCACTAAAAACACTTATATTAAACATTTTTATGGTTATCGGTTCAAAACTGAGTTGCCGATAAAATAATTTAAAAGTTTTTCAAGAAAGTTTTTGTCGGAGCTCTTGTTATTCTTAATTTTGACATTAATTTTAATTTTTACACTAGACGTATATCGGTTCAAAATATCGGTCTATTTGATCTACAATAATCGGTATCAGCATTGGCACTGATCTGTCTATCTATCTGTCCGTCCGTCCATCCATCCATCCATCCATCCATCCATCTATCTATCTATCTATCTATCTATCTATCTATCTATCTATCTATCTATCGGCGCCAATATAAAGTATTTTTATGGTTACTGGTATCAGCCACATTTTTAAAACCGACTTCTGCCTGTCCATCTGTCCGTCATCTATCTATAAATAAGGGGTCAACCGATTATCTGCGCTGATATTAAGCATTTGTTTTAATGGTTATTGGTATCGGTCATTTTCAAAACTGATTTGCCGATAAAATAATTAAAAAACATTTAAAGAAAGCCGTACCTGTCGTATCTATATATCTGTCTGTCTGTCAGCCTGGGCTATAAAACCTTCAAACTTCATGACTTCTGAATTGCTGAATGGTGAACAACCCTGTTTAGCATAAGATTCAAAAACTACACAATTCAGCTTTAATTTTTTCCTTTTCTTTTCTTTTCTTTTCTTTTCTTTTCTTTTCTTTTCTTTTCTTTTCTTTTCTTTTTTCTAATGTTGAGAAGTTTAAAGAGCAATTTATGTGTGAAAGTGTATTATATAAAGACACTTTATTGCCCTAGATGACATGCTTTCATTAACAGCTCTTCTTGGTTTCTTACTGATCTTTGTCTAACATACTTCCTATTAAAACAAAGCCCGCAGGCAGCATGAGAACTGAGTGCAGGAAGGCGATCTGTTGTCATTGGTGTGTGTGTTTATGTCAAAGTGCTTTGACAGTGAAGGCCTTGTGCTGCAGGCTTCACAAGTTTTCTTGTATTGTATCAGATGCCTTGTGGGTCCAGAATTACTCTGTGTTATGTAATAAACTTAAACTGTGTATTTGATAGATCGTAATGTCAAACAGGAGTTTTTGATGAGCAGTGTCTAAAACAGTTTCACAGTCTAACTTTGTTAAATGGAGAGACTGATTGAGATGGGCAATAATACTTCACCCTCACCGTATGTAATATGCAAGTACACATGAACTTTGAGGCAGAGAACTAGAACAGAATCTCCAAGGGTTTATTGATCCATCCATGACAGACAATCAAAACAGATATCATTCACTAAGTATTTAGTGTTATACTGAAACACCATTAAGCAGTTTGAAGATGTGATGAGCCAACAGCAACTGTCAGCATTAGTTTCTGAAATTGCCTTTTCAGACTTATCACTTGATGCAATCGATGAGCTGAATAAGAGGAGATTAATTGGCTTTTCTACGCACTAAGAAACTTAAGTAACCTCACTTATTCACAGTCATCACAGCAGGGCTGTTGAATACAGGCAGTGACGGCTATTATAAATGTGTTTGGGCTGAAAGTAGACCACCGGGATGCACCACTTATCAGTCACAATTAGGAGAGAATGGAAATCTAAGCTTTTCCAGTGGGGTCTTTTTTTTTCATTGTTATTTTTCTGTGCTGTTAATTTAAAATTGAATTATACAACATTTCTAATAATAGTTTAGCGCTGAGTAAAAATACATATTGATTTCTCCAATAAATCCCAATAAGCTTTGTGCTTATTCCAAATATTTCTGTCAAAACCCAGCCCTATAAAATCTAATAATATAATGTAAAAATAAAATTTAATAATAATAATACAAATTTTACAGTTACATTTTTTCATTTTTTCATATATTCTTACATTTTTGGACCCCACTGTATGTAGACATATATGGGTGTATAGAGTGAGACTGTGCTTTGATACTCATTTATAAAGAGAAGCTTCATTTAATCAACTTTCACAAGCTGTAAGGTCCACATTTCAACTATGGCAAATTTCTCCTCATGGCTGATTCCCCTCCGTGCACGCCATATAATTTGAATAAAACTTCCATCTGAGCTCTCCATGAAGGCCATCATCAGTTTGAATGCAGGCAGGATGCGGTGATGTCACAGTAATGATAGATTTGCTGTGTTTCTATGGCGCTCTAGAGAGGGAAGGAAGCTGTTTGTGTCTCAGGCCTTGGCCATTCTTTCGGATCGTCATTTGCGGTCATGCCGATCCGCTTATTAATAAGGAAAGGAGCGCACTTAACAAGTGCAATCAGTGCACATGGGCGGAGCTGAATGGTTGTAAGTAGAGGGTCAAGTATCTTTAAAAGACCTCTGATTCATCTGGTAATTATTTAATCTCCTTCCTCATACATCTCTGACATCTCAAAAACTCTAAGAAATATTACCTAGCATTACTGTAAAATTAATCAACAGCCGGGCCACTTATCCAGGAGGTCGCGTAGGGTCACAAATGTGCGGTAATGGGAGCAGAGACAAACAAAATGGCTTATTTCTTTTCAGTACAACAGGATAAAAGGACCTTTTAATTTTTTTCTTCCAAAACCCACTGGGCTGGGTGATATGGCCAAAAATATTATCACAATATTTTTCTTCCATGGCATACAATACCAGTATTTATTGCAATATTTATTTAATGGGGAAGGAAAATGAATGTAAACATAACTTCACACAACTGAACTCCACAGAAAGCCCTATGAAATTTATTTTAAATTCAGTGTTTTCCTTTTTTTCTGGATTCTGTGATTTATGATCGACATCTTGATGATCAAAAATAAAAAATGACCAAAAATGGTGTCTAATGAAATTAATTAAACTTTAACAGTTTAACCAATCTTTTAAAACATAATAAAAAAACCCAATTAATCTACAGCAGAACACAGCATTTTTATTTTTTAGTGAAAATGCTGCACAAAAAACTATATAATTTACATTTTTTAAGAAGCACATCTTATACAATAATAAATAATATGCATGTACTATATATATATATATATATATATATATATATAGATCACTGACGTATAAGGATTTTTGACAGACCAATTTTAAAATATAAAAAGTAATATCTGTTGTAATTGTTCAAACATTAATAATGTTGTGTACACATAAATTCATATTTAAATTTACAATTAAGTGATTTTTTTTTTTTTTTTTTTTTGTAAGCCCCTTCTCCATCAATTGCTCCATTTGGCCAGCTCTAGGAAGAGTCTTCCATTATGGATAATGGAGGCTACATGCTTCTGTGAACCAATGCAGCAGAATTTTTTGTGCCTTGATCTGTGACACAAGCCTGTTTCTGAGCTCTACAGGTGGTTATTTTGACCTCAGGGCTTGGCTTTTGCTCTGATATGCATTTTCAGCTCTTAGTCCTGTTGTGAGAGGTGTGTGCCTTTCCAAATCATACTCATTCAAATGAATTTACCACAGTTTTACTCCACTTGAAATGTAGTAACATCTACAAGTGATATGAGTGCTCCTGAGCTAAATTTCAAGTGTCCCAGAAAAGGGTATCAATACTTATGCAATGGACTCATTTCAGTTTTCTATTTCTAATAAATTTGCAAAGTTGTTACAAACCTGTTTTATGCTTTGTCATTATGGTGTATGGAGTGTAAACTGATGTTGATAAAAAAGTAATTTAAAGCAGTTTAATATAAGGCTGCAACATAACAAAATGTGAAAAATGGGGTATGAATACTTTTGCAAGGCAATGTATGTTAGAAACATATTTAAACATTTTTTTAAATCTTATTTTAGCCCTGTTGTACACTTTTAGACAGAAATTGAGAAAGTTAAAACATAGTTGAAAACTAAGAGGACAGATGGTTCAGTTCTCTGGACTGGCGCAAACCCATTGAACAACATACTGATATTTTTCAGAGAGACTGACTCAGTCGAGCTGTCCAAACTATTTTAGAGGACCAAATGTTGATGTAAAAGCAGACAACGTTGTTTAGACTGAAAAGTGATCAGAAAAGTCAATTTCTGTAGTTCTAAACAATAAAAAAACATATCTGTTGTTGTTTGTCATAGGAAAAAACTCTTTTTGTTGTGCTTTATGACAGATAGGAGGCACAAATGTTGTGCAAATCTCTGTTGCTCCAGACATGCTGACAGGATAAAACTTCGGGATTTCGAATTTTGTCATGTTGACTATTGGGACTTTCAATGCTTTGAGCCACTGGATAGAAAAAGAGGGTCTGTCTGAACAAACGGTTTGATAGATTCACAGGAGTAATGGCAAAATGTCTTCTCCTACAGATGCTGTTCTCTGTGGAGATTTGTTGTTTATCATTCGTTTGTATGTAATAAGCTTTCACTCAAACCTCCTGTTAATGTTTTTATTGGCACTTTGTTTCTGTTTTTATCCTGATCTACCTGCCTCGGGAATGTCATCAGCTTCGGTCTGGTAAGAAGCATCTGCCAAGAGAATAAATGCAAATAAATATGAATATTTACCAGTAGGGAGTGTCTCATTAAGAGACCCTGCTGTCTGTCAGTGTAACTGATTCCCAGATCACTTGGTGTGGTGGCTGGGAGCTTCGTCTTTCATTCTAATCTCTTTTAAGGACTAATCATTTTCGTTTTTAATTCAGATTTGGGCCGAGCGCAGTCATCAATCACAGCAGCCTCCTCGTTCTCAGAGCCACTTTCAGCTTTTGAGGAAAGACACAAGATATTCACAGCTGACTGGCCAAGCCAAATATGCACTGTCTCAACTGACAATGACAAATGCAGACGATACAGAACTAGTCCTGATCAAAGCCATCACGGCATTTGGAAGTGACAAAAAGATGCAGTAGTTTCACTGGGTAGAAATCTCCTATCAGACCTAAGGTTATTATAGTTAAATAAAACTAAAACTATATAAAAAGAGACTAATAAAAATCACAAAAACATGAATAATTCACACAATATTTAAACTAGAATTGAAATGCAAAAATTAAACTCAATGATACTAAAATACCAAAAACACTGACCTGACTTGAACCTAAAAAAGATTCAACAAACTATTAGGTACTGGTTTTGTATGTTGTTGTTTTTTTTAAAGTACATTTTCAGATATGATAATGATTTAGGTTTGAAGTTTTGTTATTGTTTTATTTTATTTATAACTTTTTTTTGCGAGTTTATATTTCACAATTCTTACTTTATAATTCACAATTGTGAGTTTATATCTTGCAATTTGAACTTTATATTTCACAACTGAGTTTAGTTCTCGCAATTCTGAGATTTTTTCTTGCAATAGTGAGTTTATATCTTGCAATTCTGACCTTATAATTTACAATTATGAGTTTATATCTCACAGTTCTGAGATTTTTTCTTGCAATAGCGAGTTTGTATCTTGCAGTTGTTACTTTATAATTCGCAATAACAAGTTCATATCTTGCATTTCTAAGTTTTTCTCTCACAGTTCTGAGTTTATATTCGCAATTCTGACTTTACAATTCGCAATTATGAGTTTAGATCTTGCAATTGTGAGTTTATATATCACAGTTGCGAGTTACTATCATGCAATTCTGACTTTATAATTCGCAATGAGTTTTTTCTCAGAGTTTTTTTGTGCAGTTGTGAGTTCTGAATTCATTTTTTAGAACTGTGAATTTATATCAAAAGTCAGAGTGAGAATTGCGAGTTTGTAACATGCAATTCTTAAGGAAAATAAAAGTCAGAATTGCGAGATGTAAACTCTTAATTGTGAGAAAAAAGTCAGAACTGTGAGATAAAAAGTTACAATTACCTTGATTTACTTTTTTATTCAGTGGTGTAAGCGATCTTCCATACTTCAAAGTATACTTAATTTGGCAATATAACGCTTTACATGAAAACAAAACCAGACCAAGCTACAATATTTGTTTTATAGGTTCTACAGACCAAAATATTTGTAAAAGTTTATTTAGGCCACATTTAAAAACAGTATTTTAAAACAAGGCTTAAATTAATTTGGTTCAGTGACAAATCTCTGACAAAGTTTTCTTGGAGAATTTTTTCAGATCAGGTCTCAGGTAATGAAGTAGTTGTACTGGTTATAGATTTGTATGAAGGATATAGCATGATTTGAATTCAGAACATCAAATGATTGTAAATAAATATAAAAAGATAATTTGACTGCTTATATTTGATCTCTTTCTTCTCACACTAATACTGATTTATATTATGGTAAACACACTTTAAAATACTCTGAACTCAGTTGTATTAATCACACAGGCCAAAAATATGATCACGTTCATAAGTTTTACAAGCTGGTTTGCACCTTTGAGATGTTCTGGGTTGAACAGCAAATCTAACAACAGTGGGTTAAGTGCTGCCTATTGCCACTCAGCCATGTAAATAGGTGAAATACGTACTTAATATGTAAAAGAGTTAGACCTTCCTAGGCAATGTTGCTTGATCTCATTTGCCTCAGAGAGAGCAAATTAAATGACAAGCCTGTTTTAATCCTGAAATAACCTCTCTAATCCTCCTTCAGTGGTCCACTGAATCCAGCCAACAAATCTCCTTGAAATCAAATCAAAGCGGTCTCTGTAGGGACCTCAGGGGCACTGCTATGCCGCACTCATTTGATAGGCAATTAGGTAACATAATGTTATGATTGTAAGGTTGTGAAAAATAATACCTGTGCGCTATGTGTGTGAGCAAAGACTTAAGATGCAATCTCACACCATTGTATTTCACAGCCGAAACTGGCCTTTTAAAATTACTTGGGTTGACAGTATGATTTGTTTTCCTGTGTTTTTTTTTTTTTCCACCCCATTATGAGTAACTTAGAAGCTGGAAGGAACGTCAACATTTATTTGCAAAATGACACCTTAGACATCACCATCGGACTGACAGGAGTGTAAAGAGCCTGAGACCAAATGAAGAAAAATGGCAAAGACTTTAAAAGAGGGGGAGAGAGGAATGGGAATGGCACTGCGGAGGAGTGAAGGCATCGGAGAGACAGTGGGGATGTCAAAATGCTCTTATTTGTAGTATCAGATGTGAATAATAGTTGGAGGCTGACATGAATCAAGAGAAATGTGCGTATGCGAGACACCAAAAGTAATAGTGACAGAGCAAGAGAGAGAAAACACACCTGCTGAACAACAGGTTGAAGAACAGTTTGGTAACACTTTAGTATAGGGAACAATTCTCATTATTATTTATTTACTTTATTGGCCTGCCTAACATATTGGCTGTTTATTAGTAGCACCTATTCTGCATGGCCATATTCTACATCCCTAATCCTAAGAGATGGCAAATGTACACACATCCTTCACTCAAGTAGAAGTACAGATACTCATATTTAAAAATACTCTGGTGAAAGTAGAAGTACTGACTAAACTTTTTTACTCAAGTTAATGTAAAGAAGTATGAGCTCTGACATGTACTTAACTAAAAAGTACCCATTACTACTACCTGTCTAAGTGTCATGCTGGTAACTGGACCTCATATTGACAGATTAATACAAAATATTTAAAATTTTGTTAGCTAATGAATGTATCAAGGCTAAACAACCACCATGTAGAACAGGGCAGGACTATGACAAAATTTCAGGCCGGTGAAATCTCACACTCATCCAGGCCACCCCATACACCCACAACAAATTTTGAAACCACTTATTTTTTGTATGGCCTTTTTTTTTTTTTTTTTTTAACCTAATAAACCTAAACCTATGTTATTGCTTTATCATGAGTCATATTTATCTTATTAAAATTAACCATGTTTACAGTATTATTAATTCTCTGGCTGCTACTGCTAAGAGATGCTAGCACTTAACTAAGTAAACAAAGACAAACTATAGTACAATACCTAAACTTAACAACTACCTTACTAACTATTAATAAGCAGCAAATTACAAGTTTACTGAGGCAAAAGCCATAGTTAATGGTTTGTTAATAGCAAGAACTGGACCTTAAAATAAAGTGTGACCAGCAGTTTTTACATATAATGGTGAAATTCACTGTAATAATGATAACAATAGTTTTCTTACTTTTACAACATTTAGTTCTGGTTATTAAATTTAATTGGCCGAGAGGAATTCCAAGAGTCTTGATATACAGTTAATTAAATATCTCTCTTTCTTTGGACATGTTTGGAGAAAAGCTTTACATCACATGCACACAAATCAGTCCTTTGCAGTGAATGGGTGCCGTCAGAATGAGAGTTCAAACAGCTGATAAAAACATCACAACAATCCACATGACTCTAGTCTATCACTTAACGTCTTACTTGTGAAAAGCTACCAACTGTTGCTTCCAGCTAAAATGTAAATGATGTGGAATGGAGGCGGCAGGCCTACTGAGATTCCTTCATGTTTTGATGTGTTTCCTTTGTACTGCATTTGCCTCTAAGTGCAAGATGTGGCATCAGTGTTTTTGCTCTGTTTTCCCAAAGGCAGAAGACTGTAAATTTATATAAATTTATGTATGTTTGGTAAAAGAGATGTTTGACAACAAATGAAAACAATACCTTATATAGTTGAGTAACAAGACCATGAAGCTAGTAGACATGTACTTAAAAGTCAAATTTAGTTTTATGGTGTCTGATTATTATTATTAATTGTTCCACCCAATGACGTTAGGGAGCAAAATGCATTAGCTGTCTTAATTTTTTAGTATTTATACATTTGAGTACTCAACAACCATATTAAAATTATTCAGTGAAATTGGACTTATCATCACAATATAATTATTTTTCCTTTAAATAAGATCTTTATGAAATCAAGAATGTTGATATCATAGAAATTTCACAATTCTTGTCACCAGTGTCAATATCACCAAAAAAAAAAAAAAAAAAAAAACGAACACTAGCCAAAAAGTTAACAGTCAGTGATTAAATAAGAATAGGAAACTAATTACAAACGGTAAAGTGAATGTTGTCAAAATGGTTATTGCTCCACAGTTCAATTATATATCCATGATGATACCTGTGAACATTCCAGACCCTATCTTTAAAAGATATGATAAAATTATCAAGGATTTTTTGTGGGAAGGAAAAAGACCTCGGATTAAAATGAGTAAATTGATCTCCCCAAGGGACAAGGGGGGGACTTGGATTACCGGATGTGAGGATGTACAATCTCTCTTTCGAAATGGCCAAACTGGCTAAACATTGGAGTGAGACAGACTCTGAACTGGACTGGATCAAAATAGAACAGAAATTGGCTTCACCATTTCATCCCATTAGTATTCTCTCGCAAAGCTCTGGAGCTAAATGGGACTCAAATCCAGTGATAATACACTCAAGACACGTCTGGAGCAAAATTCATAAACTGTGCAAGACATCACATCATAAACAGTCATATGCTTCATTGTGGAAGAATCCTGAAATCTGTATAGGCAAAACAGGGGTGTTTTGGAAACAATGGCAGCTGAAAGGGGTAACTGTAATTGGCGATCTATATGAGAATGAAATTTTTTTGTCATATGCTGAATTGGTGAAAAAATATAATATTGTCGGCCAAGGAAATTTTTGGAAGTATCTGCAGATCAGACACTGTGTTAGGAACAAATTTAATGCAAGTGATAACCCTGTGTATGCCTATCTTAAGTTACCCTGTGAAACCCAAACGGCTTCTATGTGTTATAAATTAATGCTCAATGTAAATGCAGATACCTGTAATAACTTGAAAACAATATGGCAGAAGGATTTGGGGATCAATATTCATGATAATGACTGGCTAAATATCCTAGCTAATGTGGGTAAGAACATAAGGGAAGCAAGGGGGAAATTCATCCATTACAAAATAGTACATAGATATTATTATACACCATCTAGACTTTACAGGATGGGGATAGCTGGAAATAGTCTATGTTGGAAATGTAAGGAAGAAGAGGGCACTTATTTACATATGATTTGGGAATGCTCCTTTGTTCAGCAATTCTGGCATAAAATTGTGAGAATACTTGAAGAGGGTTTGGGCTTTAATATACCTGTAGAACCACAATTATGCCTTCTTGGAGATAAATCAGTTGTACCTAATGTAGAAAAACACACATTTACCCTTATTAAGACTGGTTGCATCACAGCTGCCAGGATGATTTTACGAAATTGGAAATGCCCCAAAACCCCTGATTTAAAAGATTGGACTGATGGGATGATTGAAATTGCGTCATATGAATGCATGTTGGGAAGACTGCAAAATGAGGGAGGAATTAAGAAAGCATGGGATAACTTTTGGCAGCGTATAAAAATGGTGTAATGATCAGGACCCCCACTGTTTAATTTCCATGTACTTTTATTTTTGTTTTGTTTTATTGATGGTGACTGATTGGGAAGGGGAATATTGAATACTGTGACAATGTATGAAGTTTTGACTGTTGAACAATAAAAAAAGTTGAATTATAAAAAAAGAAACTAATTACAAACAATAGGACAAAAAACAAAAAATGGCACATACATTGTGTATATAAAGTAATCAAATATAAAAACACCGCATATTCTACACTGTGTAAATTAAATATTTCTTCTTCTTAAAGTTACAAAAGTTATTTAGTCAAAAGCACTGACAGATTTTCTCTCTTTTATTGTATGATTAATGTGAATGGCAGACAGCAGGAATATTAGACTGCTGTCATTTTAAGAGCTGTCCGAATGCAATATAATTTTACACGTTTTCTTTCTCAGTTTGCTTTCACTTAAGACCTAAATGACTGTCTTTACATGGATACTTGCAAAGATGGCATTTTGACAAAAGTGTGTGTATTTATCTGTTCAAGGCCTATAATGCTGCAAAAACAACTTAAGTTCAATACTACCATGCTCTATGAGTACCGTCTTCACATACGTGCGCCTCTCTCACAGCGCTCAGAAACAGTCTCTCAGACAGTGTGCGCATATATAGCGTTCTCTTTCACTGCTGATTGCGTTTGAATGGCTTAAAATCACTCGTTTTTTTAAACCGCAATGCTTAAAAACACATGCAAACGATATATTTTCGTGACCACGTAGCACAGCAATGTCACGTGAGTAGAGACAACAGTAGAAAATCTCTACTGATTGACAAATTTCACCCAAGAAAGCATTTGATTGGACAAAAAACTGTGTAGTGCAGGTTGAGTCATCAGTATTTTGATCTGTGTTTACTGAATAAGAGAGAATGTACATTTGTGTATACAGTATATGCTTAAAAAATACATGGTCAATGTTTAGTAGACTAGATGACCTCAAAGCTAACACTCGTGAACTAAAAGGCATAAAACATTGACATAACATTCACTGAATATCAACAACTCAGAGAGCTAACTAGCAAATATATGTAAATGTATTCTGGCTACACTGTGAGAACCCAACAGACTCTCCTCGGAGATCGTCTAGATTGCTGAGAGGTCATGATGAACACTGCCACGCGTGAAATAAACAAAGACCGGATCAGCTCGAAAAGATTTTTTTCTCGTACCACTGCCCTTCTGTTCATAACCATTCAGCTCGTCTGCATGTACTGTTATTTTCATGCTTGTGAATTCTGCGGTATCCCAGAGCCTCCAGCAGCTTGTCTAACTCCTCTGAAGTGTGAACAACAGCTTTTGAAAGATGAGGCATGAATTTCCGCCATGGAAAGGGCCACAGACCGCTGGATTATGATTGCTGTGGGCCTGCTTTACCACACTTTGTTACTGCAAAAACAAACTCAGAGGCCTTCAGCAAGAGAAAGAGAGAGCAGAAAACACTCACAAACCAAGTGCTCAGAGGGGAGAACTGCTTAAGACCTGTGCTTTTGCTGCACACATTTTTGAAAAGGCTAAATAAGATCAAATCCCAGTGTATTTATATTTCTATTGCTTCAATAATCAACAAGAATTTAATCTGAACTTGACAGCCAGTGATAACTATGCATTTTTATTGACATTTTTTACTCCTTTGTGTTAAACCCCAAAACATTGTTTTTTTAAAAGGATAGTTCACCCAAAAATGAAAATTATATTACAATTCAGAGTATTATAAATACTCTGAATTGTTGTTTCTGATAAGAGATTAACAATGTTAATATTTAGTAAAATCCCCATAAATAATAGAAATATTAAAGAAAATTAAAATCACAAAAGCACAAATATGTATTAGTTCTCTTAATTTAGTATGCTCATCTACTCCTTCTAGTCCTCGCTTTTCAATAGCTTGTAAATGCATGTGCGCATTTTACTTTCACTTTCGAATTAGTATCAATTCGGCATCAATTGATTGAATGGACAACAATGACAAACTCACTTATTAAACAGAATGATTAATTTATTATCAAAATGAATAAAAATATGGCATGCTATATATAGGCCATATAAAATAACAAATAACTTACACAGAATTTAAATTAAAAAAAAAACAGAAAACCAGCAAACACTGTGGAACCAAATAAATTAGAAACAAATGTTTAAAACACTTTCAAAATCAACAGGCTTTTCAAAATCTAAAATATTTTTTAAAACAGGTGCTTTTGCATTTCGCTTGGAAACAATATTCCGCTTGACTCACTCAGTGAAATCTGACTGCTGCCGTTGATCTGTGTTGCGCACCCTGCATTTAGCATCCGTGTTCAGTTTTTAAATGTAATTTTAACAAAATTAAATGATTTTTATTACTATAAAAGATCAAAATGACGGTGGGGAACGGTGCTACGGTGGGCAAGTGACAAAACCGGTGTTTTTGCTCACACAAAGTATTCTCACAGTTTAATAAAATTAAGGTTGAACCACTGATGTCACATGGACTATTTTATTGATGTCCTTACTATCTTTTTGAGCCTTGAACTTGGTAGTTGCATTGCTGTCTATGCAGGATCAGAAAGCTCTCGGATTTCATCAAAAATATCTTGACATGAGAGTGAGTAATTAATGACAGAATTTTCATTTTTGGGTGAACTAACCCTTTAAGAGTTTAGAGCGGCATGTTGGTGGGGTAGTAAGACTCCGTTGGACTGACTGACATAAATAGTTGATTTGTGCCACTGCAATATAGAAAAAACCCTACTTAATTTTCAATTTAAAATCTACTCACCTCAAAAAAAGTGAGGCACATTTGAATGGCCATGAGTATAGATACGCTGATTTCTAAAACTGATTTTACAAACCTTGAATGTGGGCTGTTTAAATGTACAGCATTTTTGCTCTTTTTTTCTTTAGTTGTTTGTTATCTTTGCAATGAATGATGTCTGAGATTTCCAGGCAGGCAAGGACACAGTGTCTTCAGTTCATTTATGGAGACAAGAAATAGGCACACGCTGGTTTGCAGTGCTTTATTGTTTAAGATAAGCAGTACTAAGAGAGGCAAAATTGTAAACACAGAGATGTTCTTATAGAGGCTTTTATCCTCTTTAATTCAAATCGTCATGTTTGTGCCAACTCACATGGCCTCTTTTGCCCTCTATGTTAGAGTTGATAGTTTGTTTTGCAGTATCATTTTTTATATTTCAGTTGTTATGCTTAGGTCAGACCAGGATGAAAATATATACACACAAAAATGTTAAGCAACACAGGTGTTTTCATTATTTATAATAAAAAATAGATCATGTGACACTGAATATCACACCGATCACACCGAATATATTTCCTTCATTCTGCAGTCTAAATTTTGCTTACACCACAATGTTAATAATGTTTTCCAAAAATGTTGGAAATGGTTGCCTTCCGATGCATGTGCGTACAAATGTGTAGACCAATTTAGAGTAGACGTCACAGCGCAGGCATAGTGGTTGCAGAAAAACACTGGTAACAAGTGGAGGTAAACAGGTCAAATCCATGGAATAAAAGAAAAAAAAAACATTTTGTGCCTTTTGATGTCAAAATTGGAATGCAAACCATTTTTAGAGAATACTGTAGTCAAAGTCGCCATTTGAAGCTAAACGCAGACGTTTAAATGGACAGACTATGGATGAAAACTGCTATGATTACTTTTAAAGCATAAATTTGATTTAAACAACAGGTCTACATAATATTCACATATGCTGTTCATAGGGGACGTATTACTATTAACATTTTTACATAACATTTATTTATTTTATCTTACAATTCTGACTTTTTTTTTCTGACAAGTTTATATCTCCTTATTCAGACTTTGACGAGTTGTTTTTACTTATTAGAATTGTGAGATATAATCTCAGAATTTCGAGAATGAAGTCAGAATTTTAAAATATAAAATCAAATTCACCTTTTTTTCTTTTATTCTATAGCTCCATACACTGTAAAAAATGAAAAAAACACAATTTGAGTTGAGTCAGCTTAAAATAATATGTTACCCTGCTGACTTAAAATTTTAAGGTTAGTCAACTAAAATAAGTTTATTCAACTTGAAATGTTAAGTTGTACTAAGTAACAACTTAGATATTTGTGTTTGCTAAACTTAACAGATGGGTAAGTAACCCACACTGTAAAACCCAATAGTTTACCTTACTTAGTTACAATTAGTTATCTTTACTTAGTTACTATACTTACTAGGTTTTATTAAGTTACAGCTACTTTCAAGGCAAATAAAACAATTTACTTACTTGTTTGAGTGATGTTTACTTAAAATATCCAAGTATCCACAAAGAAACCAATGACATTAATAAACCAGTGAGAGGCAGCAGTGCACTAATATGTTGCTAATGTGCAACATGACAACAGAAGAAGAAGAAAAAGTTTTTGAGATGGGGCAATTTTTAGTAGACTTTTCACTCACATCTTTCTTTCACTACTTGAATTCACTCATTTCCCAAAGTCATCTTGAATGTTGAATTTTCAATACAACTGAAATATTTGAGAGAACATCACAATTTATTTATTTTTTAATACTCACCATTATAGTGAATAGTGTTACTTTTGGTTGGGCATTTGGAACTTTGTTTATATTACTATAGTTTTCTTTCTATTGTTGCAGCAATGCAACATGAAATGAGAGTTCTTTGATTTCAAAGAAAGAAAAGTAATAAATAGTTAGCTTTTAGAAGGTGATCTATATTCTAGTTAAATCATTAGGTTGCATATTTTTCATGTTGATGATATTTTACAATTTTACGGTTTTTCTTTTTTTTATAAACACTACAAGAAGCTTGTAACTGTGTTGATACAATCTTTTAATATTTGGGGTAATGTGCATGAGTCACACACAGACTTCAACATTCAGCATGTGAATCACAACAATGGTAACAACTCAATTTTATTTATTTTTATTAACTGTATCAATAACCATTTTATGAGCTTTTTTTTTGTTTGTTTTTTGTTGTGCTACTACTGACACAAGACAGCAAATGAAATTGGCAAATACAAACAACAACAGTAAAGCAAAGCAACTGCATAATTTATTCATGTCGCAATGCACTCTGGGAGTCAGTGAGTAGCTATTAGAGGAATGGAGTAATCAGATAAATTAAAAGCATTAAGTAAATTCAACTTAAAATGGCTGTTAAAATGACTCTTATATTTAAGTAATGATTACTTCAAGTTTTCCAGTAAATGTTACTTAAATATTTTAGGGCAACCAGTTTCCTTAAGTTTTTTAAGTAAATTCAACTTAACCGGGTTTAGAGTGCAGCTGCCTTAAAATTTTAAGTTGATTCATCTCAAATATCTAAGTTGTCACTTAGTATAATTTAACATTTCAAGTTGTATAAACATTTTTTGAGTTGACTGAAATTAAAATTTTACAAATTATTTTAAGTTGACTCAACAAATAGTTTTTTACAGTGTGGACTGCCCACAAAAAAACATCATCCCTGTTTCGGATTTGTAAGACTCACTACCTAACGGCAGTTTCGTTGAATAACAGTGCTTATCGCTGGGTGACAAGCTCTTGTAATATGCGGAGAACATTTTGAAAATGACATCTAATCAATATTATCTATAATCTTTTTAAATCTTACTATTTTGTACCGTATCCGTGTAATTCTCTAGCCATAAAGGCTATCTCTCCCGGGTTTTCTGCAACCATGATGCACGCGCATCCCGAATGTTTACAAACAGATAATTGGTCTATATTCTTTCACTTCAGCTGTCCCTGTTTTACTCCTAGCACTGCAGCTAGTTCAATCAGCCCGGAGTCATTTCTTTGTTTCACTCTTGGTCAACGCCTCAGGGAGGAGGATTTGTTTTGTTCTGCACAGAAAACCCCTTATCTGATCTGCTCACTACACTCTGCTTAAGACTAACACTGAGCTGCTGTTATTTTAAGGAAAGCCCTCCAAGATTTTCCTCCCTATGGTTGGTGTTATGTTGTGGCACAGCCTGAAAGTGAAACATAAAAAATGAACTTATTATAACAAGCTGACAATGCAAGGAAATTGTGCTTTCATGACATTTCATGAAATTGTCAGGTTGCTTTTGAATCAGAATCAGAATCAGAAAGAGCTTTATTGCCAAGTATGCTTGCGCATACAAGGAATTTGTTTCAGTGTTATTAGCTTCCAGTACACAGAGACAACAACGCACAGACAATAAAAATAAGAGAATAAGAAAAATACACATAGAACATAAATAGAATATAAATAGACCAAAATAAAATAGAATATAATAATTTTGTGGTGTGTTCTGCCGAATGTTCAGCAGTTCATCCCTGGTAAAACTGATCGTGTTTGCAAAACAAAAAACAGGAAAAACGAACAAAAACACTAAAACAACTAGAGAGCTAAGCACAGAGGCAGCCATCCGCGGCACCATCTTTTGACATCAAAATGCAAAAAACCTGTCAGAACACCAGTACGAGCATTTACATACAGAACAAAATCAAGGTAATAGGAGCAAATCTTTGTGTTTCAGTTACGTTTTGATTGTCATATACTGAAAAAAGGTAATCTTAAATAGTACCATCTATATGAACTGGTCTTAATGATCAAGTCAAAAATATAATTTAACATCACTGAATCCACCTATAAAGTCATTATACTGACAAAACTCATTTATATGGTTTAAATGGTTATAATCACGTAGAAATAGCTCTTTGACAATTGAAGGTTACGACTTTTTACAGTGTACATACTGATTGTGAGCTAATTTGTATTTGGGCAGTGAAATGTGTTTCTGAAAGTAATCCTTTCTGTTATTAAGAAGAAAAAAAAAAAACATAATTCTAAAGCCAGCAGGTTTTTCAATAGGTTTTTAGTTAAATGCTTGAAATAAGGTCAACAAGGCATTTATATCATTTTTTATTCTACAACATAAAAATCACAGTAATACCCACATGTGATTTTTACTTGTCTTGAAAAAGTTGCTAACAAGTAGCTAAATGGGTCTACAGAAGATGCCAGGGATATTAAACATCATCAAGCTCATCAAACATAAAACTCATCTAATTTGCTTTTAGAGTTTTACTGTGTTTATAATCACACTCTCGCAAACTATTCTAACTCAAACTTTCAGGGAAAATGTTTTTAAATAAAGACTATAAGAGAGATGGTTGTTCATTTATATACTACATTTAGCTTTTTAGTGGGGCTGCCCTCAACTAAAGATTTTTCTGGTTGACTAGTAGTCGTTCATTTTAAGCATTAGTTGACTATTAGTCGCACGTTTATTAATAAACCATATAAATCATAATAATGAGCCTTTAATTGCCTACATAGCTTAATACGCGCTCAAGCGCACACAAAAAAGCCTGCCACATGCAGTGCACCAGCAGATATAATAATTATGAATGTGTCTGGGAAAAACAGCATGGAGACTCCATTAACATTTAAAAAATTTATTGATAAACTAGCACTTTCTTTGTTTTCGGCTTAAGAGATGAATGACTCATCTCCGCAATAGTGGATGCACCTGTATGGATGTTTCATACTGATTACATAATGTGAGAATATTTTTTTCTCTTTGAATGGGTTCATTTGAAAGTATACATTTCACTCTCTACACTGTAAAAAAACAATTTGTTGAGTCAACTTAAAATAATTTGTAACCTGGCTGCCTTAAAATGTTAAGTTTAGTCAACTCAAAAAAGGTTTATTCAACTTGAAATGTTAAATTATACTAAGTGACAACTTAGATATTTGAGTTGAATCAACTTTAAATTTTAAGGCAGCTGGGTTACCCATCTGTTAAGTTTAGCAGACACAAATATCTAAGTTGTTACTTAGTACAACTTAACATTTCAAGTTGACTAAACTTATTTTAGTAGACTGAACTTAAAATTTTAAGGCAGCAGGGTAACAAATTATTTTAAGCTGTCTCAACAAATTGTGTTTTTTATTTTTTACAGTGTACAGATATATTTTTATGTCTGTAAGGCACGTATACACGGAATTTCGAAGTTCTGTGCTCAAGTTCACACACTGTAAAAAAATGCAAATGCATATTTTCCTATTTACGAAACATTTTGAGTCTCAAATAAAAAATGTGCTTTTCTTGAAACAACATAAAAACCCTTGTCAGACCAACAAAATTGCCCCAAATGTTGTCCCAACTAGTTAAACACAGTTATCTGAACAAAACATTTTATATTGTTGAAATGTTAAGGCTTTGTGAGTTCCCAGCATGCATTGCGGCATGAATAAATTATGCAGTTACTGTTATAGAATTATTGTTTTGCTGTTTGCTGACTTAATGTAAACTTTTTGTTGTTGTTTTGTCATTATTGTTAGTTATTTGTTGCACTGTAATGTAGAGCTCATCTTTTTAACATTTGTTGATTGCAACCATTCTTGAGGTTTGTGTGTCTAGTTTTGAGGCCTAGAGTATGTTTGACCACTTACATCTGTTTGCTGGATATCTTAGTCTTGATGTTTTACAAGCAACGACAATATGTTGTCTACATATTAGTTATTCATTAAGGTCTCTATAACAATTCACTGTTTGTCATTTGTAAATAAACAAAAAATTGATACATAAAAAAATTAATTACCTCAGCGACAAAGTATCTTTACTGAGACAAACTAAAAATCTACTGTTGAGAGAACTCAAAAGTCTTACTTCATCAAGTTGCCTTATTTTTTTAAGTTTTCTCAACTATTTATTTTTCTACAGTGCAGAGACCAAGACGCAAGAAAGCGCATCCTGTTTGCTTTCATTATTTTACAAAAGCACAACACTGTAATTGTGAGTGAACACAAAAAAAGTAGTCTTTACAGATTCGAAAGATGTATTACTTTTTTCTGTACGACCAAAAATTAGTATTTTAAGAGTAAGTGACTGCATGAGTCATGCAGTGAGCACGAAACGGTTCAGCTTTCACACTTGAATAGTGCACAATTTTCTAGGTTAAAGGAGAAGTCCACTTCCAAAACAAAGATATGTACTCATATAATGTACTCACCCCGTTGTCATGCAAGATGTTCATGTCTTTCTTTCTTTAGTCGTAAAGAAATTATGTTTTTTGAGGAAAACATTTCAGCATTTTTTCTCCATATAATGGACTGCTATGGTGCCCCGATTTTGAACTTCCAAAATGCAGTTTAAATGCGGCTTCAAACAATCCCAAATGCAGTTGTACATGATCCTAGCCGAGAAAGAAACGTCTTATCTAGCACAACGATCAGTTATTTTCATAAAAATAATATATAATTTATATACTTTTTTTTTTTTTTGTGATTGTTTATTTTCAGTAAAGAACAGCCAGCATACCTGGCTTACAAAACTATATACAGACCAGGGTTTGCCATTATAATAAATAAATAAATAAATAAACAATTCATATACTTTTTAATGTCAAGCGCTCTGCTTTCACAGTTCATGACAGTTAGTGTATGTTGAAAAACTCCCATCTCATGTTCCATCAATCGTCCTATATCGCTGTTTTACCTTTTTTGTTAAGGGTGTTTGATCTTCTTTGCATGTTCACTTTGCAAAGACTGTGTCAGTACTTCTGCAGCGATGTAGGATGATTTTGAAATGATTTGCAAAATGAGGGAGAAAATACGATTGGAGTTTTTCGACATACCTTAACTGTCTTGAGTCAGAATACACAGAGCAAGGCAGAGCAAGGCAAGATGAGCGTTTGAGATTAAAAAGTATTTAAATAGTATTTTTTTTTAAAATGAAAATAACTAATCATTTTGCTAGATAGGACCCTTCTTCCTCAGGTTGGATTGTTTACAACCGCATTTGGGATTGTTTGAAGCCACATTTAAACTGCATTTTGGAAGTTCAAAATTAAGTCACCATAGCAGTCCATTATACGGAGAAAAATGCTGAAATGTTTTCCACAAAAAGCACAATTTATTTACGACTGAAGAAAGAAGGACATAAACATCTTGGATGACAAGGGGGTGAGAACATTACATGTGAATCTTTGTTTTGGAAGTGGACTTCTTTAACATTAGATTGAGCTGCCATGTTGCTACTACATACATATTTCAGATGAAAAGCCATATTTGAGGCTGATGAATGACAGATGAGCGTTTGGATGTCCTGCTATATATGTACTATATTACCACATAGAGCAGCCATTAACAATCTATCTGTCATGGACTGCATGACTTCAGCACTTCCTGTGGATTTTTTTTTTCTCCTAATAAACGAATAAAATTTTGGTCGACCAAGACTCTTCTTGTCGACTAACGGTTAGTTGACTATTAGGGGACAGCCCTACTTTTGGCAATTGTATTTAAGGCTTCAGAATTCATAAAAGTTGTGTTCATTTGTGAAGATTATCATGATGAACAAAATGTGTAAGAATCATACAATTCAGTCTCTTTAAATGATAATAAGTTACTGCTCACCCACCCCTTTCTTCCATTTTTTTGTGTATTCTGTGGTGTGTTAACATCAAAAACAAAACTAATCCAGTAACTCCTATGTTGGGCGAAATGAAGACTCTTATGTTCACTGTTGAATCCTACAAAACACCTGGAATGCTTACAAGACGTTGATGTTTGAGCTGCTTGAGTGCGGAGAAAATGGCGGACAGCGTACAACTGGCTGAGGGCAGAAATATGCTAATATGGCAGTCCATCGTGGGCGGGGCCTGAGCAGTATGACGTCACTTTTACCATTATAGGGTGGTTGTGTCCACGCACTGCTAAGACACATTTATATGCAAACACCATGTGAAAGTGAATTTTGCATCTAATGTTCTCTTTAATATTCTTCAGAGTAGGACTGTTTCAATTTGAGTCTTATGAACACATTTGGAAATGTTTCAATTGCAAAGAATTTAATTCTTCAATATTTAGAGGATAAGTGGGGGTAACATTTTTACTACTAGATAACATAATTGAGCACATGGAATGGCCTAATAGATCATATTATGCTCTGTCACTTGCTATTGCATTCAAGTACTGTGGGCGTATCAATTAATGTGCACTTATGTTGAATACAGTCCATTTTATTCACCAAGCAATTCAACTGATTCTGACTCCTTTGCCCTAGTATTGTTATCTTAACTTTAAGTAATTGATTTTTAAAAACTAATACTGGTAATTTCTTTTTGAATGTACACACTTATGGACTTTTCCCGGTAATTGAAATTCAATAACACAACATATTAATCCTCTGCAAAAAACAAAGAAAAAAGAAAACAAATAAACCAGAGAAGATTGGTTGCTTTAGAAAAGATTATCCAAGCTTGATAATGATTGCAGCATTACAGAAAATCAATAAACCTGATGCCACTCCAGCTTAACCAAACAAATGTGTTTTTCCTTACATAAAAATTCTTAAGTCTCTCAGCTGCCTGGGTTTTAGTGAGAGTAGCTGTGTTTTTCTTCTTCTCTTTCTGCTGTAGGCTCTCCGTCCTGTTTCGATTATACAGATTATAGAGAAAAAAAGAGGCCAGGAGATGAGGGCTCTGGAGATGAGTTCTTCACTCCACAATTCAGCTGGTCACGTCGATTAAGATGTGAACTTTTAGAGTTCCAGCAGTTCACATTCAGCTCAGGGGGCCTTATCTGAAATTAAAAAACCCTCCCTTTTCCTTCCGCTTTGAAGTTTCTCCGAGCCACTCAAACAGTTTCAGTCAGAGGATTGGAAAGCTGAATGAAGACTTTGATTTCTGGAGCTGGTTTTGGTCGTCGCTTTGAGTTATGCACCGGATGATCTGACGAGGAGAAACACGCATTTCACCGTTTCTTTAGCAGCCACTCCTCTTTATTACTGTCCACAGCCTCAGCTATTGGTTGGATTAATAGCCACATGCTAGTTAAAAGAGGTTACTGTAGTTCAGATGTCAGAGTTGTATCTTAGTCAAGAAGTTCGATCTTAGTCAAGAACCTGGTCAGTTAAGTCACTGATGGACTTCTTGTACCAGTTACTGGTCTAAGTGCATAAACATATGCATGTATTCAGGGTTAACTTTTGCTACACATACTAATGGTAAGAAAACTTAGAAAATGTTGTATTTCTTATCAGCCATGAAAATTATTTTTAAATATATATATTTTTAAATTTTATTATAGATAGGATTAGATTTGATATATTAGGAGATATTGTTTTTTAAGTTCACCCACCCTCCATCTCCTAGGAAACTCAGTCTGTCCTAATAAAGCTCCAGCTGCAAAGTAACTATTTTATTTACTCATTAGATTTGCTTACATTTGGTTCTTGGCAGGTGTATTTGCACAGATCTGAAGTTGCTTAAAAAAATAGATTCATTTAAGATGAATCGCTCTGTATTCAACCATCTAGTCTCAGATGACACAAACTGCCAATAGACAGTTTACAGGGAGTCAACTGCATATCACTAACCAAAAGTGTCACTGATTACTTATACTTCTAGCATTGATTTTATTTTAACGTGACCTTTAACTGAAAAAAACAAAAAAACAAAAATGTGTTTCATCACTTTAAATGCAAGTGTGATAGATAATCATTACATATCACTTCAAAGCACAAAGAAAAAACTTGAAACTCTTAAATATCTTGATGTTCATCAGTCTAAGGCAAAAACACATAAGTGGCTGTGGGCGGAAAGAAACAACTGTGAAGAAGTGTGTGGATCAAGAGGATAAGAGTTGTGCACAATAACTCTAAAACAGTAGTCACATCTATCTATCTATCTATCTATGTATCTTGTCAAAAGTAATTAAACTTAAAGGGACAGTTCATCCAAAAATGGAAAATTTCCCCTAATTTACTCACCCTCAAGCCATCCTAGGTGTAAATGACTTTATTCTTTCAGATGAATACAATCTGAGTTATATTAAAGGAGAAGTCAAGTCAGTGCAAAACCTAATAGGATGTTGCGCATTCGCGACTGAATGAATCACTCCCCGAGACGACTCATTCTTCCGAGTCACATTAAAGATTCGTTCTAAATGAACAAATCGTTCAAGAACGACCCATCACTAATTCGTAGCATCGTGAACGTGCATCCCAGAGCCTGTGCTACACAAGCTTTTGTGCTTAAAAAGTATACAAATTTTTATTTTTCTAAAAAAATGGCAGATTGTTTCCCTAGATAAGACCCTTCTTCCTTGGCTGAGATCATTTAGAGCCCTTTGAAGCTGCATTTAAACTGCATTTTGGAAGTTCAAAATTGGGGCACCAATGAAGTCCATCATATGGAGAAAAATCCTGAAATGTTTTCCTCAAAAACCATAATTTCTTTACGACTGAAGACAGAAAGACATGAACATCTTGGATAACAAGGGGGTGAGTACATTTTTTGTAAATTGTTGTTCTGGAAGTGGAGTTTAATAAATGTCCTGGCTCTTCTAAGCTTTAAAATAGCAGTGAATGGGTGTTGAGATTTTAAAGCAAAATAAAGTGCATCCATCCATCATAAAAAGTGATGAACGTGTGTACGGCAGGTAGCAGAAAATAGAGATTACAGTTAATAAACTTTTAAATATGGATGTTTTTCTTACATAAACTCATCGATTCACTTCAGAAGGCCTTTATTAACCCCCTGGAGCTGTGTGGAGTACTTTTTATGCTGGATGGATGCACTTTTCTTTGGAATTCAAAATCTTGACCACCATTCATTGGAGTTATAAAGCCCGGAAAAGCCAGGGCATTTTTTAATATAACTCTGACTGTATTCGTCTGAAAGAAGAAAGTCACATACACCTAAGATGGCTTGAGAGTGACTATATCATGGGGTAAGTTTCAAATTTGTGGTGAACTAATCCTTTAATATCTGGTTGTGCATTTAGCAGCAACATACATACATAAAACTTTAACAATTCACAACTTTTTAAACTACTTTAACTTTACAAATAAGGTTTTTTTTAAAAAAACTTTTCAACAATCCATGATTGTCTAGTTAAAAATTAAAAAAAAAAAAAAAAAAAGACTGATCTATCGGTAGCACTTTATTTTACAGTCCTGTTCTGCTTGTAAACATCACAGATGTTGTGTAGAGATAGGCCCTCAACGAAGAAGATGTGAAAATCTAAGGTACTTTATTCACCAACATAAACACAGTCGAGCACAAGAGAAATGCTTCTACACTAACATCAATACCAGACACTGACCAAGGAGCAACTGAGGATTTAAACAGAGCAACCAAACAAGAACTAAACAATCAGCACCTGAACTGAGTACTCGATCAATTAGTAACTATAGAAACTAAACAGGCAATGAACAAATAGAGCATGAACTAATTATCAATCTAGAAAACTGCTCAGAGTAGGCTACTAAAATAGAAAACAAGACAAGAAAACAGATCAAAAACAGAACCAAACAAGCACAAACAAACTCAGAATGTGACTACATTGTACATGTGACTACATATGTACAATGTACATACTATGTATTTATTATATACAATAACTGGGTAATAACTAGGTAATAACCCTGAACAATACCCCTAACCCTAACCCATGTTTTACCTTACAGGCTACTACTTACTTGTCCAAGTACACTGTACATGTAAAATAACCAATCTACACTCTTAAAAATAAAGTTGCTTTATAAGGTCTTCACGGCAATGCTATAGAAGAACCATTTTTGGTTCCACATAGAACCTTTTTTTTTGTAACCTTCTTTTCACCACAAAGAACCTTTCGTGAAACAGAACAGTTCTTTATGGAACCATTCAGACAAAAAAGGTTCTTCCATGGCATCATGAAGCACCTTTATTGTTAAAAGTGTATCTATAGGCTTATAAACTTTCAAGGCTTTTAACCTTTCAAATCAACTTCAACCCAAAAGTCTACCCCTTGCTGGCCTCTTTTCACATTGTACTTTTGAGTTGAAACTTATATGTTTGCATCATCAACTTGAGTGCCACTGTGACTACAACCTGAATCTCCTAGTCTTATACAGCAGGGAGTAGGAGATCAACACACCGACAGCAATATTGCCTCTATCACAGCAGTAACGCAGGGCTTGGCAGAACACCAGGTGGAGAAAATGTATCCTAGTAGAAAACTTGAGTGTGTGAATGCTCAGAAAACAGATTCTTTTCCAATTTCCAATTTCTATTTCATCACCTTTTTCAAAGATACCAATCCGTCTGGAAGGGTGCAGATGCTATTTTGAGAAATAGGAGAGAGAAATTGGACAGATTGGTTTAAGTAGATCTGTCATAGCCTGGGGGAATGAAAAAAACACACCAGGCAATTGGTGGCCTATGGAACTCATGCAAGATGGCGCAAGATTTTTGGCCGGTGTTTATGAGCAGGACAGTGCATGTGATTTGTTGGGGACTAGACTATTGGAAAGCAATGTTCGCATCTCAAGGACATAGAGCTCGCTAATTACAGTTAACCATTGCATTTGGCACCATCCAACGAGGATATGGTGGCATCAAGCCACCCTCACAGACAACAGGAAGCGCTGGTCTCTGAATGGCTGATGTCTCGGTGTTCAAGGGGGACTGCGTTTGGCTTGAGAATGTCTTTTGGGACCTCCTCTAATTATGGGCAGGCTGCCCTTAATCGGTGGTGGTATGCTGGCTGTCCTTGCTTTGATAGCTTGGCTGGGTGAACTCTTGGTAAGCAGGGCCAAATCCAAATGTCCAGCTGTGCTTGTAAGAGGATATTAACATTAGCAATATCTTATGTTCTTTGGGGATGTCTGTTGGATTTCATGCTTTGTGTTTTTAATCGGTGGAGGTGTGTACAATGATGGACACAGCACCTGTCAACCACATGGCTGGAGCTAATCAAATATGACATATGCCAGTCACACATGATATGACCTAAATAAAAATGCAATTGCCAAGAGCGTATATGCAGAAGGCAGAAGACAACAATTAAAGCATGTCATTAGGAAGGTTGTCTCAAGCTACCTCCATAACACATCTCCAAATATATCATGGTGTAAGCAGTCTTTTAGCTGCATTTATTACCTGGGTTATTGGGATAAGAATGTCTATAATAAAATAAATAAATAAACAAAAATGCCAAATATAGTTGTGCCATGTTCCTATAGAATTTTTATTGTTATCAATGCTGGTTTAATGTGGTTTTGAAAAAAAAAACAATGACATTTCAAGCTTACTGAATGTATGTATATATATATATATATATATATATATATACACACACACACACACACAAGTTATGTATTTATTTCTACAAATATAATTAATTATAAATTTAAATTAAATTTAAATTTATTTAAAAATGTCCAATTATTACATTTTTTTGTTTTCTTTTAGCTCTTGACACAAACAAAGGTCTAAAAGGGTGTACTTTATGATTTTTCTTTTATATTTTTCTTTTTTTTTATTATAAGAGAACATTATATCACCTTAAGTTTTTCTTTTTCTCAATAAGGCTGTTTTCTTCATTATGGTATGTTGTATTAACATGACATTTTTGACTTTTTAAATATTTTAATTCAAAAATTAATAACATGCCCATCATCGAAGAGATGTTTTCAGGTTATTACATTACTAAATTGCATTTTTGTAATAAATTAATAGGTAGGACAGAAAAATGAGCATCACATCATTGACCCACCTTTTACATTTTTTTAAACTTCTACTTCCATGGATGTCTAAGCACTGAGAGCATGTTGAGATAAGTTTTCTGTGGCTGCGTTAGAGATCATAACAGGCAGAAAGAGATCCGATGAATATTAATAAACGTCTGCGGCCCGTACCTAATGCCAGTTCCAAACTGAGGCATCATGGGGAAGTGTGGGTGCTCCGTAGCAGATGGAGACACTGTCTGTTTGTATAGCAGATTTCATGAATAAAGGGAGGGACATAAACAACTCTAGTTTGCCCAGTATTTAATGCAGCCAGAGGCCCAACGTTGACTATCCGAACTCCCTGGACCAACTAGTCATTAAAGAAAGAGAGTTTATAGGCACTCTGCATTAAGGAAGTGTGGGAGGGGAAAGCATCTAGAAAGTAGGAGTCTTAACCCTCTAATCAGAGCCCGAGTCAGACGCACACACTCGCTCATGTTTATCGGACACGCCGTGAGCAGGCTGGGGCCCCCTGGACATGTAGATATGCTCAGGTAATTAAAGAAGCGGGGGGCCGCAGGCTCTAACTCAGCCTTCATTAACATTCTCCCATACCGTCCTCCGATCTCGGAGCCTCTCCAGCCAGAACAATCAATCCCTAATCACTCCTCCCTCCCTCTGCCCGCCAGCCAGACAACTCAATCCATGCTAAGATATGCTAATGGCATTCCCGGCGATGATTACACTGTGCAGTCAACATCGATTTTCAGTGACCTCCCAAAATGATCTATCTTCAAAAGCAAAGCTAAAGAATACAGTGGTCTCTCTACTAAGCAGTCAGACCCAAACTGTATATTGTCATGCACGTGTGCATCCTTGTTAAGTAGTCACCTCTCAGACTGCTTTATGCAAAGCAACTTACAGTACACTTAAGCGACATTCCCCCCTAGAGCCAAATGAGGTTAAGCGGCTTGTTTAAGAGTGCAATTGTGATGGATCACGGGTTGCTTCTTGCAGTAATTAAACCAGCAACCTTCTGGTTTCCACTGAGGAGCTTTAGCCATGCTACTCCAGGTTTGGTATGCTCTTTGAAGCTCCTCAAAGTTGTGATTTTGTGTTCTTAAAGGGACAGTTCACCAAAAAAATAAAATTCTGACAGTTCTACTCATTCTTATCTTTTGTTGTTTAAAAACATGTATGACTTTCATTCTTCTGTGAGGAAGGTCTTTTGAAAGTGTCTCAGGGTGAAAAGTCTTTTGTTGTATCTGTATGGACAATCTTAATGCTTTTTGTGTGAACTATCACTTTAAGCATTAGACTTATTCTCTATGATTTAGAGAAGAAAAGAGAATACTTGCTCTAACTTTCAGTTTCCTCTCACCAATAGATGGCACTGTGCCGCCAATATTGTCAGCTCAGACCGGCTACAGAGAGCGGAGGAGCCTATTTAATGAAATGTCAAGACATGGTAGTATCTCAGTGTGTTGTTTGAAATACACAATGAGTCTCAGCAAAGCAGTTCTCAGAGAAAACCTGTGTTTTTGTCTTTTTTGCAGGCAGGAAGTTGGAGTAATCCAGTCTTTAATACATTGTGTGCTTGGATGAACTAAACTCTCGCTTTGTCATTCAAAACATTTTAAATAAAGACGTGGCTCAACAAGGTTCCTTCCCCGGGTTTGATGGCAAGGATTCAACTTCATTCTGGGGGTGACTTCCTGCTGGTTTGCGCTTTGACAGTATGAATGTACATAAGTTTGACTTGACTAGCTCATTAACGCTAGGCTTTAGTCTCCTTGTGGGAAAGAGGTCAGTGCTAAATTGCCCTGACTGCCATTCAGCATCTTTCATGTCTTTCTTTCACACACTCTTAATGGCTAATCAGCTACGTTGCTGAATATTCCTGTGTTCTGCTTTAGTGTGGCAAAGAGCGGGGTTGGTTTTTCTTTTGACCTTAGTAAATGAGGTTATGTATGGATAAATATGTGTTGTGGTGAGGGGGAGTTTGTGTTGCAGTACTGTAATGCCAATGTGGTGTTCTGAAAGCAAAAAATCCTATGCATTTTCTCCATAGAGAAATTGATTGTTAATGATTCCGTGTAACTTTATAAGACCAAACTACCTTGAGCCCTGAGGTGATGAATCAATGGTATATGCTTCTGTTGAAACCATCAGTCGGTGTAACTTCAACTTAATTTTTTTACAAATTGATATTTAATTTAATTTAGACTTATACTTCATTCCCCATTAATCCTACAGAGATTTATGTAGTTCATTCTTTAATAAAAAAATAACTATAATTATATACAGTTGAGGTCAAAAATTTACGTACACCTTGCAGATTCTGCAAAATGTTAATCATTTTACCAAAATAAGAAGGATCATACAAAAAGCATGTTATTTTTTATTTTGTAGTTTATTTAGTACTGACCTGAATGAGAAACAATGCATTAAGAGCCAGGGGTGTAAAACGGAATGAAGATGTGTACATTTTTCTTATTTTTCCTAAATATTATTATTTTACTGCTGTTCAGAAGCTACAGAGGATACTTGCATGTTTCCCAGAAGACAAATACAGTGAAATTTACCCTGATCTTCAAATTCCAAAAGTTTTCACTCCCTGGCGTTTCCTTCTGAAGCATCAGTGAACGTTTGAACCTTCTGTAATAGTTCCCTCAGTTGTTCTCAGTGTGAAAAGATGGATCTCAAAATCATACAGTCATTGTTGGAAAGATTTCAAATACACAAAAATGCTGAAAAACCAAAGAATTTGTGGGACCTGAAGGATTTCTTTGAAGAACAGTGGGCACTTTAACTGTTCAGGACAAACAAGGGACTCATGAACAAATATTACTAAACACAAACAGCTGTGGATCATTCAGGTAACACAATATTAAGAATCAAGTGTATGTAAACTTTTGAACAGGGTAATTTTTTATAAATTCAACAATTATTTTCTCTTGTGAACTATATGTAAATGTCTTTTATGTGAAATCTTATCTTATTCAGGTCAGTACTAAATAAAAAATAATAGTATTTTGCATGATTCTTCTTATTTTGGTAAAATAATTAATATTTTTGCAGATTCTGCATGGTGACCTCAACAGTACATACTGTATATAAATACTTTTGTTTTATATTTTGTTCCCCTCCTATTGTTTTCTATTTTTGCTTTTATTTTAGATTAAATTGTATTAAAAACACACTACGGTTTACTAGGCACCTTACTATTCAAAGAATCATTAAAATATTTTATTGCCATTTCCATGAAAATATTAAACAGCACAACTGCTTTGAACATTGACTAATAAATGTTTCTTGAGCAGCAGAAAAAAAAATCACATTTTAAAATATATTACAATAGAAAATGGTTATTTTAAATTGTAATAATATTTCAGAATATTACTGTATATTTTTTTGTCAAATATTCAAATAAATGTAGCCTTGGTGAGCATAAGAACCAAAAACCATTACAAAATCTTACTGACCTCAAACTTTTAACCAGTGTAAAGCATGATATTTTTTGCTACCAATGTTGTGATTTTTCTTGTTCCTGGTTGGTTTGGTTCACGACACAGAACTCTTTATTGAAGAATTATGTTAGAGAAAAAGAAAGGAAAAAATACTTCTAGAACGAAGACTACCAAACAAGTAGGTGGTTGAACTCTATTATATTTCATAGTGTATTATATTTCAGCACACATCACTAGTCTGGTAGAGTATAATCACAAGCAGCCGGACATGTTTTTCCATTTATTTCAAGACATCTGCGAGTGGCTTTATTAGTTGTCTGATTGTAAGGATTTGCTGGCATTTAACCTCACATACACACACCAAAGAAAATATCTTCAGTAATTTCAGCAATTCACTCCTTGAACTTTTTTGTTTAAAAGGACACATCTTCAAGTTTGAACCTCAGTGATGTCCTATCACTGGCCACCATGACCACACACATATCATATTTTATATCATGGTAAAAATCTATTGACTATTGAATTGTTCTTACGCTAAGATAATAATAACCATACCTCCTACAGATACCTTTTGGCACTTTTCATGATAAATGAGACATTATCATGATGTTTTCTCACAAAGTAGGTCGTATGTGATATGGGACTGTCATTTTGGGATATTGGTCCCTATTCAGTTCCCACAAGGACAGACCCAAGCACACACTGGCCTAAAGTTGAATAAGTCGAGCACAATCTCAGACCTTTATTTTTCTCCATCACGATTCCCTCTTATATCTCTATCCAAACAGACAGGAGCCTCCTATTATCATTGGTCCACTGCAGTTCCAGTGTGTATTTAATGTCTGCTCAACTGTACCCTCGAAACGCATTTTCACTCATATTTCATGAGCACATTACTCAAGCTTCTGCCTTATTCGACGTCCTAAAGCACCACTCATTCGGTTAATGAACCGTGCAATCAATTCCCACAAAGGAGGAGAGAGCGCCAAGTAAAAAAGATACGGTCACCGATAGTATCTATGACCATTTTGGTCCGAGACTTCCTGTATCGCCCTGGCAAATGATGCTTGGATGGGTCACAAACCTTTCTGAGAAACACTGGGATCAATAAGAGGCCATTGTGTTTGTTATGTGAGCTTCACACCTAATCCCAGAAGACATCAGAGACGCCCATTGTCTCAGGAGCTTCGTATAGGTGCTCTCCGGATAACAGAGATATCACTCACTCACAGCTTGGAGTCATGACCTGGGGTCAGCGGTCTGTATGTGTGTGTACACATTTCTGTCAGCCTGCGCTGTAGGATACTGCATATGTTTCTGTATCTTGCTGCCTGTTGGACAAAACCTGATCATATGTTGCACATTGATGTAATCACTCCTCACTGAAAAGATAAAAATACATTTCCACCGCTAATCCCACAACTGATTGAGATAAATGATACCAGTCTGTCATACCTTGGGGCACCATGCTTCTGAGACTCTCCGAGACAGTCGGTTTACTTTTTGCCCTTGGCGCTTATGTGCGTTTCCCATCTTCTGTGTGTGTGTGTGCTGTGTGCATGCATGATTTATTCAGCAGATATGCAGCTGCTTTGGCCCCACTGCTTTTTATAGATAGTCTGAAGACAATAAAGAAATGCAGGCACTGCAAGCCGGTCGCGAGGCAGTTAAAAGCAGAGTCAATAAAAATGATGAGCTTTTGCAGAGCGGGAGTGGCCCTGTAAATGCCTTACCTTCTTTTTCTTCTGCATTGATTTTTATTGTGCTCGATGCACCTGATTAATCGCCGGTGGCCCCTGAGTGGTAGGGGCCGTGGACGGCGGTGCAAAAGGTCCCCCAAAGCGCTGCCGCTCATTCGAGCAAGATCATCATGTGCTTTGTGAGCAAGAGAGAGACGCTATTAGGTAGGACTAAATGGCTTTGATATGAACTGTGTAGAGTCGAGAGGTCAGGATGGAGGCACTAACAATCCCATCATCCATTTATCTAGACCAAAGGTTTTCGAATTGGGGTCCGCGGATCTCCAGGGGGCCGCATGAGGGTGCTAGAGTGGAAATTTTTAGGGTTGTCAACACTGAAGTTATTGCATTAAGGATTAGTTCGCTGCAGAATTAAATGACATCCAAGATGTTCATGTCTTTCTTTGTTCAGTCATAACAAAATTAAGGTTTTTGAGGAGAACATTCCCTGGTTTGAGCTCCATATAGTGAATTTCAATGTGGATCAACAGGTTTAAGGGCCAAATTGCAGTTTGAATGGAGCTTCAAAGGACTCTACACGATCCCAGCCGAGGAATAAGGTTCGTATCTAGCGAAACAATTGGTCATTTTTTAAAAAAGAGAATATTATATATTTTTTAACCACAAATGTTTGTCTTGCACTAGCTCTGCGATGCACGTCTACGACTTCACACATTACGTAATCATGTTGGAAAGGTCATGCAATGTTAGTTCTTCCTCTGTGTATTCTGGTTCAAAAAGATAGGGTAGGGCGTAGGGGCGTGCGATATATATTGTCTGCGATAATATTGTAATTGTTGTTTTAACAATGATCAATTTGACATTATTGAGTATTTTGCAAAAAACATTCAAAACATCTGCATGCATTACGTGAAGTCTAGACTAGTGTCCGTGCGCATTAACAATGCGTTCTTTCACTGCATGATTCAGTCTATTAAAATACATTTAGAATGATCAGAAATTCAATACATGGGGATAGAAAATGATTTATTCCACTTCATATAGTTAATCAATATCATAGCAAAAATAACTATGATTACAAATGTGATATTGATTTTTTACAACAGTTCAACAGACACGAAGACTTATGTTCTAGACACCAACATTTTAGGCATTTTGCCAACAAAAATAATTCCAAACACAGCCACAGCACTGTTTTGCATCTGTGAGCAACATGATGATGTTTTGTTTCTAAATGATTCAGTTGTTTAAATGATTCGGTTCAACTGCAATGACTCATTAACTGTGACTTGCTGTTGGTTTTAATTCCACAGTTAAAGTATCTTTTTATTATTTAAATAATTTCAGATATCAATATTCAACGTTTTATGTTTAAAATATTAAAACATTATTTATGCATTTGTAACTGCAGGTTATTCAAATTCATGACCTGCATTAAACAGTGTGTATCTAATAAAAATACATTCAAATGCCAGTTCAGATGCAGCTTCTGTTTCCTTTGCATTGCAAAGACAAATTTTGTTGATACTTATTTCATTTGCTAAGAATCTTGTAAGAATCTGACTCAAAAGATAATGCACACTTTTAGAAAAAAAGGCTTAAATACCAGTTAAAATGCCCATAAAAGGTAAAAAACAAATTAAAAATATTGGAAAAGATTAATTTCTATCAGTGTGAACTGACCACCACACAGAATATGAAGAATGCCAAAAAATGTAGGAGTCAGCTGTCCATGGTAGTCCTTAAGATACCAGAACAATAACATACTCGTCTAATTAAAAAAAAAATTAAAAGTGTTTGCTTTTAATATCTACAATATCTTAACTTTAACAGCCAATACTGGATATCTTAATCAGGCTGATTTTAGTTTCAGTGTTTTGTAGTATTTTCTTTAAATTATTTAAACAAAAAATAAGTAGTAGAGACTTTTAATATCAGCCTTTCTTCAGATGCATATTGACCGGAATGTTAATATTGGTGCATCCAACATTCCAACATGTTGTCTTTTAAATATTATGTGGAATATGTGATATGAAGAAAGGAATCATCATATCTGGAGATGCTTTATATCAAAAAGTTTTTCAGCAAACGTTGAAAATAAGAAAGCCACCCCTAAGGGCTAAAGTCATGGACAACTCGGGATGTTTTAGCAGGGATGCGAGGAAATTTAAAGTGAAAATAACAAAAATGGTCTCTGCGGTGCTGCTGGCTTCCTGAGGGGAAAAATGCCTTCGTATTAGTGGCAAAAATGAAAGAAAGAAGCCAATTAGCGCCGATGGGTGCCGGTAATCAAGAATAACAAATGGCTGAAATTAGCTACCCCCCCATTCATCTTTGTCTAAACATCTCTATTGTGCAGCAAACGCAGGTTGTACGGCCAGTGAATTTAGTCGCATGCTTTAAAGAGATTCGACACCCGGAGGTGGCGACCCTGCTGGTTTCTCTCACAAAGCATGCATGCACACAAAACACAAACACGTACGTAGAAACTGCGGAGTGATTTATCTTTTGTGTTCATAAATGAATGGGTAGCTTTTATGTTTTCAGTGTTTTCTCCCTGGTTCTTTTAATGACCAGTGTTAAAGTAGCTCCATTTATCGACCTTCGCTGAAACCTCAGAGCGCGAAACGACCACCGTTAACAAGAATGTGGGGAGAGACAGGCTTTTAGATAAAAATGAGCGGATAAAGGGAAACTGGATCTTGCTTTCGCTCTCTCTCGCTCTCCCCCTGTGCACCACACAACTCTGGCATCAGATCAGACACCATGTTCTTTTGGTAGATAAAGGGAAGCTCTCACTATTGTAGCAAACACACCATCTTTTGTGACCGGCAACACCCATATGGATGATTACAGACTTGCCCTCTACAAAAGCCACTCTGCTGCCAGAGATCACAAAAACGTCCACGTCAAAATCTTTCTTGCCGTGACATAAACAAACAAGGCTCTTTTGAATAAAAGCAAGAACACAGATTGCTTAAACAGTAATTAAATCATCAACACTCATGAAACCATTGTTCCTGCAGAGTAACTTGTGGTGTTTGTGCAACCACTGTAACCTCAGGAAAAAATTGATGGATCATTATTATCACGTTTAGAGCAATGTAACTGGTTTCTAAGTCGCAATCTATGGTTTTAATCACAAACAAGATAGTGAACTCAAAAAATGGCCTTACTTGTATTAAAAAACATTACCTTTTACATTGGACCCCAATGACTTTTGCATGGACAATATATATATTCAAAAAACAGGTTTGGAATGACATGAGGGAAAATTTCTATTGAAATGGCTGTACTTAAACCCAAGTTGGTTACATTACTGTACATTCATGCAGATGGCTTTATCTAAACACATTTACTTTGCAATCAAAGTATACATATTAGCAGTTAATACGTTCCCTTGAGATTGAACCTATGGCCTTGTTACTAGCACCATGTGCCACTGTTTACGATACAGGAAAGCTTTTATACATCAGGCCATGTCGCCGAGCCCTTAGGAGATTATTATGAATGAACCTACACCATTCCTGCCAAGATACTGTAATTGCAGACCCTTTTACAGGGATTCAGCCCTCTGTGATTAACACAGTTGTTAGCTAACTTAACAATCTGTAATTATACAGTATATTTGCTTTATTTTTTACTGAAAACTGTTTGGAACATGAACTGTAGATATATAGAGTCATTGGTTATTAAAAGAAAATTTGATTTTTCACAGTGTGCAGAACATTTTAAAATCTAATAAAACCTTCTTTTTCAGGTTCTTCACGGGGTTTCAGGTTTTAAAGAGTGTAGTTACTGGTGATATTAATACATTTCAGTATGTGAGTTTAAATAAGTTAGTTCACCTAAAAATGAAAATTTCTCTTTAAATACTTTTAATGACCAGTGTTAAAGTAGCTCCATTTATTGACTTTTGCTGAAACCTCAGAGTGCGAAACGACCACCATTAACGAGAATGTGAGACCTTTGTTCATCTTCGGAACACAAATGAAGATATTTTTGATTAAATCCAACAGCTTTCTGACCCTGCATAGACATCAATGCAGCTGACACATTCAAGGACCGGAAAGGAAATCCTTAGTAAGTAGTCCATGTGACATCAGTAGTCCAACCTTAATTTTACGAAGCTACGAGAATACTTTTTGTGTGCAAAGAAAACTAAAACAACGACTTTATTTAACAATTTCTTCTCTTCCGTGTCAGTCTCTGGCACGTGTTTACAAGAGTCCCACGATGCATGTATATGGTTCTGCTGACGCAGAAGCCGGCGTTCTGACAAAAGAATGTTCTGCAAAAGAAGACGCATGCTGTACATAAAACAATCTTCATAAACACAGAGTATGACTTGCAATTTTTTGCCCAGCCTTACTTATTTGAAGCTGTCACAGTTATGAACTCTTTTGCTGTGTTTTGTTTCACATAGGTTCTGTCTTCTGTATTGGTTTAGTCCTTTGTGTTGGTTTCTTCCAGTTCCTGTTTGTCCTTATCTGGTTATGTTCCTGTTCTCATTAGTCTATTATTAGTTAACTCCCATCACCTGTTTTGCCCTTGTCAGCCACCCTATTTTAAGTCTCCTTTCTCTTCAGTTTTCTGTTGGTCAAGAATCGCATATCATTCATTCCTAAACTTTACCATCCATTACTGGTGATGAAATTAGGCTACTGGTTGATGTGTCCCATAGTGCCCTGCATTTCAGCCCGAGCCCAACGGGCCCTGACTCTTTCATGCCCCCTAGGGGTTTTGGGGCTATTTTCACATCATAGTTCAGACGCAGGCCAGGCTTCGGGCCTGTTTTAGGCTTCTCCTTATTTTTATATTTCAGACATCCACCAACTATGGTGATGAGAAAAATTTCCGCAGTGGTAGAAACAACATGAAACTTGATGGAGACACGCGAATGTCTCTGTCAGCAGGAGCAGGAGTGAGCATGCCTTCAGCTCAGCTGGAACAGTGGATTTAAGCGCACCCAATAGGCTAAAGCTTGCCGCAAAGCACCAGCAAAATTTATTACCACAAATGTGTCGGGGGGGGGAAATGGTAAGGAGATTTTTTAATTGTTTATTTATAATTGCAAAGTTGCCAACCTTGACTCGCCATCTCCTCTTTGGACGCACCTTTAGAGAGAAATGCATCTTTACAGATCACATAATGAAAGAGTTGAAAGAGTTTAGAGAGACAAATCGAGAACACAGTTATGATCAATGAATCTCTTTTTTACATCGTGTCTGCGCTTAGTCATCAGGTGATTCACGAGCGTGCAAAAATGCAATTGAAAAAAATGATCCGGCGCTTTCAGAGGGGAGTGAATTCTGACAAACTAAAACGTTTCTGATTGGCCATTGCATTCAGGAAATCAGCAGATATGTCTGTGATTGGCTACACTGCTCAACGCTGCAAAAACATGTTGCATAGTTTGTCAGATCTTCAATTGCTTTTGCTTTTGTTTGAGGGCATTTAGCACTGTCCAGTAACTCCGTACAACCGGGCCTGGGCATGGCTAACCGCTCCAATTTCAGTGTGGCTGACAACGGGGATGACTAACCATATGGGGGGGGGCTGCTGCCCCCTCTAATATCGCCCATGCTGTTGGTTGCTGTCAAATGTGTATGTTTAACCTAGAATATTTACCTTTTGTGTATCGTGTGGATTCTAATTAAAAGCATTTGAGTATTACCTTAATCTTCCTTGCCTTCCTTGGACCTACCGTGACAGAAGCAGAATATACAGATGATGAATTATGAGAGATGGCCGTTCATGCATCGTGATACTTTCTTTGTGCACAAAAATATTCTCGTAGCTTCACAAAATTTGGGTTAAACCACTGATGGAACTATTTTAACGATTTCCTATCTGGGCCTTGACCATGTCAGTTGCGTTGCTGTCTATGCAGGGTCAGAAAGTTCTCGAATTTCATCAAAAATATCTTCATTTGTGCTTCAATGATGAATGAAGGTCTCATAGGTTTGGTACGACATGAGGGTGAGTAATTAATCACAGAATTTTCATTTTTTGGGTGAACTATCCCTTTAAGGACATTTTGTACAAATTTAAAACTATGTTGATTTACCATTTGATGTCAACTGTAAAATCCTGGCTTGAAGCAAACCATTTGAGGACCAACATTTTTGAGGACTTAGAACTCCTAATTTGGACTTTCTAGTACAGACCATGTTTTTACATAGTTTTTTTTGTTGTAGTAAAAGGCTGCTAAATATTCATAAGAGAGAAACTAGTCAAAGTAAGCTTAATTTCCAAAAGGGGATCTGAGAAGCTGCTTGCCATGGACAGAATGGGTTTCTCCACAGCTGATATCACATACAAAGGAGGCAGGAAGCAGATGTTGTGCTTATCGCTCATGCTCGATGCTCAAGTTTGGCCACGGGCATTTAAATTTCCAGAGTGATGAGTGCACGAGTGGCTTTTTTGCTCGTGCCTCATTCAGAGGGCACAAACAGAGGTGCATTTGAATATTTCATCCCCCTTCCCCCCACAATGGCACGGCGTTTCGCTCAGTGCCCACTACGGATGTGTCACTTCATATTACTCTTTCATTCTTCTGTGTTCCTTACTTCCTCCATATTCATGATGCTTTCATTTCCATGGGATTCAAAAATGAAGGCACCAGAGGTTAATGTACTCCCTCTGTACACCATCACTGTGGAAGACGTCCCATAAGATGTCTTTGTTTGGATCAGTAAATGTTTGAGAAGATGCTTTGCATTTCAGACTCTTGGAGCGTTCTGATGGAGTCACGCAGCAAGGCTGCGGTGGTTGTTTTAGAACGCATTGCCCTGTTCTATTAGTAGACTGTGTTGTGGAGGGCGTCCTTGCTTTTGTGTGGGAAAGACGGACCCTATCCAAACAAGAGTCTTCCATGTGGAGGCATAATCAGAGAGCTGTGGGCGGACAAGGAGAAATCACTAGGTAGCTACTGTACAAGGCACTTTTGGCTCTTGAGATTGTATTTGTACGAGAGAAGATTTGTCTGCTAATTATCTGATGTAATCACAATGATAATCAGTTTGTGTAGATGTAGTACACATGAACAGAATTAAAACACATGCTGCACTGCAGTACAAAATGTTATTTTAGATAGACGTGTAGGAATGTTGAAGAGAAATGAGTAAAAGCCTTTATTGGAAGTGCTGTTACAACAACTACTGGAAGCCAATTAAAAGGCTAGTTTTTGGTAGTTAACACTTCAAAAAGTACATAAAACACATTAAAGTACCTTTAAAATGTACTTGCAGCTTGTGCGTTATATTTCAAGACTTCAGAATTCATATAAAACTTTTATGTGAAGAAAAGAAATTTCAAGCCATTATCCACTGTTAATTTTCCCCTCCGGTGAACTATTAACCACTGTAGCTGAATCATTCAGTTGAACTCATGTTGAACTGAATCAGTGAGTCGTTTGGTCCATTTTGGGAGCAAATAATTCAGCCCTGTTTTCTAGTTAATTTAAAAGATCTGACACAAAGTAAAGATTCACTGCAAATCGTTGCTTCTCTCCTATTGTATGTTACACAAAATTATAAATGGATTGGAAGACTTGGAAGTCATATGGATAGTTTTTGTGATACTTTTATGTGTTTTCTTGTCCTAAAGCTTAAACCTGCTTATATTCTAATTTAATGAAAAATAAATTTGATATTTGGGTAAACTACTACAAGCAGCTATATGATGACAAGGAAAGAATGCAAATCACATCTGTCCATGTACATGTCTGTACAGGTCAAAGAAATAATAAATTCAGCCAGCGTTAATGCATTGTGATTGTAACTGAGATGAATTGAACAAAATATTGATCATATGTGACCCTGGACCGCAAAACAAGTCATAAGGGTGAGATTTTTGAAACTGAGAGTTATACATCATCTGAGATACAACTATTTGAAAATATGGAATCTGAGGGTGAAGAAAATTAAAATATTAAGAATTTTTTAAAATTGCCTTTAAAGTTGTCCAAATGAAATAGCAAAGCACACTACTAATCAAAAATTAAGTTTTGATATATTTACGGTAGGCAATTTACAAAATATCTTAATGGAACATTATCTTTACTTAATATCCTAATGATTTTTGGCAAAAGAATTTTTTGGCTATTGCTACAAATATACCTGTGCTACTTAAGACTGGTTTTGTGGTCCAAGGTCACATATAAGACTGAAATAATGAAATGATCAGTGTAATCATATTGCAATCTTTTTAATACTTCTTGAGTTATAGGCATGCAAACGTTTCATATTTATGGCAGATGGGTAAATCCAATGCAGTTGTTTTGACAGAAGGAAACGAGATACATCTCTAGTTTCAACATTATTTCTTCTAAGGACATTCCTCTTTGCAAAAATATGATACTTCTTTTCTTTTAAAGTGACCCACATTTGGTTTCTGATCACTGAAAATTTGTACAGTTTGATGATTTACTCCTTAAGTCATACTGAAAATATCTGTGGAACTGAACCATACAGAGCCTTTAAAATTAAGATGCCAAAAGGGAAGTTTGTTAAGACCCAACATCTAAAAGGACATTAAGATATCTTCAATACTTCTTGAGTTACAGACATGAAAACTTGAAAAGTGCTGTTTCCCCATTTTTAAATGGTCACCTTTGGCACATAATGCAACAAAAAATGCTAAACGCAACAGATTTTACTAACAGATCTACCAATCTCCATGTTAAAATAACATCATGATGCTGCCATCTTTCTAAAGTCATTTTTAACCCCCCTGTAATTTGGCTCTGAATCTCAAGTGAGCCAACATTGCCATTTTGACCCCCCCTTTACAAAATAGTAAATTACTCAGTAAATATTCATCCATGACATTTAATATTTTAGCTTTCACCACTATATTATCTTTCTTTAGAAAAAAATATTAGCAAAATGAAGAAAATTGAGCCAGGGGAGTTTCTAAAATTTGGTACATTTGACATGGAATGGCCCGTTTGTGCACTAAACAATGTGACTGATGTAAAATCAGGAATGGATTTCATATGTGGATTTTCAGTACAAAAAAATGCAGGTTACTGAAGCTTTGCAAATAAAAAAAGTAATATTTCAATGCCAACACGGCATCCGGTTAGATCTATGACCGGCTGACAGAGGTATTGTAGGAACAACAAATGTTGTTTCAAGACTGTGTCATACTTGTGTAAATCATGTTATGCATTCAAAAACATGCATAAGTTATGATGTGAGAGGGGCCTTCCTGCCCTATGCCTTCCTTGCATGCTGTCTTGATGTAAAACTGTGGATTTCAAAGAGGCCAAAGCTCTCTAACTTGCAATTAACATCACCCCAGTGTTGGCTGCCTATCTGTCTCTTTCTTTTGCCGACTGTCTGTCTGATACTGGTCTGCAGTGGGCGGCATCAGGTTGTGTTGAGGAATTGGCTCGATGATGAGATGAGATCCGTTCCAGTGGGACGGGGTTAAACCCCTCGCAGTATGAAGCACATAGCTAATCAAGAAACATGTTCTGACACAACAGTAACAATTAACCCTCATTAGGGGTAATACACTCTTCTCGGTCTAATCAGACACACATGCATTGATACAGATGTGTCACACACACACAAACAGGCGCAGTTGGTGGTATGGGTGAATTTGATAGGGTCTTTGATGATCATCTTGACTTTGATGCATTTCTAATTTGATCTCACAACTTCTCGTGATCCTTTGCACAGACAATATTATAATTCAGCCTTTAAATGGAGTTGGAAAGATATAATTGATTAAAAATACAGTTAAAACAGTAATATAATTCATGTCCATTTTGGAAGAGAAACTTCCAGATGCAACATATATTCCAATCCTGATAATATTGCATTGTTTTGAATTTTATCTCAGTTTTCTCACAATGCTTTTTTTTGTTGCCAGTTTTGTTTAAAGGTTACTTATCTTATTGCAACAATACTGTAATATGTAATGCAACAATAAGACAATATTGCACCCTGGAATTTCTGCTTTGTCTAAATGCTAAGCACAGACTGCAAGCTCCGCTGGAAAAAAAACATATTTGTTTACTACAATTTTAGTCTTTGTGGACAGAACAGGACTGCAAAATAGCTGAAACCGCTGGCCCAGTGACCTCATAAATCTAAAAACCTAAACAGACATGTGGTGCTGGTCTAATCTGTTTGAATCAAGTGATAATATCTGTCATTCACAGCTTGTTGGTGCCGACTAACAGAAATAAAATGATTGCAGTCAACAAACACTATTTAAGAGGATTATGCCTCTAAATTTGTTCCAGCTGTCATCATCGAATGCATATAAACCTGAGCATCTACTAAGGCGAGAGAGATTTTCTTTCCAATATTTGCTATATCTCACACATAATCTGTGTCATACAGCAAAGAGAGACATTTTAAGAGAAGTCCACATCCAGAACAAAAATTGACAGATAATGTACTCACCCCTTGTCATCCAAGATGTTCATGTCTTTTTTTCTTCAGCCATAAAGAAATAGTTTTTTTGAGCTGAACATTTCAGGATTTTTCTCCATATAATGGACTGATATAGTGCCCACATTTTGAACTTCCAAAATGCAGTTTAAATGCCGCTTCAAACGATCCCAAATGTGGTTGTAAATGATCCCAGCTGAGGAAGAAGGGTCTTATCTAGCAAAACGTTCGGTAATTTTCATTAAAAATTACAATTGAAATACTTTTTAATCTCAAATGCTAGTCTTGTCTTGCTTTCCCTGAACTCTGTATTCTGGCCCAAGACAGTTAGGGTATGTCAAAAAAAACTTATTTTTCTCCATAAACTTCAAAAATCATCCTACATCATTGCAGAAGTACCAACCCAGTCTTTGCAAAGTGAACATGCAAAGAAGATCAAACACCCTCAACAAAATAGGTAAAACAGTGATATAAGATGATTTTAAAGTTGAGGGAGAACATGAGATGGGAATTTTTCGACATATCCTAACTGTCATGAACCGGGGGTGAGTACATTATCTGTAAATTTTTGTTCTGGAAGTGGACTTTTTCTTTAAACACTATACAGCGGGACAATAAATGACGAACACGTGCTTTGCGTGCTGGTCTGCAGTTGGGACACAGGTCCCCACACAGGTGGGAGTACAGTAATATGTGCCGAGGTCACCGCTGTGTCTCTAATGTGACCTGGCTAGCGTACGCATGAAGAAAACCAATGCAAGAAACCTGCCGAGGGCACAGTTAGTGTGAAAGATTCATGAACTTTTATTTCAAGAGCAAGCTGCGAAGGGTTACATATTTGTGTGTGTGTGTACATCAGCGCTGAGGAAGCACCTTTCAAAAAATCCTTTAAAATTTACAGTCATTTAGAATCATATTTTTAATTTGCCAATGCTTTTATCCAAAGTGGCTTACAAATGAGGATCATCATCTTTCTTTCTTAAGTAGAAAAGACCAAGGTTTTTGAGGAAAACATTCTATGACTTTTCTCCATATAGTGGACTTCAATGGGAGCCAATAGTTTGAAGGTTCAAACTGGAGTTTCAACACAGCTTCAAAAGGGCTCTACACGATCCTAGCCAAGGGTCTTATCTAGTGAAACGATTGGTCATTTTCTAGAGGAGGTGAAAAAAAAAAAAAAAAAAAAAAAAAAACTTTAACCACAAATGCTCGTCTTGCTCTAGCTTGATCTCACGCATTACGTGGTCATGTTGGAAAGGTCGTGACGGAGGTGGAAGTACCGACCCAGTGTTTAAAAAGTGAAGGTGCAAAGAAAGTTGAACTGCTTTTACAAAAAAGGTAAAACAATTTCAGATGATTTTGAAGTTGGAGGAGAAAATGAGATGGAGTTTTTGCCCTGCCTATCTTTTTGAACCAAAGTACACAGATGAAGAACTAACCACGCGTGACCTTTCCAACATAATTACGCAATGCTTTCATGTTCACAAACACTTTTCACTGTGTATGATTGCAGAAAAATACATACGTTTGTATACACAACAGATTTTGTGTGAAAATAAATCATACAAGTGGTTTATTTATTTATTTTTTAAATAATCTTTTAAATATATGAGGTAGCAAGAGGTAGAAAGCATTGTGAACACTGGTTTGTGCTGGTTTTGGAGAAGGAAGTTACTTAGAAGTCAGCATGGAAGTGGGCTACTGTAGCATGCCAAGAAACCCCATTAAATTTTCATGGAGGTTCAATCATGCTGAGATACGCAGTCATTACGGCTTGTTTTTAATTTCGTTATACCTATAAAAACTTTATGACGAAAAAAATAGAAAAAGATACAATAACTTTTACACAAAGTGGTCTGGGTTTGCCAGCCAAGAGAGGTCAAAGATGTTATGTGTTCTGTGTTGAATAAATATTTCATTAGATTTTACCCTGCGTCACTTCGGGTAACATCACAAGTGCATTTACACTCCATATATAACAAGTCTTCTGCGTATTATCATCTGTTCTGATATCTGAACTCACCCGTGCCGTGTCTGCAGGAGCGGCAGATGATATATTGTGAGCTGTAATTGGCACTTCAGTCAATGAAAGCTTTAGTGCAGAAGCCGAACTGACGTGGGTAATAAGAGGTGGGGTGGAAAAAAGTCCTCACGCAACCCGCTCTTGATTAGCATGTGAATGATGCGTGGCGAGCTGGTGCGAACCTGTTAGCAGTGATATGTCATCAGCCTTACCTCAATAGGAGGGCCCATTTGCGGTGAATGAAGCCCATCTGCTGCCCAGGCCTGTTTGGAAACCTTTGCTTTTGTGGAGCAGCGCAGGCACTTAGCACGCAGAATATGGCTAATTGAATTCCTCCACAGTCTCAATTAGAAGGAAGAGTAATTAAAACAGATGTTTGTGCTTGTGTGTGTGCATATGCGGTGGGAACAACATTTATTCCCAAGGTGAAAGCCACATGCATCAAAATATATCTCAGCAGACGATCCAAATTTTCCCATTTCTCATTCCATTCAATACATCTAGATGTGTTTCTTTATCCAATTCATGAATGCACTGCACACACAGGCACCAACTCCAGATGTGCATGTTATTCTCAGGTGGGTCTAAGGCCACTTATCCTGTGACCCTCTGACCCCTATATGTCACAGAGCTATTAGTTTTCCCATCAGCGCTTCTGTTATGGTGTGGCAAAAGTCAGGCATGCATAAGAAGCCAGAAAAACAACTGCCAGACGGTGGAACGGCCCAGTCCAAACAGATTCGGATTCATTTGAACTACTTAAAAATGCTACTGTATGTTCCCGTCTTTGCCATCTGGGGTTTGCAGCCTGGTTTCTCTGACAGGGTCAAAAAAAAAAAAAAAAAAAAAAAGATTGATGAGAGATTAAAGTGGAATGTTCAATTAGGATCCAGACTGGAGCTTGCCTCACTACACTTATCCTGATCAGTGATGTGGGAAATGTCCTAGACAAGAACAAAGCAAGTTGAAGGAATAGTTTGTCATCATTTACTCATCTTCTTGTCATTCCAAACCTATGTAACTATATTATAATTTAAGTTTTAATATAGATGCAGAAGCACCATTAAAGGGAACCCCTGGGTATTAAGACGTGTATGGCTTAATATAACATAAATGATATCTCTTACTAAAATATGTAGTAGATAACCCATAAAAGATTTATGTTGTTTAAAAAAAAAACCCATAGTTTTATACATATTTTAGACTATTGGGGGTGTGCCATTATTTCGATAATGTGAAATGGTTGCACTTTGTGAGCTACATTGTATGGCTCTTGTTTGTAATGTTCAGTCGAAGGGCAACAAGTGAAATGATGTAAGTCTTTACTGCTTTCCTAGTGATAAGAAGAGGAGAAAAGAATGGGAAGATGCCTGTGGATGAATAAAACTTCCTAAAGACCAGTGTCTTTGTTCTCTCCACTTTAGCCCTGATGCTTTCAGGCTTTTAGTGGACCACAGCCTGGCAGGATGTAAACATTTCGGCGCCTGTCATGATGCTGCAGCCAATGAAGGAGTTTCTCAGGATGGGTTTCACTCAATATCCAGGGGAGTTTAGACTCCTTGTGTGGAAAAACAAATGGTACGGCATTTGGTATGTACTGTAAAGGTTTTATGGGTTTTCTACTACATATTTCAGTAAGATTGACGTTATATTAAGCCATACAAGTCTTTATACCTGGGGTCCCCTTTAAGGTTTAAAAGTCATGCAAAACTTGTCACATCTGTATTTGATTCAATGGCCATTAGGAGTGTTCTGGCATCACAGTTCAACACGAATTCGGTACAACAGGAAATGTATTTTTACATTTATTACAGACAGTAGTGCTACATACATGTAGCATGAATAATTGTATGATTTGAATTAGATTGTAAAAAAATAGAATGGTCTGTCTTTAGATTTGTGAAAGTATGCTACATAAGACACCTGCACAAAACAAAGACGGACAATGAAAATGCAAATTTATTTTCTATCAGCTGGTGGCGCTTATGAAACAGCAACGATATAGAGTTTCCTAAGTTAACGCTGTAAACAAAGCAGCTGCGCTTATAAACACTACTTTCACGAGTGAGGAATAAAAGTATGCGTATTTGGCGTGCTGTCCGGGAAGAGGACTCTGAGCTTGGTAATTCCTCCCGAGCCCAGGGTACTCCCCCCCTGTCCAGGGAGAGGGGTCCGAGCTCGGCCCCTTAGCCCGGACCCCGCGCTTACACCCCCCGAAGGGTTAATGGCGAGGAGTCGGGGTGGAGGAGGGATGCTGACGATTAGAGATGAGGAAGGTAAGGCTGTTTAGATTATTTATGGGCGTCCTCCCGGGGTGGCGGGATGGACGTTGTGATTGCTGATGGTGAATTGGCCGAGTTAATTATGTGTGGGTGCTTCTCCCGAAATTTGTTAATAAAACATCACTTAACATGTGGTGGTAAGAGGAAATGAAAATACCATCAAAACAATTCTGAAGACAGTCAGTTGCTCGCAGAGATACATTTATATAAACTCCCACATACTATATAAACTCCCACATCCTGTATTTCGAGCATAACAAACAGTGAGCTTGATCTACCTGGTACAGTATTTTCTCCTCTTTACAGACATCATAAAAATTCCACACAAATTACATTTTGGGAAATGATTACAATGCAGTTTCTGTGCAAGTACGGAATAGACATCAGCCAAAATAAAACTTAAAACCAGTTCTGGCCAACCATGTGCATCTCTAAACTTTCCCAAACTGCTGATTTTAAATAAGCAGGTGGTTCTACTGAACTTGCCGCTCTTGTTTTGGGTTGGTGTGTAGATCATCTCTTTTTGTGGAATGATCACCTATGACTGACTGTATTGAACTAAACCATGACATCCACACCGTGATGGTTCGGGACGAATACATGTACTGTTACACACCTAATGACCATACCTGTCAACTCTACCATTTTTCCAGGAGTCTTCCGTATTTCTCACCCATCTCCCGCCCCCCTCCAATTCTGTTATTTCTCTCAGGAAACTTCCATAGTGTTTATAGCCCAAACCTTGTTAAATGAATAATCACATCCAAGGTCGTCCAGTTGCCAGATCTTGTATGAAACGCAACATACTCACACATTCGACACATCATACAAATTTCAACCCATTTGTGGCCTCAACCTGGCAAACTGCAACTTAGTTGCGCTGTCGATATCTGCACAGGTAGTAGACGTGGGAAGGTGAATCAAGTATTACTGGTAGAAATGGGAGGAGAAGACCCAGGTGGTGCTTTGGCCATAAAAAAAAACAAACAAACAAACAAACAAAAAAACTAAATAAACTAAATATACTTTAATAAATTTAACAACAGCTGTACAGAAGAATTTAATTTCATATCTCAAAGCATTAAATCACAACGGCACAATCGTGCAGTGAAGGCACAGAAGGGCACACTAGTCACTTTAACCTTCATCACTAAGGGACGGACGAAGAAACCGTGTTACAACCGGAACTTTATTTATGTGTATTAAGCCTGCCTCTGCCATCCAGCACCACTCATCTGACTTAAGTGGCTGACTTAAAAATAGACATTTTATGATATACATGGAAAAGATATCATGGAAAAGATGTTTTTGAAAGAAGTCTATTATGCTCTAAGGATGCCTTTATTTGATTGAAAATACAGTAAAAACTGAATTATTCTGAAATATTATTACAATTCAAAATAACTGTTTTCTAACTGTTTTGGAATTTACTCCCGTGATGCAAAGCTGAATTTTCACCAGCCATTACTCCAGACTTCATGGTCACATGATCCTTCAGAAATGATTCAAATATGCTGATTTTGTGATATAGAAACATTACTTATTATTATCAATGTTAAGATGGTTGTGCTGCTTTTTATGAAAAGCACTGTATTTTTTTTCAGGATACTTAAATATTAACATAAAGATAAACTAAAATAGAAAAGAACTGCTCTGTAACAGTCTTTACTGTCACTTTAGATCAACTTAATGCATCCTTGAATAATAAAAATTACAAAATGTATGAAATTTTCCTGGGCCCAATCTTTTGAACGGTAGTGTATATTGTGGTTATATTAATTTTTTAATATATTAACTATAACAAAACCTTCAGTGTATGACCAATTTTTACATTTCTAGTTAGTATTGAGTTCATAAAGCATTAGTTATTGTATTTTGGCACAGCAAGCTTTATTCAAGGGTTTAACCAAAGCTTGACTGCACATAGTGTTACATTGCATCCCATGTGCCGCTTTATTTTGCACTTGTGCAGCTGTTCCTTTTTAGCTCTTTGTCTCGGGGTGATAACCTCTACCGGTGGGCACCAGTCTTGGCTGTCAACTCTGGTTAATTAACACAGTAGATGAGACAATTAAATCAATATGTGAGTGGCAGAAACAATTTTACTCCATGATTGAATATCAGAGGGGATGAATACAGCCCAGAGAATTTCTGTTTAATTGTGTTGGCTTAATTAATTTTTTATTTTTTTTTTTTTTCGATCAATCATACAAAGAAAGCAAGACAGCAAGCAATGCCAAAACAGCCAGTTGTGAATGGAGCAGATTTCATCTCTTAAATGCTTCTAATACCTTTTAAAATCTGTGGGATAGACAACTCTCTCAATGATATAATTTCATCTCGTGTTCTATTGGCTGTTGTGTAGCTAATACTAATTATATAAATCCATACCTCATTGGAATGGTCTGAAATGCTATGCCGGCAGTGGATAAAAGAGTACAGAAGCCAGCGTTTCTGACAAAAGAGGATGAGGAAGATGTGCAGTGGGCTTCTAGTCATGCTTTTATTGCTCGTGATGGTTTGAGAATTACCAGACTTGGCTGCCTGTAAATGTCCTCTGGCCAATTTCTCAATGGGATGGACGTCAATGTCATTGCCTCAAAGCGCTATTCTCTCGGTCGGGCCCTGAACTTTTTAGAGCGATTATATGCTATGCTTTGTTGAATTGGTCCACTGATGTTCTGCCTAGCATTTCTCCTGCTCTGATTAAATGTGCAAAATTTGGGAGAAGCGCTTAAGCCATGAAAAGAATCTCATTTCCACAGGCTGTTTGTTGAAGTAAATTTTGTGTGCAAGTGTGTCTATGGACACTGTCGGTGTTTACGTGTATGTGTGTGTGTGTATATGTGGCATTGTTTATTTACTTGTGTGGATTGCATTTGTGATTTTTAGTTCTTTGATGTGTTAATCAGGTCTAGTCCCTCTTAGGGGAGCATCCGGGTTCAAAGGGAATTAAATCCCTTTTTCGTCTATGCGTCTGTGTGCGTTTGTGAACACTTCATAAAATGACTCTAATTGTCAGAATGCCGTAGCACAGATGGGCCTGTTGTCACGGAATTAACGTCGCTGGTTCAACTGTTGGATGAAATGCTTGACAAATAAAAAGAGTAGCATTCCTCAAAATTTGTGTTTAATTAATATTTCTTATAATTTAGCATGCACATGTAGACAACATAAAAAATAAATAAAACAATATATTGACGTTTGTCAATTTTTGTACACTTTTGTTTTTGCCCCCATTTTTCATGAGCTGAACTCAAAGATCTAAGATTTTTCTGTGTACACAAAAGGCCTATTTCTCTCAAATATTGTTTACAAATTTGTGTTAGTGAGCACTTCTCCTTTGTCAAGATAATCCATCCACCTCACAGGTGTGGCAAATCAAGATGCTGATTAGACAGAATGATTATTGCACAGGTGTGCCTTAGGCTGGTCACAGTAAAAGGCCACTCTAAAATGTGCAGTTTTATCACACAGCACAATGATGAATTATGAAAGATGTTGCAAGTTTCGAGGGAACGTGCAACTGGCATGCTGACTGCAACAATGTTCACCAGAGCTGTTGCCTGTGAATTGAATGTTCATTTCTCTACCATAAGCCATGTCCAAAGGCGTTTCAGAGAATTTGGCAGTACATCCAACCGGCCTCACAACCGCAGACCACGTGTAACCACACCAGCCTAGGACCTCCACATCCAGCATCTTCACCTCCAAGATCGTCTGAGACCAGCCACATGGACAGCTGCTGCAACAATCAGTTTGCATAACCAAAAAATTTCAGCACAAACTGTCAGAAACTGTCTCAGGGAAGCTCATCTGCATGCTTGTCGTCCTCATCGGGGTCTCAACCTGACTGCAGTTCGTCAGTGTAACCGACTTGAGTGGGCAAATGCTCACATTCGATGGCGTCTGGCACTTTGGAGAGGTGTTCTCTTCACGGATGAATCCCGGTTTTCACTGTACAGGGCAGATGGCAGACAGCGTGTATGGCGTTGTGTGGGTGAGCGGTTTGCTGATGTCAACTTTGTGGATTGAGTGGCCCATGGTGGCGGTGGGGTTATGGTATGGGCAGGCGTATGTTATGGACAACGAACACAAGTGCATTTTATTGATGGCATTTTGAATGCACAGGGATACCGTGACGAGATCCTGAGGCTCATTGTTATGTCATTCATCCATTCAGTTTCAGGTTTGGTTCTGATATTGTAAACAAACGCAAACATATACAATGTACATGATGGATGTACAATGCAAACATGTACATCCATCTTGCTCACATATTATCGTAGCACCTTTTGTGCTGAATACAAAAAAATTATATGTTGGCTAGTAGTATGTTATAAGTAGCTGAAATAAGCACAAATGTCAGGGCATGTCAAAACATCTAAAGGGCCCCAAAATCACCTCAGACCCCAAAGGGTTAAAAACAAATTATGTTTTTTTTAATAACTTTTGTTTTTATAACTCTTTTATTGGACAACAGGTTTAGAAAGGCTTATCATTGCATGTCATTAGAATGGAAGATGCTCTGCGTGTGTTGCTTTTCAAATATAAGGGGAACCGTTTCCTCATTTCAGCATGTGAAATCGTGGGCACACATACAGCAAATTCCGAGAGAAATAAAAGCGCGTATTGAACCATGGATGTCGTACCGAACGCTTCGATATTATATTGAGAATTGTGACATTCCTAGTACAAACTACATGATACCTAACTAAAATATTTTGATACTACTACTGAACCGATACCAAGACAAAAACTAAAAAAAGTACAGGAAGAGTAAGTGAATAAGCTAAAAGGATAAGATGGCATGAGCTAGGGGTGGGAAATATAGCCAAAATCTTATTTCATGATAGGAGTGTTCTTTTTTTTTTAAATTAATATCATGATATAGTCATTTTTGTTATTTTACCTCTATTTTAAATAATAAGAACATAGATGCAAGTAGCAAACAGAAGGACAAATACAACAAAACTAAGAAATCTCAGTAGGTCTACTGAACTGTAGCATTCAAGTAAGAGATAAATGAATAAAGTAATTAAAATGTAAACATAAAGTGCTGCATAGCTGCATTACTGCGCTTATAACAGTATATAAATAACAATTTTTAAACATCGAACGGATTACTGGCTAGTATTTTTTTGTGTTTACTTGCCAAAATATAAAACATGCTAAGGTCTGATGAACTAATGGGTTAATGAATATTAATTATGCTGTCTGCATTCATTCAACCTTTAAAATCGGTGAACGTTAGCCAATAGGACAACTGCTTGTGCATTAACTCCACCCCCTATTGAAGAAACTGGCAGTGTCTTCTGCTTGTTCTTCATAGCTGAATAATTCCAAACAAACTCATTCATTTGACAGGAAAACACCTCGAAGTTCATAATTAACATGTAGCATGTAAATTCTGTGTGGTATGTAAAACTCTCTCGCTTTCTCTCTCTTTGCATGGAAACACAGCTCTCTTAGCCAGGCGACAATGAGTTTCCCGCCTACACACTAGAGGCTACAGGATGTCAAATATGCTGCGCATCCATTAATATCAATGAGAATAGTGCGCAGTAAAGACGTAGAGTGAAACTCAAGAGTGTTCAGGCTAAGGCGAGTGAAAAAATATATATACTGTATATCGATCTAAACTTATTCTTAGCATCTGACTCAAACACTGCCAATCTAACAATTTATTAGCCAATGGCTAATGATACACTAATGATATGTTTAGCTGAAAATTTTGTCGCATATGTGTAATTGAGTGAGTGATTTACTCACATTGAGGCCCATTTCAAGGGAAACTATCATATCAAAGTGTTCCAATTTGAAACAAAAACATTTCTTAATCTAGATGAAAAATATGATGCAATGCATTTGTTATTTATTTGAAAAATATTTGTTTTGGATATGCAAATAAATTCTGAATAAAGCCAGTCTGTCCACAAACCTGCAAGCATGAAGCACTAGAGAAGTGAATGAAATGGACTTAACTAGACTCTCATTTAACACAATGACAGTGATTAAAATAGAAAACTAGAGAGAGCTTGCACTTATAAAGATGAGATTCATAAGTTGCAGTGACCTGGACCTCCAGTGTTAACACTGACCTTTTAAGTGAGAGACACTGGCACCTTTTTATGATCTGGACTCTGTCAAGTGGATGGAGTCAGAAGAGGATCCCACAATGCACCCTTTGCATATTCATGACTGCACAGATTTATTTATCACTCTCTGCAAACATGGCGCCGTTCCAGAAAAACAAACATGCCAATGTGTGTGTATTTGCATGCATGCAAATATCTTTGGTGTGTTGCAGTGCCACACATGGACAGTTTCCAGAGCTTCGGAAGACAGAATTGACATCTCGGATGAGTTCACTGCTAGGTGGAGTGCAAGAGGCGCAAAACAAGGTGACCTTTTTCATCCCCCCCCCACACACTTTTACAGATCTTGGCTCGCTGTGTCTGCCATGCTCATTATAGAAGCATTGTACCGCTTGCACCTGACAGTACTCAACAGACACAACGGGCATTAACATGCACCCCAACGATTGCCTCTCTAACAGCTAAATGTCCACAAAGCATTGGTCAGGGGTGTGTCAATGGCTACATTTACGTGCATCCTTATGTGCGTACTGTGATTAAAGCAATGCTGCAATTTACTTGTAGCTCATAGAATACTGTGATTATGTTAATGTGATTATGCTCAGTAACCATAATTGGCATACAATATGTGGACTACTGCTGTTTTAATTGTTCTATACAGGCTTGTATATGCTATATAATTATGCATGCATGTATAATCACATTTCCTCCACTGTCGCACAGTAGTGCACATTGTAGAGTCCTGCGTGACTGCATCGTTCTTCAAGTTTTTTTCCTTCAAAATCTGATTTGTTAGTCGATTGTACATTAATGGTAAAGTGTCCTTGAGCTTGCCAATGGTTTAAATTAATAATAATAATAATAATAATAATAATAATAATAATAAGCCACAATGTTTCTTAACACCAATGTTTTATATTAATAACTAAGTTAATAATAATAATAATAATTATAATAAAATAATAATGAATTGTAAAGTGACTAGTAGTTTAAATCAATGTTTATAACAACAACAACAACAACAATAATAATAATGATGATAATGATGTGCTTTATGCCCACAATGAAACATTATTATTATTATTATTATTTTTATGTCCACAAAATTTGTGGTTTAAATGGTTTAAATGAATGTTAATGATAAATGCTATATAATAATAATAATAATAATAATAATAATAATAATCATCATCATCATCGTTTTATTTATTAATGTTAATAATAAGTATGCAAAATAAATTAATAATTATAATAATAATTATTATGTTTCTTAACACTATTGTTTAATACTGATGATAATAATAATAATGTTTAATAGACGATGATAATAAGTTATTATTATATTTATTATTATTATTATTATTATTGTTATTGTTATTCATAAAAGAACAACATTAAAAAAAAAAGACCAGTGGCTTAAATAAATGTTTATAATTAAAGTTTTTGGAATGATGATAACAACAACAACCTACAACAACAACGATAATGAAAACAATAATAATATTTTTATAAACATTAATTTAAACAGATGTCAAGCTTTATCTTTATGCCCAGAATGTTTCTTAACTCCATTGTTTTATATTGATGATAATGATAACAGTTATTAATATTATTGTATACTACTACTGCTACTACTAATAATAACTATTATTATTATTATTGTTTAATTATTATTTAGAATTATTAATATTATTATTATACCCACATACCACTGCATGCAAGGCTCTGCAAACAGGTGGCATGGTACAAAGGAAAAAAAATAAAAGGAGAGACAGAGAGAGAAAACAGAACAACTGCAATGTTGATGGTCATTAGAGAGTGCCATTCACAATAGGAATTTTGATACCTCTCTCCATCCAGGCCAACCATAATGGCTCAGAAATTGCATGGCAACAGCCGTGATTACAGTAGGAAACTGTTGTCCCTGTCAAACACATACAAACAATCCTCCTCTCAGAAAAAAAACACTATCCTAATGCCTTCTCTTGCTGTCATCATCCTTTTTTTTGTAGAAGCAGTAAAACTCTTTGGCAGCAAAACTCCATCAACAGCGGCAGCGCTCTCATATGAATCAATAACATCGTGCTGACGTGGACCTTGGCCATCAAACGAGATGACCTCCTCATAAATGACCAGTTAAACCAAACACTGTACCATTACGCCATATGTGTGTTCCATAAAGAAGCTAAACACCTCACTGGGGAACTAAAGTACACTTGCCAGGGTCCTCTCCCCATTTGGCTGTAAAACATTTTCAAGGTGAGTCCATTCTGCTCGTCCATATGCAACGTTGGCAATTATACCTCTTCCATGCTGTTAATGTCTCACCAAGGTCTCGTAGAGGCAGCAGTCAGTAATGCGGAGCAGCTCGCCTGCTTGGTCATGCCCTGCACGTTAAACAGCACGACGCTGGCATCAGCTAAACTCAAGGCGACAACTCATGCGGCGGTTCCATCGAGGCAGACGAAAGCCGTACTCCACTGATCTCAGGCCTGACGGTAGCACATCGTGAACGTTCGCTCCACTAGCGGCGAACGGTGCGCCGCTGACCCCTGAGCTCCCAGAATCCATTCCATGCTCCCTTCAGCCTCCATTCCAAGAACCGCCCGTCTTCCCGCTATATTAACTATGCCATTGGCTTCACAGGAGGGAGAGAAAGGGCTCAAACCCCATTAGATCCCGTTAAATTCATTTTCGTTTGACCACACATCGAGTGCCTCCCCTCAGGCAGTCATAGTTCTCTTTCTGCATATCTAATCAGCGGTCTTGAGCCCCGTGCCCAGGCCTCGGCCCCGTCCGTGGTGAACACACGACTCACTAATGACGCTCCATTACAGGGCACAACCTCAAGCATGCGGGCGCTACAATCTGCCTGACATTGCCATAAATCAACCCAAATGCCCCGCTCCCTTTTTTTTCTCCCCCTTTTATCCGACCCGACGAATCGTTCCTGACAGAGTTTGGCCTTCAAAGCCATTACGTAGTATTACAGATTCACAGTAAGTCGGTATAACGCTGCCACCCAACCATTCCACAGAATTGACCACACCCCCATTTATCTATCTATCTATCTATCTATCTATCTATCTATCTATCTATCTATCTATCTATCTGTCTATCTATCTATGCTGTCTGTCCATCCATCCATCTTGTCTGTCTGTCCGTCCATCCATCCGTCTGTCTGTCTATCCATCTTCCTGTCTATCTGTCTGTTTCTCCACCTATCCATTTTTCTGTCTCTCCACCTATCTTTCTGTCTATTTTTCTATCTATCTATCTATCTATCTATCTATCTATCTATCTATCTATCTATCTATCTATCTATCTATCTTTCATCTTCCTGTATCTCCATCCATCCATATCTATCCATCTATCTATCTTCCTGTCTCTCTGTCCATCTCGTCCGTCCATCCATCTTCCTGTCTGTCTCTCCATCTATCTATCCATCTTCCTGTCTATCTATCCATCTATCCATCCATCTATCTGTCCATCCAACAATCAGTCTATCTATCTACCTATCTATCTACCCATCCATCTTCCTGTCTCTCCATCCATCTCGTCCGTCCATCCATCTTCCTGTCTGTCTGTCTCTCCATCTATCCATCTATCCATCCATCCAACAATCCGTCTATCTATCTATCTATCTATCTATCTATCTATCTATCTATCTATCTATCTATCTATCTATCTATCTCGTCTGTCCATCCATCTTCCTGTCTGTCTCTCCATCTATCTATCTATCTATCTATCTATCTATCTATCTATCTATCTATCTATCTATCTATCTATCTATCTGTCCATCCAACAATCCGTCTGTTTATCTATCCACCTTCCTGTCTGTTCATCTATCTATCTTCCTGTCCGTCCATCTATCTGTCCATCCGTCCATCCATCCATCCTTCCGTCCGTCTTTGTCTATCTCAATTCAGGAATTCTCAATTTAGTTGTGCTCTGAATGTTGTACAACCCTGACACACAAGCACATGGCTGTCATTCTGTCTTTGGGTCACAGGAGGGGTCAAATGTAAATGCACTGTGTGTCTATTCTATAAAAAGCATTATGGATACAGTGGGATGATTTTCACAACAATTTTGCCAGGGGGATTTTGGCAGATTTTTGCACATTATATTCTCAGTGCATCTCTGTAGTATCACTCCCCTGATACTTTCCATCGTAATAAACCAATATGCTTTTATTGTAATACACTCTTCTAAGAAAATCCCCTGGCTTACCTAATTTATAACTGTATTACATCAACAAAAAGTTTATCAGCCACTAGATTCTTGCAGAATCAGTTCTAGGGCACACACATCCTTTGGGTCTGCGTCTTCTTTGAGCGCATCAACGCTTTATATACATCAGTGTTGCACCTCATTGGCTGTGCGGCAGCCAGGTGGTCGGTTAATGTTCTGCAGGGAGTTAACTACAAGAATGAGTCGTGCCAATTGATCACTCCCAAATTGGCATCAGCAAAAGCCACTCTGATCTTCAAAATAAATCAGAATTAGATCTTTATGCAGCTTGTCCGACCCTCTGATCGACTCTTTATTGCACTCTGGCCTGACATAATATCAATCTAATCTGGAGATATGAGAATTTATATCGGATTGAGGTCGTAAATGTAAATTTGGTGCTGCGCACAATTAGGGGAGCCCTTATTCAGACCTCACGCTGCTCAGGATTCAATATGTTTGGAAGGTGCCAAAGCTATAAGCTAATTTACTGCCGCTCCAGTTTGGCCATTTGAATTGGTAATGTCTTTTGTTTAGTTGTGGCACTGAAAAGCAAAAAGCATTTAGCTGTTTATGCTCAGTAATGCTTGGGGCCAATCAAAAGCAATATGTGGTGTATTTTTGGACAAGCTACACACTAGGTCAAGGGTAGATTGTTTTTTTTTTGTTTTGTTTTGTTTTTTTTTAAAACATCTGCAGTTAGGGATCTAGAGACATCAGCTTCCTTGAAGCACCTCATCAAACTTTAAAGTAAAATTCACTATTAATTTAAATAACCTTTCTTTGCTCACTTCCAGGCAGTGTGACCTTACCCAAAAAACAGTGACCCATTTGTGCTACTGAGTGGTATTTTGAATGCATTCTGTTTTATGTTTGCAATAAACAGAAGTTTACTTGAGTTTTGACTAACAAACGTTCAAAACAGCCTTCCATGTTCCTCCTAATTTCCACCCTAGCCTAATCGACCTTTCTCATTTCTAATTTGTCAGTGAGGTTCAACAAAAGATCAAGCATTGACATTAAAAGGTCATCTCACCTGTCTGCTGGAGTTTGACTGAAGTTTGACAGGCAAAGTTGTCTAGGGTTGGGATGTGTCTGACATGCTATATGTCAGCTTCTGCATTACACACATCGACCTTAGACTCAAAATATTTACCCATTCGAGGCAACAGAGGTCGAAAAACCTCAGACTCTTAGCAGACATGCACAATTAAAGGAATAGTTCACAAAAAAACCCTCATGTTTTTCGTATGACTTTCTTTCTTTTCTTTCCGTGACACATTTTAAAAGAAAAGCATACAGGCTTTTTTAATTTTATGACCTTGACTTTGATATTGAGTAATAAGTCATAGGACCAAACTAGTGTAAACACCATACTTTAAAACAAAACGTTCAACAATAAAAGGTGCTACGCATTCAAATGCCACACTGATTTAAGTGAAAATATTCTAAATATAACCATAATCGTGAAGTCAAAGCTTAATGGTGCTTTAAATCCTCCAAAGCAAAGTGAGTGTAAAAACTCTATTGTGAACCAAAGAGGAGATTTAAGCAGAGGAAGAACGACACTGAACCTTTAAGAAACCACATCTTACAATGTGAGTGATCTATCTATCTATCTTTTTCCTTAAAAGCTATTTCTAGATCCTGAGGTTGGGCTTCACTCTTGAGTGATTTCCACAGATTATGGCCTTCTGCACGAAGACTGTCGAAATACCATGGTAAAGACCACAAAAAGCACTATGGCGAGGTGACAATGCACATAGGAATGAGGTACAGCATACATTACATACTATTGTGGAATTATATTTAATCAGGGATGCACAAAAATCATGCACAGGTGCACATGTGCGAACGAAATAAAAACTGTGCTGTGTAAATAAGTTAAGACGATGACATGGTTGATAGCCGTTTTAAATCAACTCTTTCCAACCATGACTGTATGATGATTTTGAAATCCATCTTTTGACACTGAGGACAACTAAGGGACTCATTTGCAGCTATTACAGAAGGTTCAAACGCTCACTGATGCTTCAGAAGAAAACACGATGCATTAAGAGGCAGGGGTGTAAACTTTTGAACAGAATGAAAATGAGTACATTTTTCTTATTTTGCCTAAATATAATATTTTTTTCATTTAGTATTGCCCTTTAGAAGCTACAGAAGATACTTGCATGTTTAACAGAAGACAAAATAAGTTAAATTTACCCTGATCCTGAAATTCCAAAAGTTTTCACCCCCCGGCTTTTAATGCATGGTGCTTCCTTCTGAAGCATCAGTGAGCGTTTGAACCTTCTGTAATAGTTGCATATGAGTCCCTCAGTTGTCCTCAGTGTGACAAAATTGATCTGAAAATCATACAGTAATTGTTGGAAAGGGTTCAAGTACGCAAAAGCTGAAAAACCAAATAATTTCCGTGACCCTGAAAGAACAGCAGACAGTTTAACTGTTCAGAACACATATATATTTATATATACATACACACACACACACACATACACACACAAAGAGTACCATTCATAACTCTGGGGTTGATAATATATATTTTAAAAATTTTCATACTTTCATGTATATATTTCAGTATAAACCAGCTTCAAACCATTCCTCTTTCTAAGCAAGACACTTAACACTTAAAGTTGTTGAGCCAATAATTCTGTTCCTTAGATATGTGATATCTAGAATAAGATGTGACAGCCGGGGACAAGTGCTGTAAAAAAAAAAAAGCGCTCGAGGAGGCACGTGGCCACTCAGCATGCAGGGTGATTATTCCTTCAGGCAGCCCTCAACTCATTACGGTGTGCAGTAATAGAGAAAAAGGAGAAGTGTGCGGCAAGATTTACAAGATAATGGGTGAGTGCTGCATTTTCAGTATGCTTCCCTGTGATTAAATCAGAGGCTCGATAAATATTTACATTCATCTAAAATGAGATTAGGCCTCGCCAAGATGGCTGGCAGTCCAGCCCGCCGCCCGAGGACAACAACGCCTTCGAATTCCTGATGAGATGCGTCAGTGTGAGTTTTCTCGTGCTGTTAGACCCACTTTAAAACTCAATCTTCCCAGAATAAGCTATTGCCCTCACAGACATTAAACGTGTAAAGGTCACCTACGGGTTGGTGATTGTTAGCAAAGTCAAATTTGGAAATGGGAAAAAGCCACCACAGAATAAAATCAAGCTTAATAGACTACAGTGGATCATTTGTTTAGTCTAGTTAGTCTGAATTTCTGACTATCTGTATGCAGTTTATCCTTCAATGATGACATAATCAGAGTTGGCATGTAAAACTCTTTGTTTCTACCCGAGCGAAAACGGCTCATTAATAAAGTTGATATACTGCACTGACAGTCCAATAGCTGGGCAAGTCTGAAAAACTGACAGAAAAAAAAAAAAAAAAGACTGCAAAGCTTTATCTGTTCTGACTACTAACAACGGGCAGCACAAATGGCCTTGGAGAGTGATATCTAAAAAAGCTTAATTTCAAAAGTCCTCTAGCAGACTTTATTTGGCCAACTAGAACAAAGATTTCCCTCCAACTATGAGTCTCTTCAGTGTAACAAAATTAGATCCACGTTTAAAGCTTTTCTCTCAAATAGCAGAACAAAGATTGATCAGAGCAAGAGAGTGACTGATATAGGGAATTGTATTTATCGGCGAAATTGCTCCAGGCAGTAAGGGGAGTGCATCAAAAATAATAAGATCATCGATTAGGAACAGAGGTGTGTAGATCAAAATGGGTTTTCGGGAGAAACTTGCTCGCAAACACACACTCAGATGTGCTGGATTGGTTCGTGAAGCTAGGAAAGCATTTGAAAGATGTTTGAGTTTTCCATAAAAAGATCATAAAGCCATATCTGATGAATAAATATGAGGTATGGGGGAGGGCTATTGCTAGGTCATTGTGGTGTTACTGCTCCAAGTTTATTTGCGATTATTTTTCAGGCTTGAAATCTTTCTCTCTCACTCTCTTACTTTCTCCCACCCACTGTACTTCCTTTAGCGTAAGTGATCTACCCTTCTTCCTATCCTCCAAAAATGTCACACAGAGCCACGTGATGAACGTGATTGTGCTTATTCCTGCGTTCTCCTGTCCCATTTCTGAAAAAGTGCAATGTAGGATCTTTACGGTTGGGGTGGAAGCAGAGCAGAGCGCTTTAATTTAGACTTAATTCTTCTCCTCTCCATACCCTTTGACCTGAATCGATCAGCATTTGTCATACTTCGTGGCTTTAGGTCATTAAAATGTAATTGAAGGCCCGCTGGTAGGATATAAGAATATTGCCTAGGGTGCAAAGACAAAAAATGTAAGTTCATTCTGACCTTTTTTTTTTTGCCTGACCTCTGTATCTAATTGTTCTCAAGAGACAGTTGCTTGAGTGGCACAGGATCCTTGGACAGGAAGAACACATTCAAAAAACAATGTAAAATAAAATATATATATATATACATTATTTTAAATATATTTCAAAATACACCAAAAAAAAAAAAAGCCCCAAAAATTGATAACGTATTTTAAAAGGATCAAAATTAGAGAATAACCAACAATTTCCTATTTAATAAGCATATTTTTTAAATGAAGTGTATTCTGAAGCACAGTATAAAAAAATTAAAGATATCTGAAAAAGAACTCTGATCAAAATTAGAAAACACTTACAGATACCCAAGTTACTGGTGTTAATCTGGCACCTGGCACTAATTTCCTTAATTATATGACAAAACCTACTTAACTGGCACCATTCCTCCAATTTTCCCTGAGATTAAAACTCTGCAACAGGAGGTGACCCTTTAAGCTATTGTAAGACAAGTTGGTCATTCCAAATCTGTGATTTCTTGAATACACTGCAGGTTTACAATGACATTAATACATTCAAGTCCCCCAAAAAGGCTGGTCGTCCACATAAGACTAAATGCACAAGAGGACAGGATAATGCAGTTTAATGCAGATAATTGAGTCTCAATGGGGAATTGGTTCAACACTGCAGTTGGAATTGCTTGCAAGTTCAGTGCTGTACAGGGTAAGGATCTGTCTCGACATGTTTAAGAGAAGTTGGACTGAGAGCACACTTGGTAGTGACCAAGCCTTTCATCAAGCAGAAAGAATCAAAAGGCGAAGCTCATCATTGCTGTGTGGAGAGTGGAGAACTGGTCCAAAGTTCACTTTAGTGATAAGAGCGAGTTTTATTTATTTGGGTCTGATTGGAAACATTTTGTTCAGCGTCAAACTGAGAAAAGACCGAAACCCAAGTCAAAACTGCGGTGAGACACGTACAAACCCCCATCACATATAACATACCATATGTATGTTCATCTGTTCCAGGGCAAAAAAACTCAGTGGATATTTCACTTTGAATATGTCACGAAACGTACATGGCGCTACATATTTCGCATCTGAAAATTTGCAAGATGGCAGGCCACTCTAAGGTAACTGAAACCCTGCAACAGAATGTTGACCAGATGAATGCCAAAGGAATGACCCTTTCAGTCATCGCAAGAGAAGTTTACAATGACACCAATTCATTTAAGTCCCCCAGAAAGGCTGGTTGTCCACGTAAGACAAATGTACGAGAAGACAGGATAATGTGGAAACTTTCAATGGGGAATCAGTTCAACACTGCAGCTGGAATTGCTGGCCAGTTCAGCGCTGAACAGGGTAAGGATCTGTTTCAGCATTTTTAAGAGAAGTCAGACTGAAAGCGCACTCTGCAGTGACCAAACCTTTCATCTGCAGAATAATTAAAAGGCTTGGCTCACCTTTGCTGAGGAGCATGTTGTGTGGAGAGAGAACTGGTCCAAAGTTATGAAAGCAAGTTTAATTTATTTGGGTCTGATGGGAAACATTTTGTTTGGCGTCACACTGAAGAAAAACAGAATGCCCAAGTGCGTAAAGAAGTCAGTAAAAGGAGGAGGAGGAGGAGGAGGAGGAGGAAGTGTCATGGTTTGAGAGATGTTTTCTGCAGTTTTTAAGCATATTTCACAAATAATTATATTCTGAAGCACAGTAGAAAAAAATTTGAATAAGATATTTGAAAAAGAACTCTGATCAAAATTAGAGAACACTTACAGATACCTCCAAGTTATTGGTGTTAATCTGGCACTTGGTTCTAACTTCCTTAATTATATGACAACCCCTATTTAACTGGCAGCATTCCTTCAATTTTCACTGAGAATGCAAGATGGCAGGTCGCTATAAGGTGAGTGAAACCTTGCGACAGGAGGTTGTCTGAATAAAGGCCAAAGGAATGACCCTTTCAGTCATTGCAAGAGAAGTCATTCTAGATCTCTGATTTCTTGAATGTTGCAGGTTTACAATAGCATTAATACATTCAAGTCCCCCAAAAAGGCTGGTCATCCACGTAAGACAAATGCATGAGAAGACAGGATAATGCAAAGATTCTTAATAGGGAATCAGTTCAACACTGCGGCCGGAATTGATTGCCAGTTCAGCGTTGAACAGGGTAAGGATCTGTTTTAGCAAGTTTAAGAGAGGTCAGACTGAAAGCTCACTCTGCAGTGACCAAGCCTCTCATCTGTAGAAAGAATTGAAAGGCTAGGCTCACCTTTACTGAGGACCATGTTGTGTGGAAAGAAATGAACTGGTCCAAAGTTCACTTTAGTGATAAGAACAAGTTTAATTTATTTGGGTCTGATGGGAAACATTTTGTCTGGTGTCAAACTGAGGAAAGAATGTAGCCCAAGTGCATAAAGAAGTCAGTGAAAGATAGTGGAGGAAGTGTCATGGTTTGTGGGATATTTTCTGCAACAGGAGTTGGGCCTCTTATACAGCTACATAGAAGGGTGACTGCAAATGTTTATCAGAACCTCCTTCAGCAACATGCAGTTCCTTCCCTGCAAGCGTCTCCCAATCAGCCTGCAATTTTCATGCAAGACAATGTCGCCATCAAACTGCACAACAGGAAAAGCAGTTCCTTGAAGCTAAGAACATTGAAATAATGAAATGGCCAGCCCAGAGTCCTCATCTAAACCTGATTGAAAATCTCTGAAAAATCCTTGGCGACAAAGTTGCTTGCAATAAAATGTTTTATCCGAGTTAGGGTACAGATTGTGAAACATGCTTTTTTGAAGCCAGATGGTGTAGTTACAACATCGACCAGCAGGAACTAACTGGGCCATGCTAACCAGCGAAACCTTGACCCACACCTACCAACAAAAGCAAATCAAATATCCATTTTGCAGTGACAAGGTCCATTCATATAATGAACTATTTTATTGCTTCTCTCACCTTTTTTCCCTGCCCTAGATTCGCATATACCATGGCACAGGTATAGAAAAACAAAGTGTTTTTGCAGCCGTAACCTGGTGTGACATTTATGTGCGCCATTGTAAACCCCATGAGTAAGTGTGCTTTTCTTAATAGCCATTTTACTCTCTAAATGACATGTTCCAGTTTTTTCCTGCTCTTGAACCTTTAACTCCGTCTGTGCAAATCCAATCAATACCTTATTATTAAGGTAACGGGCGAGGGCAGGCAATGAGCTACTTCAGCGTGCTTGTAATTTTTTTCTCTGCTCCTGTGAACGGCTTGTTTAGCGTGACAGGGAGATAATAACATTAATGTGTCATTGAGCATAGATTTCTGTGGTGCTTCATTGCGCCGCATCCATTGACAGCTCATCAAAATCAGCTCCTGGGAGGAGAGTCTGAACTTCAATCCGTGTTCCTTGGTGTGACGGCTCGAGCCTTATTGTCTAACGATGACCTCTAGGTCCAGGCCATAAAGCAAAAATCCATATGGTGTTGACGCGTATACAGTTTCATTAAATTGGAATTATTGATCAGGGTTTGCTGTTGTTGCCTAATACTCAGTGACGCTCACTGGACCGTAGCTGCTGTGACCAACGGGCTTCATAACAGTTTTATCAACACAGCAGGAAAAGACAGGAAAAGAAAAATTACTTTGAGGTAGTGAATCATTTTCATTGCAATCATAAAACTGGAAAAGAATATGTACAGTGTTGGTGGCCTCCATCGCAGAAATGTTTTTGAACAAAAGGACAAAATGTTAAGATCTGCATAGATTATTAATTATTACTACAGCACCAATGCCAAAGAAGAGCATCATAATTAGGGGTCGACTATTATTGGGGCCGATATTAAGCATTTTTTTTGGTATCAGTCATTTTCAAAACCAGTTAACCGATAAAATTATTTAAAAGCATAAAAAACCAACACAAACAGAACAACAACAAAAAATGTATAGCAAACTGTGATTATTAGAGGTTGATCTATAATTAAGAATAATCTAAAATTAAGCATTTTTATGGTTATTGGTATCTGCCATTTTCAAAACCGATTTGCTGATAAAATTATTTAAAAACAAAAAAAGTGACAAACAGAAAAAAAAAAAAAAAAAAAAAAAAAAAAAAAAAATATATATATATATATATATATATATATCAAATTGTGATTATTTGAGGTCGACCTATAATTAAGCATAACCTAAAATGAAGCATTTTTATGGTTATCGCTGTCTTCATTTTCAAAACCGATTTGTCGATAAAATTAATTAAAAGCATAAAAAAGCGACACAAACAGAACAACAACAAAAAAATCAATATCAAATCGTGATTATTTGAGGTCAACCTATAATTAAGCATCATCTAAAATTAAGCATTTTTATGCTTATCGGTATCGTCATTTTCAAAATCGATTTTCAAAATCAGAGCCCTTAATTTTTTTTTATTATTAATTTTGACATTACTTTTCATTTTTACATGAGACATATACATCAGTTCCAAAAAAAAAAAAAAAAAAAAAAAACTGTACTAATCGGTATCAGCATCGGCCCTGAAAAAGCTAAACTTTAGCATTTTTTATGGTTATCAGTATCTGCCATTTTCAAAACCGATTTGCCGATAAAATTATTCAAAACCATAAAAAAGCGACACAAACAGCACAAAAAAAAAAAAAAAAAAAAAAAAAAAATCAAATCGTGACTATTTGAGGTTGACCTACAATTAAGCATAATCTAAAATTAAGCATTTTTATGGTTATCGGTGTCGTCATCTGTACTAATTGGTATCAGCATCAGCCCTGAAAAAATTATTAATATTGTTCAATAGACACATTACAAAATTCAGAAGTATTAGTGTCACTCTTTCCTCTACTGTAAAAGCCAATCTTGCCAACCTCTTTCCTCAGAATAAGGCCACTATTGCATGACACAGCAGTGCAGATTACATCTTGATTGGTGCAAAGATGAGAACACTTCCTGTCTCAGCAGGAAGTTAGCTCTCTGCTGAGACCCAGCGGTGTTCTCGTGTGGCTGTTCATCCGTGCCATTCCCCCCGACCTGGCTGTGCTGATTAATCTCCCGCCGTCAGAACACTCAGTATAAATGAGTGGTGCTTCTTTTGTCTCTTGATGATGGAAGATGATAGGGAATTCAGCTTGGGCTAGAAGCAGGCAGCATTCCTGGGGTGGTAGTTCTTGCCATAGAGCATGTAGCAGTTTGGGCTTTGCTAGATCTGAGCTTCTGAAACGTTCTGTTGGATAGTTATATTGGTAGGTTAATGCACTGCTGACTGTGTGTGTGTGTGTGTGGTAGAGAAGTGGAACAACAAGTGCTCTTGAGTCTCAGTGGTGGATGTACCAGATGTGCAGCAGAGGGAGATGGAGGCTGTTATGAGTGGAGGCTAATCAACGAAATTATTAGATAAAGCCGCTCTCAGAAGATCCTGTTGGTATGTAGCTATGTACACAACTGTTTTCCAGTATTATATTAGTATTATATATATATAGTATTATTTATTAGTATTTAGTAATTTGGTTATGTGTTTTTGTCATTTTTTTATACTTCTATTTAGCTTTATTTTTTATTTCAGTTTTAGTTTTAGTCATTAAATACATTTTTTATTGCCAGAAAAATATAATGCAGAATACAATGATAGGAAAAAAAAATATATATATATTAATAATACAAATGACATAAAAATATATTTTTATATTTTAGGTTTTATATTTTAATTTTAGTCATTTGGTTGTGTTTTTGACATTACATATCATTACTGTATACTTTTATTTAGCTTTAATGACAAAAACTAAAACTGAAATAAAAATAAAGTTAAATAGAAGTATACAATATTAAAAATACATAACCAAATGACTAAAATTAAAACTGGAAATATAAAAATATATATTTAAAAAAAATATTTTTACATAATTTGTATAATTTAATTATTATTTCTATCATTGTATCCTGCGTCATATTCTACTGCCAAAAAAAAAAAAAAAAAAATAAAAAATTAATGACAAAAACTAAAACTGAAATAAAATAAATATTTTAAAAAAAATGATAGAAATAATAATTAAATTACACAAATTACGTAAAAATATATATTTTAGGTTTATATTTTTATATTTCCAATTTTAATTTTAGTCATTTGGTTTATTACTGTATTCTGCTATTTAGCTTTATTTTAATTTCAGTTGTAGTTTGTCATTAAATAATTTTCTTTCTTTCTTTCTTTCTTTCTTTCTTTCTTTTTTTTTAATGTTATTGCCAGTAGAATATAATGCAGGATACAATGATAGAAATAATAATTTAATTATACAAATTACGTAAAAATATAATATGTTTATATTTTAGGTTTTATATTTTTAGATTTCCAGTTTCAATTTTAGTCATTTGGTTATGCGTTTCTGACATTTTTATTATTGTATACTACTATTTAGCTTTTTTAATTTTTTTTTATTTTAGTTGAACTTAATTTAATTATTATTTTTATTATTGTATCCTGCGTCATATTCAACTGTCTTTAAAAAAAAAAAAAGTATTTAATGACAAAAACTAAAACTTAAAAATAATAATAATAATAAAAATAAATGGTAGAAGTAATAATTAAATTATACAATTTACGTAAAAATATTATTTTTACATTTAAAGTTTTATATTTTTATATTTTCATAATTTTAATTTCAATAATAATTTTAATTTCAATAGTTTTAATTTTAGTTATTTGGTTGTTTTTGTCATTTTTAATTATTGTATACTTCTATTTAGATTTATTTTTTATTTCAGTTTTAGTTTTAGTAATTTTACACAAAATATGGAAAAAAAAAATTATTTAGGTTTTACATTTTTATATTTTCAGATTTAATTTTAATAATTTGGCTGTGTTTTTGACTTTTTTTTATTATTGTTTAATTTTAGTCATTTTAATACTTTTAGTAGTTTTTAAGATGCATTTCTTTCTTTCTTTTCTTTCACCACGCAATAAAAAAAAATGAAATCATACAAATTATGTAAAGTATTACTTTTTATAATCTAAGGTTTTATATTTTTATATTTTCACTACTCATTTTAAGTCATTTGGTTACGTGTTTTTATCAATTTTTATTATTGTATACTTCTATGTAGCTATATTGTTAAGTTTTAATTTTAGTCATCATATATTTCTATATAAAATTCTCAATAACACAAAAGATTTTAATTACTAAATTTGCTTTTGTGAATATGAAATCGTTCACTTTGATATAGCTTTATTCTCTCAGATTGTTAAGAGGAAGCACAGATGATGTCAAACACCTTTTGAGTGGGCTGGAGACCTGTGGGCTGCTTTTCCCAAAAGCATCGTATAAGCCTAAGTAGATTGTACAGATCACTGGTGCCAATGTTTTCGACAGTCTACTTAAGCTTACGATGCTTTTGGAAAACACAGCCCTGATCAGCCTCCAATTACCTGTAGACACATCTCTCCCTCTGAACCAATCAGACTGATCAATCATTGCAAACATTCATGCTGCAGTGGAGGCACAGTGTAAAGCTCAGTGTTCTGGTTTGAACAGCAGAGAAAATGCTGTTGAAGCAGCTGATGTCAGGCTGCTTTACACACTTCTCGCTCTCTCCTATCTCGTCTCTTGATTTCTTACCTATTTGTTTCTTTTTTCCACCCTGCGGTAAAAGCAGTAATATAATTTCACCCCTTTTATCTATCCCTCTGTTTTTTTCCCCTTGTTCGAGTCTGATTTGTCCTTTCACAGAGTGTCTGACTATTAAGTTTAGTTTTTTTCATCTTTGATATAGTCGCAGCCAACTTCAGCATATCACTTTATAAAAAAATTCTAATGAGCAGGCTGGTTTAAATAGGGAAGCATAAGGATTTTGAGACAGCACTTTAATGCCTCCATTGTTGCTGTCTTAAAGCCTGATGTACTGCATAGAATTCAGCCTCAAATGGACTGCTTGCCCTACTTCCATATTCACAGAGAAAATCATCACAATAAAAAAAAACATACTTTTTTTTGAGGAAGTCATAACAAAAATGACTGAATAGTTATTCACAATTCACAGCTCTCCAAATAGAGATTCCATTTGAGCATTTTCAAGGGGTTTTGTTTGGCAAAAGCAACCTGATTTCTCTTCTTATTTCCTCTCTGTCTGCTGTGTGTCATTTGCTGAGCTGGTCATTTCTCAGCATGAATCCATTGCTAAAGGCAGCTGGAAAAGGCTGTGCCAGCTGCTGGCCACAGCGTCAAAAACACGGTTACTGCTCCAGAATGTGCAGAAGTGCACAAAATGACGGATAAAGAAAGAAAGAAATGAAAGGTGTTAATGGAAAAAAAAAGTGTGATAGGGCTACATTTTAGTGCAATATTTGTGAGTAAAGGCTCACAAACTTTTACATTACACTCTCTGGTCTCCTGTGCTTTTTTTGTGGGTCCTTCCTTCTATAGTATGAGTTCAACAGAACAGATTTGGAGAAATTTACATCGCTTTGCTCACCACTGAATCCTTCTGCAGTGAATGGGTGCCGTCAGAATCAAGGTGTGAGCGCGAGTGATTTACATGTTAAGTCAAAGCAAAGACGCGAATAGACATCCTGCGGCGTGATTCGTGCGAATTGAGCATTTTGGGCGTTTGACGTGTGAGTTGAACAATCTGAACTTTGGCGAATAGTTGCACCGCGTTAACCAATCAGGAGCTTGCTCTAGTAGTGACTTTATTACGACGTAGCGAGGGAAGGCAGAAATCCGAAACAACAAAATCATTGTCGCTGTATGCGGATACCCGCAGCTGTACAATACATCTTTGTACTTTTATAGAAACAGGAATAAAAAGGATCTTGCTTGGAAGAAAGTGAGTGAGGAGGTCGAACAATCTGGTAAGTTGTAAAAAATGCTCTTTACTCAATTTGAGCTATATACATATTGATGGACTGATCTGATGTACCCAGACACGGTGCCGAACGAGTCTACGCCGTTTTTCAGCCTTCCATAGCACATAAAGCGCAGCTACCCTCTTAACAAAATCCATGTCAGCCATTTCAGCTCAGCTCCCATGATGCAAATTTGCATCTGTTGTGAAGTGAATTTCATGCACGAATTAAGCGAGTAAACTCAACAGGTTCAAGCGTCCAACTACGCGTGAATAGCGTGATTTATTCTGGTGTGAACACACCGTCAGAGTTCAAACAGCTAATAAACCATTACAATAATCCACAGGTAATTCATTTGACTCCAGTCAAACAATTAATGTATTGTGAAGCGAAAAGCTGTTTGTAAGAAAGTTTGTAAGAAAGAAATCCATCACAACGTCTTATTCTTTAAACCATTGCTGGCCGTAATCCATCTAGTGAAAGTCAATCCCCCGATGTCCTTTCACATCAAAATCCACCAATATATTTGTTCTGAATTGTTTTTACTTGTATACAGTGCTTGTTCTGTGCATATTTCTCTCTTGATTCAGACAAACAAATAAAAATAATATATAAATATATATTAAAATATAATTTAAGTTTTATATTTTAGGTTTTCATTTTAGCCATTTAGTTAAGTGTTTTGTAATTTTTTATTATTGCATACTTCCATTTAGTTATTTCAGTTTTAATTTGAGTCATTTTAGTACTTTTAGTAACTTTTTTAAAGTAAATTTTTCTTAATAAAAAATATATTTTTATATTTTTATATATTTTAAGTTTTATATTATTATATTTTCAGGTTTAATTTGAGCAATTTGGTTATGAGTTTGTCATTTTTATTGTATATTTTTATTTAGCTATTTTTTAAATTCAGTTTTAGTTTTAGGCATTTTAGTACTTTTAGTGAATTTTTTTCCTTTTCTTTTTTTTTCTTTAATTTATTGTCTGTAGAATATTTAGATTTATTTTTATTTCAGTTTTAGTTTGTCATTTTAGTATTCTTAAGTCTTAAATTGTCGTTTTTCTTTTTTATTTTTATTGCCAGTAGAATATAATGCAGGATACAATGATAGAAATAATAAATTAATTATACAAATTACATACAAATATCATATTTTTATATTTTCAGTTTTCATTGTAATAATTTGGTTGTGTTTTGTCATCCATTATTATTGTATCCTTCTATTTAGCTTTTGCTTGACATGCTTTTTTTTCCTGAAAAGAAAAGAAAAAAAAAAAAAAAATCAATATTGATAGAGGATTTCAGCCAGAAGCTACAGTTTGAATTTAAAAACATCTTAATGGTGGATTTGTTTCTTATAAACACACAGCTTTTGGCTTCACAAGGCTATACTTGATGGACCTGAGTGATGTGAATAATGTGGAGATCAGTGTTTTTAGATGTTTTTATCTGATGTCTAGACACTTTGACTGTGTGGTTCTGAACTGACGCGCATGTGCAAAAAAAACAAAAAAAAACAAAAAAAACAACAACAACAAAAAAATACGCACAGGGTTGCCAGGTTTTCAAAACCTGCCAAATTGCTTTTCAAAATTAGTCTACAACTAGACCAATCGCATTCCGAGGGGTAAATATCATGTTAGTGGTGTCGCTTCAACTCATGGAGTTGAAAATTCCGTGGGAAAACTGTGGACTTGGCAACACTTGTGCTGTCATATGGAAGTAAACACGGAGGATATAAAGTAAGTGATTATGTGATTATTTATAGTGTGATCTGCTGCAGAAGCCAGTGAAATTATGAGTATGCAATATGAAAAATAAAGACAAGGATGTGACAGAAGAGATTTGAAACACCCTCATGTTTTGCTTGTATATAGAGTCACTGTAGTCTACTTATGAGTTCTGACACATCACACATTGTTCCCACACCTTGGTTAACTTCAAATTCAAGGACCTTTCAAGGACTTTCCAAGTCCAATACCCTCAAATTCAAGGACTTAATGTGGGGACACATTTCAAGTGAGCAAGGTTACATCATTTTACCTTGTAAGATACATTGTTACAGTTTTCATGTGTCAAACACAACTATGCAAAAAAAGCATTTTTACATTTATTTTATGACAGAGACATATGACAGAGATCCGATACTCTATTTGTCGTATTTCTGTTTTGCATAAAACTGTATAATACTAGGCTCTGCACCTGGCCAGGTGATGGTCCTTTGGATCTCTGGCAAGCCAAGACCCCAGAGTAGCGCAATGACCAAATCCCATATCAAAATGTAAAATATTCCATTTCCATACATAAAAAAATATATATTATAGTCACCCTTGTGCAGACTGATTATTAACACAGCTAAAAGGCTTCCTACCAACACAAAACTAATTTTGCAATATTTTAAACATTTAACGCACAAGAGAAAATCAACCTTTCTCAACAGTTTAAAATCAGTCCAATTCTGTGCAAAAAATGTGGATTTGGCAACCCTGTATCCAACATAAGCTGCAGGAATCAGATTTAACTGATCATAGGTCAAGACAAGAGTAAGAAGAGATGACTGACAAACCATGCTGGAGGATTTGCTACTCAGCAGATAATGTGCTCATATCTATCATCTTGTAAGATGTGCTCCCTTTATACAGAGTGCGTGTGATCGCGAAATTGAAAGTGAAAGTGAATAGCTGCTCATTCAGAAGAGATTTACATACTCTGCATACGAAAGGGCACAAAAATTAGATTCAATATCAGAATTATTGCGCGAGTAGGCGGTAATGGCCCGAAATTCAGCGGAAGCGGCATCAATAAAACAGTCCCGCATAGGGCTTTATTACAAAAATGCATATTGAATGGTGACCGTAGAAAGCAAATTAAGCAAATTCATTTCTGAGTGAACTATTCCTTTAATCGACCAAAGAACAACTGAACTTTCTAGACATCCTGGCTATGTGGTTCTGACCTGCCATGTGTGTGCAAAAACAAACAAACTAACAAAAAAATACGAACAAGGTTGCCAGGTTTTCACAACAAAATCCGCCAAATTGCTTCTCAGAACTAGTCCACAACTAACACACCCGCATTCCAAGGGGTAAATATGGTGTCCTACAATTCTGTGGAAAACCTGTGGACTTGTCAACACTTGTGCTGTCATATGGAAGTAAACACAGAGTACATAAAATAAGTGATTATGTGATTATTTATAGTGTGATCTGCTGCAGAAGCCAGTGAAATTATGCGCTGACTACCTTTCGCAACTGTTTTGATAACTTTGGGTATGTAAAATCTTTGAAGTGGATTCGGATTTAGTGCCAAATATGGAAGTGGCACAAATTGAAATTGAAAAAAAAAAAAAATCTGATTCCATGTGGTTTGTGCTGTTCACACTGTCAGGAGAAAAACAGATCTGAGTCACATATGAGCAAATACAATCAGATTTGGGCCACATTTGCCTGCAGTGTGAACATGATGGCACCCAATCACTGCAGAGGATCCACTGATGAGCAAGTAATACTAAATTTCTCCAAATCTGTTCTGATGAACAAACTCATCTACATCTTGGATGGCCTGAGGGTGACAGAATTTTTAGCAAATTTTCATTTTTGAGTGACCTATTCCTTTAATCAACCAAAGAATAATTGAACTTTCTAGACATCCTGGCTATGTGGTTCTGACCTGCCATGCATGTGCTAAAAAAACAAATAAATAAACAAACAAACAAAAAAACAATACGAACAGGGTTGCCAGGTTTTCACAACAAAATCCGCCGAATTGCTTCTCAAATCTAGTCCACAACTAGCCCACCCACATTGCGCTAACTACCCTTCGCAACTGTCTTGATAACTTTGAGTATGTCAAATCTTTGAAGTGACTCCCATGAGCGCAGAATCATGACGAATGTTGATCTAGAGTGACGTAAAAGCCGCATGAATTCTGGTATGACTGTTCAGACTGCAGTCGCATTGCAAAACATCTGACCTGTATCGGATTTAGTAACACATATGGAAGTGCCACAAGTTGGAATTGAAAAGATCAGATTCCATGTGGTTTGTGCTGTTCACACTGTCAGGAGAAAAACAGATCTGAATCGGATTTGGGCCACATTTGCCTACAGTGTGAACATAACCTCTGACAGCACCCATTCACTGCAGAGGATTCATTGGTGAGCAAGTAATGCTAAATTTCTCCAAACTCATCTACATCTTGGATGGCCTAAGGGTGAAAGTATTTTTTGCAAATGTTCATTTTTGAGTGAACTATTACTTTAATCGACCAAAAAACAACTGAACTTTCTTTTGTCTCGCCTGCATTTTATTTCCTCCCTTCACATTCAGGTCTGTTTTAGGATTAGCTGGTGTCCTTCTACAGTGGACCGCAATAATCATCTGTCTCTTCCTCAGAGACAGAGCCACCAGGTGCAGCTAATTAACAGCGTTTCATATAATGATGTTTGTGGGCATTCTTTGAAGATACACTGCACAGCCATATTCCCATATTTGAGTAGAAACATGTGTTTATGTGTCTATAGGAAAAAAGGGAGGAAAAACAAAAAGAAATGTCTGGATACATAAGTGTTTGGGAATTAATTATTTCAGTAATGTTTCTCTCTCAAGCCTCAAAGCGTGATTGGACTCTATTGTGACTCAAAGAGATAAAAAGCCACGTTCAGGAAGTGCTCCTCCTACACCGCCTCGGTTAGAAGCTCATAAGGCCAGTTTTGCCGCTGTCAAGGGGTCATTTACAGCAGCTTAATTAGGATAAGTGAGTAATCTCGCTAATTCACCTTTATTTACCTCTAGCGTGGGAACAGACAAGGGCATACAAGGCCATTTAATCCTCTCGAGAGTGATGAAGCCTGTCACACATTATAAGATGAGCATGTAACAATGTCACCTCTTACTTTGTTAAATAAAAGGAGATTTTATGGTAAATTAAAAGTGTCACAAAGGCTCGAGAGGTGTCTTTAGATAGTTACGGTAAATTGAACTGCATCATCATCTACAAGATCTGAACGTTCAGGCTTTAAATAGATAAATGTGAAAACATGAGGTGTATGTGTGTTTTAAATCTTGATTGTGACACTCTCAACTCATTATCAAGCTGGATAGAAAAGTTCAGATCTTTTTAAAGGGATTTATTATCGGGTCTGAGTGGGAGTACAATATGTTCTAAACAGATTCTCAGTTATCCTCTTTGGCAATGCATAACATATATTTCTGGAATCATCAATGCCTCCAGTTAAACTTTGGAAAAATATCTCCACTGAATCAACAGTTTGAATCAAGTTTTAGAATTTGGATGAGCCATTGCATGGTTTAAAGAATAATGCATATTACCTCTTATGAGATTTTTCATTAGGGACATCATTTGTTTGAGCTGCTACATGGCTCTACCTCACTAAGAAAATATTAATAATATGAATATTTATAATAACATTAAATTTTAAGTAGAACGGGGACATTTAGGTGAATGTTCCAAGTAATTTTAACAGATAAGGGTATTCAATGTACCAGAGTGTCACATTCAACATTATATTACATTGTATTATATTATTTTTTAGTCTATAATGATTTAATCATTATAATTTGAATTAAACTTTAAATATATTTAAACGTATTGCGGAAAAAATCCAAAATTTCCACAAATTTTGTATATATGCAGTTGTATAATATCCAAGGTACCTGTACACATTTCTAGTAATTGTGCAGTTAATTCTCATATTGTATTTTTAGAAAGTTTTGGAATATTTGTCCTCTCTCCAAATCTGTCCATACCAAAACACACTAATATATAATTTAATAAGAAGGTTTATACTGACCTATTAAGATTTTGCTTACATATTCCTTGTAAACATATTTTTTCTATTTTATTAAAAAGTTTTCAGAGGTAAATCAATAACAATTAAAACAATATTTCAAGTTTGATTTATGAGATTTGTTGTATTTTGAGTCCAATCTTTCTTTGTAAAAGGCAAAACGTTGATCACACTGATTTCCAACTATGACTGAACCAAAAACTATCATATCATCTTAGTTGATAATTCAGTACTTTATTTTTGACAAAACATCCCATGTTTCGGTAGTGACAGCACATTTTCAGTAGTGACAGTAATGTAAAGTAGTGACCACATCACATTACAGAATTTTAACCCACAAAACATACTAAAATACTACAAATTTGCATAACTGTATTCAAATTTTGTTTATTTCCCACAAATAAAGGATTATGTCTTTCCTTGTCACTACCAAAACAATAGCCGCATTTCTACTGTTGGGCCAAAAACAAGCGCGCAAATGGCCAGTCACATTTCCAATGTTACTTCCGGGGCTTGATCGTGCCTCGTCTGAGCTTTCGTGGGGCCAACGCCCAGGGTTTTTTGGCGCGCCGAAAAGCCTTAGGCCAAAGCAGGCCAGCTCGGGCTAGAGGAGATGCTATGAATAAAGGTGGAGTTTACCATAATGAATGAACAAAGGTGGAATTTATCATAGTAAACAAGGTAAATACGACCGCTTGAAGAAATCAGATACCAAATCAGACATATAGGCTATCACAATTGTTATCTGTCAATAAGTGTTGTTTCTTTATACCTGACTGTCTGTTGTTCATATTTAGCTCCAAGTATGTCATAAAATAGCCTATATCATAATCATAGTTTTTGTTCGGGAGCTCCCTCTGCTACTCATGTTGTATTTTGATAGAAAAATGATAGAAATGATCATTCTATCTAAAAGTGATGTATACAGTGACTACAAATAAACAGAAACAGATGTGATCTGATGTGTCCTCTTCTTTTGTGAAATAACGGTAAATACCACATTATTTCTGTGTGACTGTTTTTCAATCACAGTACTTTGCTGTCATACAATGATCAATCGGTACAGCACAAACAACTAACACCTGGTTAATTTAAGCCAGGGTCTCACCAAACTTGAAGCTCCAACTTGCCTTAACTCACCTACCTGGAAGTTTCAATTATACCTATAGAGGGTATGCATGTGATGTCACCGTCAGCTGGAGTGGCTGCGGCTCCACCCACTGAGTGGCAAAAAGACTGAGTGGTAGCATTGGTTTCAACGTGAATGCTGGGACAGAACACACAAAACACTTCTAAAACCAGAACAAGCTTTGCGATTGACTGTACAAAGAGAAGCAAATTAATCGCTGCAATTCAAAGAAACAAATGGCCTCCAGGCAGCAAAACACAAATTTGCAGTTATCATTTCATGTTAATATGTTGAATTGTGCAGTAAAATCATATCCTATATATTGTATTGTAGTATATTATATTGACAAGTCATCAGCTAAATATTTACCATCTTAAATTCTGCATAACTGTATGTTTTTAAATAAACACAGACAAAAACTATATACGTTTTTCAGCTGAACGATATGACGATATATATAACATTGATATAAGTGATCACCGGGGTTTAGACCAACCTATTTTGTATTTACAAAATGAGTTCACAGGCAAATTTGATTTATTTATTTTCCCCAGCATCAAAATCAGACACACGTAAGTGTTAGAAAACACGATTCCTGGCTGCATCAATATCCATTGACCACTGGATATTTGTTAAGTTGTTAGGAACATTATATCAAGTTCAGCAACCTTTAGTTTAAACTGATTATCGTTTGTTTTACCTGCGTTTTCGCATCTTCCCTATTAAGTCCATTCACGCCGAAGGCTCTTTTGCCACTCAGTCCGGCTGAGGGGCGTGTCCTGGCAGGAAAGTGACGTTAATGCATACCCTCTATTAAGACCTTGATTAGCTCGTTCAGGTGTGTTTGATTAAGGTTGGAGCTAAACTCTGTAGGACACCGGCCCTCCAGGACCGAGTGTGGTGACCCCTGATTTAAGCAATATAGAAATCCTGTACTGAACATGTCCCCGGCAAGTGGCACATCTGGTCACCCTAGTTTTAGGGAAGCGCTTCTGGTCTGACGGTGGAAACGCAGACTGATTTTGGGCTCGGCCGCTTGTGGGACAGCAGTTTGCATCAGTTCTGAAGAATGGTCCATATGAATGTACATTAATTGTGCAAAAGAATATAATGTTATACTGCAATATGGCGGAATATGTCCCACCTTCTAAATGAAAGAGCCAATCACTGATTGGTAAAATTATTGTGTGACTGCAGCTGCCATTATTCATTTTAATAGGACTTGGTTTGGATGCCCAAAATAGCTGCCCGGAGGCGTTGCAAATATGGCCGCCGAGTGCACAGACTTTCCTTTAAAGGGACTGTGATGGCACTAATGAGGCTTTGTGTCTCTGTGTATTTGAGTCATAGAAAAGCAGGGTTGAGAATAGGCAAACGCATTTACAGTGTCGGGATTCATTCAGTGACAGTAGCACCGAGGTTGACTGAGTGTCAGCACCACTGAAGGACGTTTAAAAGTCAACGCCCAAGTCCCCTCTACTTCTCAACCTCTGCCTGATGGGACTTAAAAAGTCATTTCAGAGTGCAATTCATGTTTGATGACTTTATTGATTTTCCTATCCCGTCTCCCTTCCTGCCCCACTCCTCCCATCGAGGGTCTCCGCAGAGTGAAATGTACCTACAGTTACAGCTTGCTGAAGCTTCAGTTCGCTGCCCCTAAATTACGGCCCTTCGCACTGAGAACGACACGAGATGAGAAAGGGAAAAATAAAGATTCAATTAACCTGAGTAAGAACTCGCAGTACGAGAAGAGGACGTTCTTGCACTGATGTCGTTGCTGCCTACACACTTTTCTTTGTGATTGATCGAGGACACACTTTTGTATCACCAGGTGTTTTAGCGGGCTTTGCGTGAGGGGGCCGGAGGCCGACGAACTGACAATCTCTGACATAAGCATCTGACAGAAACACACACTTTCCTTCCTGCGACAGTCCTGTGATCGTAAGCGAGGGTGAGGTATTACAACCTTGTCTGTTGCCCCAATTGTCAGCTTGCAGTCGCTGATGACAGTGATTGCACCCTCTCATCTTCCTTCTAAAGGGATGAGCCATTACATGCAATTTTTTATGGATGACAGCTAAATAGTGCCCTGTTATGCATACCTATTCACACACTTACACACGCACACCGCGTTTCCAACAGCTCCTGTTCATGTTCAATTAAACCCATAAGAGGCCATTCAGTGCAATGAGGCGGTGAGTCAGCCCTCCCACTGCCAATGTGTGCAGATCCACCATGAAAGACACAAAGTAGGCGGATGAGACCACTGACCCCGGAGGGAGGCGAGGGAATCTTCTAGTGCCTTGCACTTCTTCTCAAATAAGCTTTGTTTTCCATCATTCGTGATGTAGGAACAAAAATATCGATCTTCTGCCATCTAAACGTGATGACGGCCAAGTGCCCAATTGCTGTGCAGGTCAATAATAGCATATTTACTGTGTAGACATAGAAGAAGTGGCAGCGGGATCAGGAATATGTTTTATTAATGTGACAGATGTGGTACCACAGGTGGTCCACCACGACCAATTTGAGTGAAACATCCTTTAGAAGCCCAAAAAAGGGGGGTGGAATTTCATAGGATATTCATTTGTAAAGGGTTTTGGCCTATGGATGTTCTTGCAATACCACAAGCCAATCAGCATTGGCAGTCACACCTTGTTTGGCTCTTTATTCCATGTTCTATCATGAGCAAAGATGGCAAATTTATAATCATGTTCTTTCAGCAGCTCCTGCGCCAGTAGAGCAGCTGCCATTGAAACCAAAGGGAGGGTTAACGGATTTCTCCATTTATTATAGGCTTAGGTTAGTTAGCACTGGAAATGTTAAAACACCTGTTGAACACACCTGGTCCTTTTGTACTGCAGACCACCAGGCTCATCATGTTCTAGTTGGGTCTCTTCAAATAGTAGAGCTGTTGACTTCATGTCACCTGGTAAGTGAGTACACTGTTGGCTGACATGAGTTATCCATTTTAAATTGGGTTCAAATGATTGCGCACACCTGGCCACTGTGGTAAATGATGCCAAATCTTTGTAATTTGAAATTACCTGTAGCCTTTAAAGTGGTGGGACAGAGATGAAGTTGTCAAGAGGCTGCCTAAGTGGTCTGATAGATCTGGGTGAGAATACTCATGAATTTAGTCATGCATACTGCAAATTAACCAAACTGGGGTACATTTCAAAAAGCAACTATGGATGCAAGTTCTGTTGTTACCAGTAGAATTCAGAGCAACTTCCGACAATAGTTAGCTAAGGATACTTTTGGGAAAGGCACCACTGAACTGTTATTTTTTATTTTCAGAACTGAGTGCCCAATGAGCAAGGATGGCGTAGATTCTCAATAGGGGCGGAATCACACTAGACACAACAAATCAAATGTTCTAAATCCATTTGTCCTGTTAACATATAGCAAGAGAAATATAACGGGGCGTTCATTTATTAAAGGAGAATTCCACCTCCAGAACAACAATTTACAGATAATGTACTCACCCCCTTGTCATCCCAGATTTTCATTTCTTTCTTTCTTCAGTCATAAAGAAATTATGTTTTTTGAGGAAAACATTTCAGGATTTTTCTCCATATAATGGACTGATGGTTTGAACTTCCAAAATGCAGTTTAAATGGGGCTTCAAACGATCCCAGATGTGGTTGTAAACAATCCCAGCAGAGGAAGAAGGGTCTTATCTAGCAAAATGATCTGTTATTTTCATTTTAAAAAATACAATTTAAATACTTTTTAATCTCAAATGCTCATCTTGTCTTGCGCTGCCTGAGCTCTGTGTATTCTGACCCAAGACAGTTAGGGTATGTATTTTCTCCCTCAACTTCAAAAATTATTTCAAAATCATCCTACATTGCTGCAAAAGTTTCGACCCAGTCTTTGCAAAATAAACATGCAAAGAAGATCAAACACCCTTAACAAAAAAAGGTAAAACAGTGATATAGGGTGATTTTGAAGTTGACAGAAAAAATACAGTCTGAGTTTTTCGACATACCCTAACGCATGTGTACTGAACAAATACAAAACTGTTTTAACCACTGCATGAGAAATAAAGTCTCATCTTTAAAATTCTGTCAATTCTGTCAAATGTCATTTTGGTGCTCTTTGATGCGGTGAGACAGAAGCCTCAGTTTAAACCTCAGTTTTTACAAGTACTTTTAACATGAAATAAACATGAATGAACATCTCACGCCTCATGTAATCACTCAGTCAGTGATTCAAGCACAGAAAGATGTCAATAAAACAGCATGTAATCAAAATGTCACGTCGCATTTCATTTACCTGAGCACGTCAGTGTCCACAGCTCGCAATAGTTTGCTAGAGAAATAAAGACTGTTTTAGATATTAGACTATATTCTCTTATTTTACTCAATGTTTTAAATATACAATTTTGAATATAGAAATATTAAATGATTTAAACAACTAAAAAGATTAATCTAATTTCATTTAAATTAGATTAATCTTTTTTAATTTCATTTAAAAATGAATCTAAAACTGCCAGTAGGTGCTGGCAATTCACTAATTTAATTACTGAATCATTCATTCATTTGATTCGTTCGAAAAGCTGATTCATTCAGGAATAAAAACAAGTGACTGTCTTTATGAATTGGAAATTGGATCATTGACTCGCTAGATTCATTTAAAAACACACGTTGAGTTTGAATGGAGAGTTTCAAACTATTTTTGATAGAAACAGAGCAAAATCAGGCAATAGTGTTATAGTCAGACAATGTAAGTCACTTAATACTAACTTCTTGTTTATTTACTGTTGGATTAAATCAGTATCTCATTTACAAACTCCCTTACAAATAATTCAGAGTTGTCACTCATCTTAGTTCATTGCGATCTCACAAAGCTCCATTATAATCAACAAAGCTCTCTACACTGCACAATGAATCTCTTATTTACACTCTTTTTACACTTTGTTTATGAAAAGATTCATGGGATATGTCTGTGATACATTACTCAACTATTGTTGGTCTGAAAATTGGAAAAATCTTCATGAATTATCTCTACAGTAAACGCTTATGTCACTTGACATTCCGAATAGAATACTCTGATGTGCTCTGCGATCTGTCTACAGAAGGTATTCCTTATGGTGACTGACCTTTAGGAAGTTAGGGCTTCCGTCTTTGGTTTCCCTAAGGACAAAAACAAGGTTATCGCCGCCTTAATCTCTCTCTCACACCCTCCCCCGCTGTTTTCTCCTCTCTCTCTCACTTTCTTATTCTCTCTGTCTCATTACTGTGTCTCATTCTTCCTCTCGGGGTGATGGGTCTTGTCACGCAGTCCATGTTTGCCGGGGACAAAATGAAGAGAAATACACGCAACTGAGACTAAGAACACACTGTTCCTCCTCTCGTTTCTCTCCAATGGAGAATTTCATTATTCTATGTCCATTCTCCCAGTTCCGGCAGGAATATAGATCTTTATCAGGCAGGAAATGGTTTTGGGTGGGTGGGGTGTATTTATAGTTGGTGCTGGGTGAATGTTTTCCTCTGAGGAAATGCAGGACTCAGTGGAGCTGTGATATCACCTGAGCTGACACCGATTCTTATCGCGATCGTCTCTCGTTGCCTCTCCCTCACTCTTGATCTAGCTCTGAGGGATGTCAAAAGAGAGGATGGACAGTGTTTAGACTTCAGATTTAGCTCGTATTTGCGCACATTTCTGTCCTTTATCATCATGACTGATTTCAGATATTTTTGCTCTTCGGACATGTCTCTTTATGCACTTAAGTGCATTAAAATGTATGCATGTGATCTCAAACTGCTTTATGAACAATTTACATACACAGTCCCTCTCATACTGTACAAAGACTGTTTTATTCTTGTGATCACATCATTCGGACACTTCATTCAACTTCTGCATAAAACATTTCACCAGCTTAGTGCAAGTCATAAGTATTTTACATGATCTCTTTTTTTAGCTTAAATTATAATAAAAATCATCTTCCAAACTGTCCGCTTTCTCATATGTAGCACTGGATTCACTTTCATGAATCTGTTGATTTGAACACGATTTATATGCTTCATAAAACAATTTATCGGTTAATTTCAGCATTTTATAATATTATTATTATTATTTTTTTTTAAAGATACTAAAAGATTAGTTTTTTAAGAAACACGTTTACTAAACTGTCCACTCTCTTGTATGTAGCATTGGATTCATTCTCCTTAATTGATTCATTAAATGACCTGCTTCATAAATGATTCACCAGTTCAGTTCATTAGCATTTTACGTTGTCTTTTTTGTAGCTAAAGGAATAAACACATCTACCAAACTATTCATCGTCTCTCATATACAGCATTGAATTCATTCTTGTGAACTGATTCGGTTTGAACGGTTCATTTAAATGCACAAAGAATTTAAACTTTACTTTTTTTATACTTCTGTTGTTTGTTTTTCAGACAGATCTGCATCAAATATTAATCTAGCATCAAAAATTCATTCACTAATTAAATTAATCAGCATATTACACCATTTTTTTGCACAGCAAATAATATTATATTTATTTTAATAATGCTACAAAATAATAGGGTAGACCAGGTGCAGTTGGTACAGGAGTGCATTTGAAATACCTTAAATAACTTGCGTACACAGGAACCCTGAGCCATGATTTCTGCTCCACACATGTATTAATGTTCTCTTTGATTGTGGAAAATTTTAAATGTGTGTGTCTTTCCATTCCGAAGATATCTGCAAAAGTTTTTTTTTTTTTCCAAGGTGAGATTCTCATTTCATCCTTACACGACTGTAAAGTTAACTTACATTTTTATAAAACTTAATCTGTGCTGTAAATATTGACATATTGCATGACTGTGTCATGCAAAGTCATCGTGAAGTCTAGAGAAATGTCCAAGGTGGTCAGCGGGGTACAGTTGAGACACAATGTTTCATTTATTTATTATGTTTATTGTTATTATGTTTATTAGGTTACTGTTTGCTAGGGACGTCACAATTCTCAATATAATATTGAACCGTTCGTTACGACATCCACGGTTCAATACGCGCTTGTGAATTGCGGTTTTTCATTTTGCATTTAAATAACGTACTTGTTTTATTTCTCTCGGAATTTGCTGTATGTGTGGTCGTGATTTCACGTGCTGAAATGACGAAACGCTTCCCCGCTTATATATGAAAAAGCAACACACGCAGAGCATCTTCCATTCTAATGACATGCAATGATAAGCCTGTTGTCCAACAAAAGAGTTATAAAAACAAAAGTTAAATAAAAAACATTATAACTTGTTTTTAAAGGGGTCATCGGATGTTAAGTTCACTTTCACATGTTGTTTGAACATTAATGTGTGTTGGCAGTGTATGTACAAATCTACTCTATAATGACAAAAATCCATGTGGTGGTTATTAATTAATCTGTAAAAATAATATTCCCTTTTTCAAATCGAGCCATTCTCAGATGCCTCTCGTTGTGGCATCACACCCACAGAGGCTGCTCCTACGATAGTTGATTGACAGCGTCTTACCTCAGATCACTTGTAACAGTCTAACCTCCGTGTTTTGATGCCAGAGCAGGGATGCAAGTTAGAAAAGAATTGAGCGATTGAGGGGTTGTGTTGCTGGATGTAATAATGAACGTAGTGGTCGCCATTTACTTCCGACATCTGAGCTGCTGAAGATGCAGTGGATTACGTTTGTTTGTGAAGAGAATGCGCCTCCCGATCTACATATATCCGTCTATGTTTGCGCGAATCATTCATGATTCAGCTTCACTTACAGCAGAAGTGAGTATAAGGGTTTTTTATGAATCTTTGTGATCGCCTTTCCTAATAAGGTGCTAGTTAGCAAGTTTAGCGGCTAAAGTAAACAGGCTCGTCACTCCACAGAGAGTAGAGAGGGGCGGGGCGAGCAGAGCTCATTTGCATTTAAAGCAGCCTCAACCAGAACAGGATGATTTTTGCAGAGCTGATTTTGTCAAAATCAGTACCATTGAGAATTTTTAACCAAAGTATGTTATACACTTTTCATTAAGACCCTAAAAAATCATATCAACTTGTGGAAAATGGGCATCTGATGACCCCTTTAATTCACAACATCAGTCAAGTGTTTGAAATAACTTCCTGTGTGATCGGGATTCTTATCACAGAATGAGGCAGACAATAAATTCTATACTCATATCCTATGTATGTCGATTAGCAATGGCTTATGAAAATACACGAGATGGCTTGAAGAAAACAGATAAACCATATATTATTGCAGATGATTGCTCAGTGTTTTTTTTTTTTTTTTTTTTTTTTTTTTTTACTGTTTTACTGTTTACTGTACTCAACTTTTCAACTGTTACTATTAAAATGATGAACTGAAATTAAATACTGAATCGCCATTTGCCATTGCTGTACAATGTTTTACAAATGAACTACTTTTAACTAATTAAATGTTCAGATTAAATACTAAATGAACATAAAAACTGCTGAATTCTCATTTTTAAGGTATTTTACATTTGCATTGAATTGGTTAGGCAGCTTTACAGCATTACGGATGGGTGTCTCAACTGTACTTGGGTACTGTTCCAACTGTTCCTGACATGGGTACAGTTAAAACAAAAAAAGCATCTTGTGTTTATGGGCTAAATGTGGCAAAAATGACCCACTTATGGATGTTAATAGTTATTAGTATTTTAGTAGACAAGCAAAGGAAATGCCATATCAAAAATCACTTCTTTTCAGTCCCTTGTTTTGGTGTGGTAACGGAAAAAGCAAAAAGTGTACCAAGTGTACCCGGTCTACCCTACATTTAGTTAAATGTTGCTGTTCTTTTTTGTTTACAAATAATTTATGGAAATAAATACATTTTCAGATTTATTTTTAGCATTATGCCTTTATTTTGATAGGACAGTAGCTAGACGAAGCAAAGTGGGAGAGGGAGAGGGGGGGCGGGATCGGGAAAGGTCCGTGAGCCAGGACTCGAACTTGGGACGCCTGAAGCGCAACCTCGACGAGGTGATCGGTGCTGATGGAAATGAATTAATTTTCTTGTTTTGTTGCTGGAATTTAGTCTAAACTGATTTAATAAGATTAAAACTGTATCATAGCATGGCTGTTGCCCCTTCTGTCCATTTAAATGGAACTATCAAACCTACTACTGTAGCAAAACAGTGTTGATTTACTGTACTTTAACTACTTTCAATTTTCAGTAGCTTGTACCACGGCTTCCACAACACTGGCCAGCAGCAAAGTATAGAAAAATAGAGAACTCACAACCGCAAGATGGAGTCACAGACAGAACAAGAGGTGCTCCCTTTTGTTTGTGTGTGTGCTGATTTTGTCTCCCCGAGCAAACAGCCCATGCAAAGTTACAGTGAATCAGCCAGTGCCAATATCTATTTGTCTCCGTCCAATGGACCACAGAGGATCGAAAGGATTCACTGCACACGAGCACATGCAGTTCCTGTCAGCAGACGACTGGTGGCACTGCATTATCAGCCAAAAGCTTCGGGTTAGCCAACCTGTGTGCAGATAGACAACAAACACTGTGCTTATGAACATACTCTCACAGAAACACACACACACACACACAAGACCACACGAAATGATTAGTATGCAGGTGCACAAGCTCGCAGCCACAAATGTACACTGATAAACCAGTCCGATTCAATATAAGGAAACATGCAAGATGTTCCTTCTCAAATAGAGGCAGTATTAGAGCCACAGCAACAGCCTGGAGAGATTTCAGGGACTGGGGTTATAATGTGGGACAGTGGGCTCACTGTGGAGGCAAGATCCGCAGGAGGTTATTTGTCTTCTGTTAACCCTTTACGCGTCAGGACAGCTGCTCCTAACCCTGTGTCTTGCTGAGAAATAAGATCTTAAAATGTTTGAATAAACCAAATTGACCTTGAAATCTGCTGATGCCTTAAAAACGGCTCGGTTGGAGAATGGTGCATAAACTGAACTGTGAAACGTCACAAGTTTTGGAAACTTCTTTAAATGCATGAATGAAAACGGGACTTTGTAATTGCCTCCGATTATGCATTTTCGCACAGGGAGGGCGTGTATGTGTGTGTGCATGACGGAAAGGTGAAAGAGCTTATAAATGTCACATTTGACAAGATTACTGGCATATTATTCATTCCTTTATGCATCTGATAGACTTGTAGTACGCACACTTACAGCATAAAGTGGGCCAGATATAAATACGTGGTAGGATCAAATGTAGTATTGCGTTGGCTTAAGAATGTTTGTGATATTTCTTGCTGCCGTTAATAATCTTTTTACACTTGTAGTTAAAATAGCAGCTACAATTTTCAAGTGTAAATTGCCATGGCACCTTAGGTTACTATGACAGCAATGTCTCAACAGTAAACAGAGTCATTAAATGTAATTACAGCGACAATTTCGACAAGACGAGAATATTTCGACCCATATGCATATTTTTGTTTGTGCACATAGTGCAAACGTGACTTTTTACTAAAGTACGCCAGATTGGGTTAGTCTGCTGCATTGACAACAGCTAGTGTTCATCATAGATTTGTGGGCATGTTTAAACTGGACAATTTGTTTCAGTGCATTAGGCTCTAAAACTAAACAGACAGCGCAAATAAATGGCGCCATCTGCAAGTGCAGTTCTTTCTTCGAAGAATCGCTCTGTGAGAGTATTTAAAGTTGATTTGAATAGCAATAATTGGGTGTCTTCATGCTTTTGGACTTAAAATATGATTCTAAAACACGTTTCTAAACAGTGCAATGGTGAAATACTGAATGAATGTAACCTTTTCCCCACGTGCCACAACTGAATCAAATCAGCTTTAGCCTTCCGAACGGTTTCAGTGTTGGCTTTTTCTCTCCCTAGGGGCTGCGTGTGTATCATCTTCAAACAAACGGTTCACCTTTGTAAAAACACTGCGGCCTGCCTGCGGCCTCAAATCCTATTAAATCTCCCTCTCTCTTTCTCCAGCAAGCTGACAGGAGTGTGTGAATATGGAGAGAGTGGGAGTGGCAGCTGCATTCAACTCTTCCCCGGAGCGCTGCACATTTCTGGGGAGTGTAGGGTGTGGAGTCGAGGGAGGGGGGGCGGTTATGTTTGGCGGAGGCAATTAGCATAATCCTGCCGAGCGGAGACCGTCGTGTCTGTTTTCCTCAGTCTGGCTTATTTGGAGGCACAGGTAAATATTGAAGTTTATTGGTATGCAGACCTCAGAAATGAGACTTAAAAGACACAAGGTCAAATGGTTTAAACTAGTGTGGAAATAAGAATTTCGATGGTATTTGGGTAACGCTTTAGATTACAACCCGCAAAGAACTACGTAAGTAAACTGAATTTACGGTGTATGTTTCTGTAATTATAGTGTACCTATAAAGAACGTACATGTAGGTATAAGGGAACAATATGTTATATTTGGGTAATAAGGGGATAACAAACCAGATATTCAACCTGCAAAGAACTACATAAGTATACTGAATTTACGGTGTACGTTTCTGTAATTATAGTGTACCTATTAGTACGTATGTGTAGGTATAATAGAACAATAGGCTATGTTACGTTTTGGTAATTCGGGGGTAACAACCAGATATACAACCTGCAAAGAACTGCGCTAGTAAACTGAAGTTACAGTGTATGTTTCGCATTTATATTGTACCTACGTGTAAGTATAAGGGAGCAATATGTTACGTTTGGGTAATAAGGGGGTAGCAAACAGATATACAAATAATTTATAATGGAATTACTTAAAAACTTAACAGGTACCTATTCTATTAAATCGTAAGTTTGGTGTATCTATACGTAAGCTTTTTAAAATTACTGGGAAATTATACTCTTGTTCCATGTAGTTACAGGGTAAGTGTGCCCTCTGCGGGCTGTAAATTAAAGTGGCGATTGTTCCCCCTTGTTCAAGGAAGTTACAGGGTAAGTAAGTAAAAATATTTTTTTATAGTCGCTAATCCCACTTCTACCTCTAAACCTAACGTTAACTATGACTGAACAGTAATAAAAATATTAAAAAAAAACAGGAAAGTGCAATCACAATCATTTATTTATTGCAAAAATGTCAACAGCCATACAAAAAAGTAATCCAAATAACGATGCGTTTGCAGCCGCAGTCCTCTCTAGCGGAATACAGTAGGTTTGAGGTGCAGTAGGATGAGAGCAGAATTTAAATTGTTAATCGCTGAAAATATTATCCAGATTATTGTCTTGATCCACTCCTCGAAGGCGCCCGCGCGTCATTCCAACACATCTCACCAGAAACACGGCATGTCGTAATCTGTGACGAATGCAGGCGAGAGCCAATGAACGTCCGATTTTCCTGTTGCAAAATGCACTTTAGCACGGGTTTATGGCTGTTGCTGCTGGACTCGCTGCTAGAGATTGAGATGAAGATCGCCGGACAAAGCCTTGAATTCGGTTCTGGTCCTCGCAAATCGTATGGATTCTGAAGATCTGGGTTACAGCACACAAATAAAATGGTTTAATTTGTAATTATGATGTGTGTTCGGTGTATTTTATGGTTCTATTGTTAGTCACAGCATGTTAGAGAAAACGCCTTTGTGTTCCACCACGGCAAACGAAGTTAATATTACATGAATGATTAAACGATTGCAGAAATATTATTTATTTTAAGGGTTTAACGTGTAGTCATGATAACATTATGTAGACCTATTCTTGGAAACGAGCTGGCAACAGAAATCACACAGAACAGAATGAAATGTTATAATTTCATATGAAGTAAACGTTAAATGTTTAGATGATGTAAATATGTCAGTATTGTACATTTAGTGTCTGTAAAAATGTAAATAAATGTACATTTTGTAGAACCACATTTTACGTCACGTTGTTATATGTATTGTACCCTGTAACTTCGTTGAACAAGAGGGGAACAATCGCCACTTTAATTTACAGCCCGCAGAGGGCACACTTACCCTGTAATTACATGGAACAAGAGTATAATTTCCCAGTAATTTTAAAAAGCTTACGTATAGATACACCAAACTTACGATTTAACAGAATAGGTACCTGTTAAGTTTTTTAAATTAATCTATTATAAATTATTTGTATATCTGTTTGCTACCCCCTTATTACCCAAACGTAACCTATTGTTCACTTATACTTACACGTAGGTACAATATAAATACGAAACCTTCACCGTAACTTTAGTTTACTTACGCAGTTCTTTGCAGGTTGTATATCTGGTTGTTACTCTCTATTACCAAAACGTAACATATTGTTCCCGTATACCTACATGTACGTTCTTTTTAGGTACACTATAATTACAGAAACATACACCGTAAATTCAGTTAACTTACGTAGTTCTTTGCGGGTTGTAATCTAAAGCGTTACCGGTATTTGTTATATTTAACATCGTTTTATTAAAGGTTATATGGATTTATTTGTAATATAATGAAATCTAATACAATATGTTTGTGTGTACGTAAATACAAAATAGTAATGCTGTCAAAATTAATGCTTTAATGCACACAATAAATTTTTTTCAGTTGAACATTGTTAAACATTTTTTTAACGCAGTTAATGCAGGGGTGGAGCTATGGGTTGGCCACCCCACTTATAAGAAGAATTGCATTTATTTAGGCCTTGTCCACACGAACAATGTTTTCGTTTTCAAAAAATCTTTTTCTCTCTATTTTGGCTTTTTGTTCACACTGAGATGGCGTTTTTGTCCAAAAAAAAAAAAAAAGCTGTTTTCGGGTTGTAGTGTGGACTATGAAAATGGAGGCTTTTGAAAACAATGACGCATGTTTAGCCATGTGACATATTGTACTGATAGTTATCCATATTTACTTGTTACAGTATGTGCAATTTACTTTCACACTATTGTTACAGATGTTACTTTGTACAGTCTTCATATCACAGTCTTGCAAAGATCACAGAAATTTTTCTTATTCAGTAAAGCAAATATGAAATGTTTTCAGATGATTTAGTGTGGACAAGAAACTTTTGTAAAATGCTTGAAAATGCTCATGTGGATGGAGGGTGTTTTAAACGCCATTTTCATATATATATACATACATACACACATATACATATATATATATATATATATATATATATATATACACACACACATATACATATATATATATATATATGAGCTTTTTATTTATGTGAGCTTTTTACCCTGTGTATTTATTTTTCTGCAATCATACACTTTTGGTGCAGTGAAAAACACATTTTTTTTTCTTAGGGTGTGCCTTTAGCCCCATTGTATCCTAATGATTTTTTCAATTCACTTATGCTCACCAAGAATGAATTTTTGATCAAAAATACAGTAAAAAGGGTTATTGTGAAATATTATTAGGATTTAAAAGGATACCTTTCTATTTTTGCACTGATAGAAAAGTTTTATTAGCTACACCCCAGTTAAGTGAGGTCAGATTTAGGAGGCAAATGGTTGGGTGTGGGGCCTTAAGGGAGTCACTGAACACTACACTGAGTGTAAAGAACTCTTTATTAAACTCTCTGCTGAAACGCTTTTATTCAGAGATGAGAATCGATATTTCATCTCCTCAAAGGCTTTAAACTGGTAAATAAATCAAAATACATAAGGCGTGGAGGGGAAACCTGCCAGAAATTAACAAAATGTTTACCGAGGGATTTGTTTTGATAGAGCGTGACCCGTGCTGTTGTGTACAGTCATTAAATCTCGGATAAGGGCTCTGAATTATTAATCAATTATTTGGAGAGACTTGCATGAAAATGTGGCATTCTTTGTGCAGGAATGGGAGTTTTGTTTTAAGATGGGATAGGGAAAAAGTCTTTCTAAAAATCAATGATATTGTACGTTTAAATGCATGTTTTTAAATGTCAGCCAGGAGTCATTTTAAGGAAGAAAAAATTGAAAAAACAAACAACAAAAAAACTTCACAGAGCTATTCATGAGCTGAGATTGGTTTCAATTATCAGCAAGTGAATGAAAAACTCCTTCATGAGGAACACAAACTATTATCTGCTTCAATTATCAGGAGGCAGAGAACATTTTTGGCAAATTATACTTTTTCAGCGGAACCATGTTTATTCAAATTTCGTGTTGATTCGCTGTCTTCGTATCTTGTGACAACAGGTGAGCTCCATTTTTTTTTTCTACAACCAGCATCCCAGCGGTTTTCAGCAGGGTTTTTTCTTCTTTTTCCTCAGTGCTGTGTGGCGTCTTGATCGTGTGTATTGTTTTTTGGTTGAAGGAGTCAGTTAGACCTCTGAGAAGGGTGAGTGAGTTACTGTTTGAGCTGCTGTGTGTTGATGGAGTGCCGTAATTTGTATGCCTCTTTTCGCAGCTCTTTTATTGCCATTGATTTTTGGTTGTCCCCTCTGCCAGTCCTCAAGGGAGATGTGGAAGCAGAGAAAATGTCTGTTTCCCAGTAAACAAAGGATTTTCTCTGTCCATAGAGACAGGCAAAGAAAAACAAGGGCTGTGACACAACAGTGACACTTCGATGTAAAACCACTATTGGTGAGTGTTCAAAATAACACTACACCCAAAAATCATAATTCTGCCATTATTTCCTCACTCTCGTTTTATTCCACACCTGCATTACTTTGTTCTATTGTGAAACTCTTCTACATAATTACAATTTATGGCAACTGAAGCTTTCAAGCATAAAAAAGGGTGTAAAACCTCATAAAAATAATTCATATGACGCATACACTATTTTCAAAGTCTTCTGAAGCTATACAATCTTTTTGTTTGAAGACAAATTTGGTGTTTACTGATAATTTCCCTCTCCAGTAAGCTGTTGTAACCACTATAATTGGATCATTGCGTCTGTAAGATTTTGTGAATTTAATATTAAAAGTTGAAAAGACTTTCAATTACAGGCTTTTGCTGCCTTGGCTAATCTGAGCAGTGATCTCTTCTGAAACTGAAAAGACAAATGTGAGCTTACCGGAGAAAAATCTCCATTTTAGATCCAAAAGTGGCAACACAATAAAACCTCCATAAAAATTATTCATATGACACTATATTCCAAGTCTTCTGAAGCTATATGATCATTTGATGTTTAAAAAAAAAAAGACAAATTTGTTATATACTGAAAAAAACAATTTATTGAATCAATGTGTTACCCCGCTGCCTTAAAATGTTAAGTTCAGTCAACTCAAAAAAGTTTAGTCAACTTGAAATGTTAAGTTGTACTAACTGACAACTTAGATATTTTAGTTGATTCAACTTAAAATTAAGGAAGCTGGGTAACAAACCCAGCTTTTAAGTTTAACAAACCATTTTTTTGTTTACTCAACTCAAATATTTAAGTTGTCACTTAGTACAACTTAATATTTCAAGTTGACTAAATTTAAGTTGAATAACCTTAAAATTTAAGGCAGCAGGGTTAACAAATTATTTTAAGTTGAAAGTAACAAATTGTGTTTTTGTTTTGTTTTTTTTTACAGTGTAAGCTGTTAACTGCTGCGACTGGATCATTCAGTCAATAAAATTGATTTTGATTTTGTGAACAACAGGGTAAAATGATTCATTCAAAAGATGTGACTCAAAAGAATACCTTCATTGGGATTTTGCATCCTTTGTGGAGAGCTTCAGTTCCCATTCATTGTACAACAGCATGGAAAAGAATACAGTTTTGAAGTGACAACTTGCTAATTTTTGAGTAAACAAGCCCCTTCAACAATTCAACGAAGGCAGAAAAGTTAACCAACCAAACTTTGAATAAAAAAAAAAGCTCATCATATCCCAAAGGTTCAGGGTTTGTGAGAAGCCTTCTCCATCTGACGTGTGTATCTGATTTATAAAGGAAGCTTCTCTGAGGCCGCTTGTGTCTTCAGAGGGATAAGAGCTTAATTAACTTCATATCTGCCTTTGCTTATTGTCACCGCCATGCTCTTGCTCCCCGATACACACATAATAATCTGGCGTTATATGTGAGCAGACCTGCCAATGCAGCAAGTATAAAGAAAAACACATCAGCACTGCAGCCATTCTGTGGACGGGATGCCACTACCTCTTCCCGCACTTCTTGAGGAAGATCAATCCAGATTTTGTATCTTAATTTGATTAACGCTCATTCCTCCTACAGGACATTAGCCAGGTCACAGATTCAGATCCGGGAAAGGCGAAATGCACAAACTGTCAGCGCTTCCCCAGAGACGGAGATATAGAGTGGGAGAGAAAAAAAAAAAGGGGCAAGGGGGCAGCGTTGAAGCAAAAACTTTGGCTACATCAAACAGGGCAACGCTGAAGGGACACTCGCAGCCCATCAATCAGGTTATATTGCTTCGGCCTCACAGAAAACGCGGTCCCTCCGCGCCTCAGCTCTCCACGCTCTACGTGCCGCTCATTGTTCAGGCAGAGAGAGGGAGAATGCGCAAGTGAGAATCACTGTAATTAAAGCAGAACGGCTTTTAATTAAATCTTGTGTTGGTTAATTAGGAAAATTATCTTTAAAGCAAATTCCATCTTTACAGATGTTCTCGCTGTGCCTTCGCGACGACGGTGAGCGAGTTAAGAGGCAGGGGTGCGGCGGAGGGGCTCGATCTAAAGGCTGGTCATCCATTGCTCAAATGTAATTTCTGCCCATTGTCCAGCATAGTGGATTTCATTAGCCTGAATTGAAAGTGTAATGCAATAAGAGACTGGCTGTTTCTCAGGTCTCTGCTTTCCTGAGCCCCGGGGATGATGAAGGGGTCACTAATCTCATTGATTGACACACTTGGTCGAAGCCTCCGGCCGATGCTAACTTCTCACGCACACGTTACCAAATCTTATTTTTCCAATGACCTTCATATAGATTTTGTTTCACAATTTAAATATTTGAGAAAATGGTATGTTCTCATGATTTAACTTATTATTCCTACTGATTCTCATTTTTACAAAACGATATGTTTTATGCACGTTTCAGCATAAAATAACCATTAATGAACATCAGAAGATATGTTTAAAGAAAGATTACAACTTACCAAAACCTGTGTTCTGTCTCATTGCTCAAACAGTGTTTCAACCGCAGATAGACGCCAATATTACAGCTTGTAAACAATGTCACATAATGTCACATTTAACTTAGAAAAAACATATTCGGAGACCAAAAAACTAGTGAGGAGCACTATGCTAAATATACGTAACATATAACACATTCATTAGGGCCTGAGCGCAGCCGGTGGTGTGAGGACCCTATTGGAATTGCTCAGTTTCTTCTCCAAAATGAATCTCATTTTTGAGGGCCTAAACATGTTCAAAAACTCATGAAACTTTGCACAAACGCCAAATGTGGTGAAAATTTGCATCTGACATGGGTTTTAGAAGTGGGTATGGCTAAATGGCTCAACAGCGCCACCTATAAAAATTTAATGAAGCGCCCCTTGAGCTGCCTTTGGCATACATGTACGAAATTCGGTATATCTACAAAAAAGTCCCACAGTACAAAGTCCGAAACCGAAAACTAAGTCTGTTATTTAGAAAATTCTCTTTGCAAGTTTTGTGCCGTTTTTGCCATTTTCACGTATTGTATTTAAATGAACTCCTCCTCCAACAGGAAGTGACATATTTTACACTGTAACAACCTCCTCCTAGATATTTAAATGACAACGACATTATATTTGGTCAGTCTAATCTAAATGCCCTTGTCATGATAAATTGCAAATATTGTGAGTTTTCGTTAAAGGGCGTGTCTGTGGCGGCCTGACAAGTTCAATGTTTCGCCATGGAAAAAGAAGTTGTTGTAACTCAGACATACAATGTCCGATCTGTCCCAAACTTCACACGTTCGATAAGAATCCTGGTCTGAACAAATCTAGAGGCCAATATTACAGTATAATCATAGCGCCACAGGAAATGTCTTGTTTTACACTAACTTTAAACATACAATGTCCAATCTGCACCAAACTTCACGTTTAGTAAGAGTCCTGGCCTGAAGACATCTAAAAAGGCCAATATTCAGATGGAGACATGATATGTCATGCTTTACAAATACTTAAACATACCATGTTCAATCTGCTCCAGATTTCATGTTTGATAAAAGTCCTGGCCTGAAGACATCTACATGCCAATATTCAGTTATAGTCATAGCGCCACCAGCTGGCAGCAGGAAGTGTGGCGCATATAATCGACATATTTCTCCTATATTTACTGCTTTAAACTGATTCTCGTATATTTTACAGCATTAATTGACCGATTTTTTTCCTTGACTAAATTTGCCATGTGTTATACCTGATGTATATCCAAAATAATCAATATTGAATTGAACTGCAACGTTGGGAATACAAAAAATGAATTGAATCGTGAAATGTGCATCAAAACCCAGCCTTATTAATTAAAATACTGTGGTGACTTATATGCACGTCCTTTGACCGTCCACTTATTAGCAAATTTAGGTATTTTTCTAGAGGTTTTTCTAATTGTTACAAAAACATGTGATAGGGTTATGTGTAAACATCACAATATTTGTTTGCTGAATGACAATTCTGATCTTAATTTGAATGCTTATCAGCGTAGAGTATTTCACACCACACTAACTGCAGCCAAGAAGGTAATCTTTAGAATCTACTATGAAACCACATTCCCAGCTGACAAAATGTGGCTTATAGAACTAAAAAATATTGCGCTGTTAGAATGGTCAACAGATTTTAGCTTCTAAAACAGACTAAATACTGTGAAAGATAAATAGTTGGTATTCCAGGTGTGTATAAATGTGGTATGTCACCCCATTTTTGTTGTTCCTTTTTTAAGGCAAACCCTGGCTTCTATATAGTTATTGTAGGCCAGGTATGCTGGCTTTGCTTTACAATAAATAAACAAATCACAAAAAAACAGCCCTATTAATGTTGCCACAAACCCATAACATGGAAAAAGCTAATCAAACTGTGCAAATGCCAACATGAACATTGAAACATGAACTAAAATATGTAAGATAACAGAAAATACAACAAAATTAATGACATTTTGTTACAATTTTGGTATTCCAAAACCTGTTGAGAACTATTTCCTATAAAGCAATAAGATTGAAAAGGAGATTCTATTTCTTAGATTTTTCTCCCAAGAACCAGACTCCAGTAATCTCACATCCGTCTTTTCAGTTTCAGAAGAGATCATTGCTCAAATTTGCCAAGCCATCAAAAGCCTGTAATTAAAATCACCTTTACAACTTTTAATTTCAATATTTCAATATGAATTCCAGCATTTATCATCTTTATCAGCCTATGATTTTCACATTAATGTTATAGCTTTTTTAATTTCTCCTAATGGATCTCAGGAGATGCAGAGATCAGAGAGAACGTAAAATGCTCAATGAGAAGTTCTCCTCCAGTACAGCATCCTCAACAAAACAACGTTTTGCTCTAGGGTTTCTCTTCAAATGCTTGCCATCATTTTAGCTTCAAAAATACCCAAAGAGCAAACCACCAAAGTGACTCAAAACGCAAAATAAAGACTCTTGTGAGTAGGGGGATAAGATAGAGAGATGTGTACGTCTCAAATGTGGGTGCGTGACACGTGGACTAGTCCATCTCTTTGTTCTTCACCTCCTCCACTGTGAAAAGCCATTACATAAACAGCCCACTTCTTTCCCACTTTGCATAGTTCACCATCTTGACATAAGAGCACTGCAGAGCCTTTAACCACATCCACAGTGTCTGCAGGGAGAGTCTGTCTGTATCTCCCATCTAATCTGTTTTCATGTACCGCTAAAGCTCACTTTATGGACATGTCTCTTTAGAGGGTGACAGTTAAATTACTGCATCTGTTAATGGCTCATCTCTTCTGATTTATATGTTGCTGGGGGAAAGAGTGTATCCAGGCAACCACAAAGCCTAGCAACAAAAGGTCAAAGCAGATACAAAAGAGTGACTCACTCATAAAAAACTGCAGCATCAATATTGTTGCTGAGACAATGAGAGAAGAAAACGTTTTAAGAAAGAGGGAGGCTGTGCACCGATAAAAGAAATACCTGGCAGTTTGAAGCGCTAATCAACAGTTTGATCAGTACAATACAGGCTTTGGTTTTAACAGTTAACGAAATACATCAGCACTTCAAGGGTGAACACACTGAAAAAATAGGTGTAGAAAAAATGTTCTCTTGGAAATTTCTACTAGATTTCACAATTCATTACAACAGCAAGAAACACTATTTCCTTGTAAAACATTTCAATAATCTTTGTTTTATTCACCTTGAAAACTCATAATTTTGAAAAAAAAAAAAAAAAAAAAAAAAAAAAAATATATATATATATATATATATATATATAGTTTACACCCCACACATTCCTCACATTAGTCAAATTAAAATAAATATAATTAAAGGCACAATTGAATAGTTTTTCGTTATGTTGTTTTCTGAATAAGAGATGAAAGTTATCAAATTATCAAACAAATTGGTATTTGTAATGAGTCAAAGGTCAGAATTTGTCTTGTGCTTTGAAGGATGTTCCAGGCATTGCAAACAAAACTGACATGACCTATTGCACCTTCATTCATCCTTCTGAATCAAATGTCTTACATTAGCCTTTCAGATTCGGCTCACTCCCCGCTTTTCATAATCCTTGCAAGACTTGGAACAACAGCTATCAAATCAGTTAGCTTGGCATGTCTGACCTTTGTTTAGTTGTGTACTATTAGCAGGTATTGGTGTAGATTTGATTTGAACAAATCATTCAGACTGGCTTTGTAAATGCTTTTAAAATATCTGGCTTAGAAAATGATATGTTCACAAATTGGTACTTCATACTATCAAATGACTATAATTATTCTATTTTATACATTTTAACGGGATGCTTCACCAAAAAATGAAAATTCTGTCATTAATTACTCGCCCTCATGTCATTCCAAACCGGTAAGACCTTCATTCATCTTTGGAAAACACATATTAAGATATTTTTGATGAAATCCGATAGCTTTCTGGCCCTCCATATAGAGCAATATAACTGAAATGTTCCCTGATCATGAAACATTGTAAGGACATCGCTAAAATAGTCCATGTGACATCAGTGGTTCAACTGTAATTTTACAAAGCTGCGAGAACACTTTTTTTGTGTGTGCAAAGAAAACTAAAATAACGACTTCATTCAACAATTCTTCTCCTCTGTGGTCTCACCTATCTGGAATGATATGAGGGTGAATAATTAATGACAATTTTCATTTTAGGGTGAACTATCCTTTTACCACTGTGAGAAGAGACCATCATTTTCTATATACAATACACAATTCAAATTCAACTCATGTTATTTTAATTCTACAGTATATAAATTTTGGAGTCAGTAAGATTTATTTATTTTTTAATGTTTTAGAAAAAAGCCTTGTATGCTCACCAAGGCTGCATAAATAAAAGGATAAGTCCACTTCCAAAACAAAGATTCACATATGATGTACTCACCCCCTTGTCATCCAAGATGTTCACGTCTTTCTTTCTTCAGTCGTAAAGAAATTGTTTTTTTTGAGGAAAACATTTCAGCATTTTTCTTCATATAATGGACTGTTATGGTGCCCAGATTTTGAACTTCCAAAATGCAGTTTAAATGCGGCTTCAAACGATCCCAAAAGCGGTTGTAAATGATCCCACCCGAGGAAGAAGGGTCTTATGTTGCATGACGATGGGTTATTTTAATAAAAATAATACAATTTATATATTCTTTAATCTCAATCGCTCGTCTTGTCTTGCTCTGCCTGGATTGTTGTTTTTCCGGTTCATGACAGTTAGGGTATGTTGAAAAACTCCCACCTCATGTTCTCCCTCAACTTCAAAATCATCCTATATCGCCGCTTTACCTTTTTTTGTTAAGGGTGTTTGATCTTTTTTGCATGTTCACTTTGCAAAGACTGTGTCAGTACTTCTGCAGTGTTGTAGGATGATTTTGAAATGATTTTTGAAGTTGAGGAAGAAAATACGATTGGAGTTTTTCGACATACCCTAACTGTCTTGAGGTAGAATACACAGAGTTCAGGGAGAGCAAACGAGCGTTTGAGATTAAAAAATATTTAATTTTTTTTTTTTTTTATTGAAAACAACCAATTGTTTTGCTAGATAAGACCCTTCTTCCTCGGTTGGGATCGTTTACAACCGCACTTGGGAAGGCGGGCCTTCCGAAAAATGAATTGTGATTGGTTAGCTGTCCCACTTCGTTGTAATTGGCGAACAGCTTAGACGGTGTTTCAGTACTGCCACGCCCCTTGTCAAAGAAGCAAGTTCCGTGTACAACTGTTAGCGCAAGCTAGATTAAAGTGGTTCTTATGTTTTAAATATGGATATTTTTCTTACAAAAATGCATCGATACGCTACAAGAGGCCATTATTGACCCCTGGAGCTGCGTGAGGCACTTTTTATTATGGATGGATGCATATTATAGGACTTGTTTTGGACTGATGAGGAGAAACACCTGTCTATGCCATTCTAAAGCTTGGGAGTGCCAAGATGAATTTCAGTATAACTCCGATTGTATTCGTCTGAAAGAAGAAAGTCATATACACCTAGGATGCATGGAGGGTGAGTAAATAATACGCTACAGTAGTGTTGGGTCCTATCGTCAGCCTGTGAGATCGTGCTAATTTATTTAATTATTTACATACTTAGTTTCATTGCCCGAAACCAGCTCCAGCATAAGGCTAAAAGCAGCCTAACATTATCAAAGAACATCATCACTGATTAGCCTAACCTATTCTAGTGCAAGTTTGTGCATTTTAAAAAACACTCGTGTTATAAGTGAAGCTATGTACACTGTATGATGAATAAATCTCTTTCCACACACTGCACACGTTACAGTACGTTACAGCAGCTCTGACGCGCCATCTGGAGTAGATTGCGGCTTCGGCATGTGTTTCAACTCCCTGTACTGCACATGTCTGCAGCGCCTTACTGCTCTGAAGCGGCCACTCTAGTCAATGCTTGTGTTTATACCCACCGCGTTGTGGCTTGTTAAAGCAGCTCTCCACGCTGCATCGCTAAAGTTAGGCTAATCCCCCACCTCGTCCCTACCCACCCCCCCAAACAATTTGAATTCCCGTAGGCGAGATTTAATATGATGATATTCTAATGGACCACATTGAGACATAATTGCATGCGGAAAACAAATGCTATAGTCCAAAGGAAAGCTGCTACTGCATACAGGGCATAATAATAAAAACATTTGGGGCTTCAGCCCCCTTAGCCCACCCCTAGTGCCACCCCTGTGCTCAAGAAACATTTCTCATTATCAAACAGTTGTTATGCCTAAAGAGTTAGTCAACCCAAAAATGAAAATTGTCAATAATTGCTCACCTCACATATAGTTCCAAACACGTAAAATCTTCAGAACCCAAATTAGGATATTTTTGTTGAAATCCGAAAGCTTTTCTGGCCCTGCATAGACAGCAACACAACTGACACATTTTAACAGTATCCTTACTACTTTTCTGGGCTTTAAACGTGTGAGTTGCATTGCCGTCTATGCAGGGTCAGAAAGCTCTTGGATTATATCAAAAATATTTGTATTCTGAAGGTATTACGGGTTTGAAACTTCTTGAGAGTGAGCAATTAATGACATAATTTTATTTTTGTGTTCTATCCTTTTAATATTTGTGTGGAAAGTGAAATTTTTTTTTCAGGATTTTCAGATGAAAAAAAAAATGTATCTGTAACAATGTAGAAGTCTTCACTGTCACTCTGAAGATCAAGGTAATGCATTCTTCCTGAATATAAAAATACGTTTAATTTTAAAATCTGATCACAAACCTCTGAACGGTAATGTATACAAATAATTGTTATTATTTGTCTGCATATTATGTATCTTTTTTTGATTGACAGTTAGAATACATTTGAGTCTTACAGTGAACCAAACATACAGTTCAAACATCAGTACAAGCGATCATGTTCAAAGGTACACTAGAGATATTCATTAATGTGTTCCTTCAGCTCTTAATATAATACATAATCTTCACTGCTGGTGATGGATGATAACCTCTCTCTGACCTCTGAGCTGTTTTCATTCAATATCTACTTCAGCCTGCTGTGTCAGAAACACATGGAGATTCTAATGGAGTAACGACAAACCAAATCAAAGCAACATGCAGAGTGACAGTGAAATGCAAGTCAAGAATTGATTGTTAATGAATACCGGACTCAGAACAATATAACGCAGCCATACGTGAAACAAACATAAACATATTGAATTCCACTCGTGACCACCTACACCTACTGCAAGAACTGTATTAAAACTTGACAAATGCTCATCGCAAGCTAAATGTCAGAGAAAATACATGGTCAAGTGTTTGGAGACTTGAATTGATTGATTTTTGTTTTTTTTCGCCTCTCCATTCAGAGCCTAACTGCTGACGGCCTATGCGCCCTATTGGTGTCTGGCGGAACCTTCCGGCGTTTTCCCCTCTGAAAGACCCCGGTCAGATATAAGAATTCTGATCAGTGGGTGATCGGCCTCTGTGTTCCCGGGGGGGTCTTTGTTCACTGTAGCACATCTGAAATACCAATAGGTCTTCAGCCAACTGACGAAGGATAGATTTTTTTGAGAGATACCCTGCTGTCCTCATGAAAGATGCTCGGCCATTTTTGCAAGTATCAAAGAACTGCTCGCTCTGACAAGACAAATGCTGGAGACCTTTAGCGAAGCATGTTTCCACTGTCTCAGATACACCCCTGAGTGTCTTTTCACAGCAAAACCAGGCCAGCGCTAGGCTATGAGCACAGCTATTTAATGTGTTTCTATTTACAGGTTTGTTTTGGCTGTTTAAGAGGATAGAGTATACGCTGTTGGAATACAAATGGATCTCTCAGGCTTGGACTTTAGAGTTGCTGAGTGATACGGAACTAGTCACCTGTGTCACAGTAATTGTAAAGAGTTGAATTGACTAGCGGTGTCACTATAAATTTCTCTAGCTTCTACCAATACTAGTAAAATTTCACAGTTCTTAGTACCACTTTCAAAACCAAAGCTATTGGAAAACTAAAAAAAAGTTACTATTTAAACTATTTCAGGGCTCGACAACAAGAAGTGCCCGATGGCCCAGGGCCAACGTGAAAGACGCTCAGGACAGTTAACGAATCTGTCACTGCACTGTAAAAAAATAAAAAACACAAGTTGTTGAGTGAGCTTAAAAGAATTTGTTACCCTGCTGCCTTAAAATTTTAAGTTCAGTCAACTAAAATAAGTTTAGTCAACTTGAAATGTTAAGTTGTACTTAGTAACAACTTAAATATTTGTGTTTGCTAAACTTAACAGATGGGTAAGTAACCCAGCTGCCTTAAAGTTTTAAGTTGATTCAACTCAAATATCTAAGTTGTCACTTAGTATAATTTAACATTTTAAGTTGAACAAACTTTTTTTTGAGTTGACTGAACTTAAAATTTTAAGGCAGCCAGGTTACAAATTATTTTAAGTTGAAAAGTTGCACATCTTTATGAGAGATGTCATTACGGTTCTTAGGGACAACATATGCTGTTCGAATTTGTGTTCCCATATCGTTAGCATTGAAACTTTTCCTGAAACAGTCAGAGTAATGTCTCAGTGTTTCACGAGGCTTCATTTGCCCATCACTCCTGTGAACTGTTGAATGAATGAGTGTCACGTCCTGCTGGTTTACTTTGAACCGGAAGATGCTCCCACTTTTGACGCAAAGCCTCATGGGGCGTAGGAAACTTGTAGATACAGTTGAGTACAGATGCATCGATCGACTGGACATATTTCAATCATTTTTCAAAATGTCATGTGTGTGGAAATATTACGAACTATTTAAACGACCGTTATCAGAGGCCAGAGACGCTGAAGACAAACGTAAACAGGAAAAAATACTGTAGTGGGCAGAGCAAGATCACGGTTCACAATGCACAAAATAGTGGAAATATTACCCTAAATACTCAAACGGGGTTTATATGAATGTATCTCTGAGGGGAAGTGACTGTTTTAAGAAATGTTTACATAACGTTTTCTTTTTATTTTCCTTTGTATAATGCATTTAAAGTTGCATTCATAAGCACAGCGCTGCTTTGTTTACAGCGGCAACCAGGGAAACGCTGTATCATTATTACATAAGCGCCACGTGCTGGCAGAGACTGAATTTGCATTCATTCACTTCTCCTGCTGGTTTTCCCAAAGCATATTTTCATTTGTAATAAAATAATAATAATAAAATAATTCAATATTTAAAATAACTTTATATTTGTTACTTTATACTTGTTAGGCTAGTAGATTTTGCTGTGATATCGAAATTGGAGAATTGAGAATTGTACAATTTAACTGGTATGTAAAATTTTGATGTCATATAAGCTTATTTATTAAAATAAAAGATAACATGGGTCAAAAACTAATAGTCGACTAATGCTTAAAATGAATGACTACTAGTCGACCAGAAAAAATCTTTACTCGAGGACAGCCCTAAAATGAAGTATTTGGTCTAATAGTTTGCATTTACTGATTTTTGTCCAGCCCACTGCTATGCTTATGCTATGCTATGATCACTGTATAATTTTTATGACAATTTATTAATAATTTTGGAGCTTGACAGCAGTTTTAGCTTTTTTTATTTTCATCCAGATGCAAATAGTTTGACCAAGGCTGCATAAATTTTATAGTAAAAACAGTTTACCGTTTTAATCTGTTGTAAACTGTAATTTATTTCTGTCACATTTATTCCTGAATTTTCTGCATCACTGCTCCAGTTTTCAGTGTCACATGATTCTTCAGAAAGTATTCCAATATGCTGATTTGGTGCTCAAGAAACATTTCTCATATTATCAATGTTGAAAACAATTGTGCTGCTTAATAATTGTGTGGAAAATGACACTTTTTTTTTTCAGGATTATTACTGTTAAGCATCATGTAATTTTTATGATTATTTATTTATTTATTTAGGAGCTTGAAAGCCATTTTAGCTTTTATTATATTCATCCAGATGCTATTACAGCAAATAGTTTGACTGAAATCTTTTACTGAGGTTGTTTAGTTTGTAATAAACACATTGATTAAATGCCAAATCACGCAATTACACAATTTAACTGCATATTTATGCTAATCACACAATTGTGGTTTCAGATGTTTAAACTGAGGAGAGTTTTGGTCACTTATTCTTTACCTGTTTACCACCAATCAATCGTTATAATACACATGCATATAGATTGAAGATTGCGGATATGTTTCGGTCAGTCAGAACCTTCATAACAAAAATAAAAGTTTTTGTTTCATTTCATTTCTGGTCTACACTTAACCTTTTTCAAAATATCTCTACATCTTCAGAAGTGTAATATATCGTATGCTAACCTTTAAGATAAATTCTGCCATTTACACTGCACACAAATACCAGTTTTCTGTACATTCAAAATGACCTTTGAAATAAATGGCATACCGTGCTATATGGTAATATTCACATGTTTTCTTCAAATGAGAGTTCCTTTTGCTTTCCATAAATATGAGTTTTGTACTCTTTTAAAGATGAGCACAATGAACCTGTTATGTTAAATGCGCCCATACTCATTTCACGGGCACTAAAACAGCAGGACTGCATTCAGTCTTGACCAATGAATTTACATATGTCAGATGCATATTAATTTACATATGAATGCTGCAACATTTTCATTACTAAATGCCACCAATTAGATTTATTCAGTTAATTGTCAAGTATTGAGCCTAAGAAAAATTAGATGGTTGGGCACATCTGATTATCATTGATTTTGGTCCTGCTGACTGTTGTATCTCCCATCACTTCACATCAGAATGATGCTTATCCTATAATTCGGCTCTCTGAAATACTACTTCAGTGTTGTTGTGTCAAACTTAAACTAGAGAGGCAGAGAGTTTGTAAGAATAAGATTAATTTGTGAGTATTGCAATGCATTCATTCATTTGTATTGTTTCGTTTTCAAATGAAAGGCAGTGCCATTAATTTGATTCATGAGTTCTCTACACTTTAGACTGATTCTTTCTCACAGTTAAAATATCATTTATTGCTCATTTATGTTCCTGGTGCGGCTTCAGAGATCACACAGAAAGATAGTCACTAGGTAACTGCACGACCCAAAAGAAAGAGAATATTCCACATGAATTAGAAGAGAGTAATTTCTAGAGGTGGATTAAAGAGGAAATTTAAGTCATTTAACTGAGTCCAGTCATGCATTCAGCACCACTTTGCTCTGTTTCCATGTAGCGTAAGAATTGGTCAAGACTGGGAACTCCGGCAAGTCAAGCACATAATAAAATAACATTCATAATTCATACAATTTCCGCTTAAAGAACGGCAGGCAACCCGGTGGACTTCTGTGGGAAAAGTGTCTGTGCATTCGTGTTCCTGACCTGATGCAATATCCATTTACCTCTTCAATAAATCTCGTGCAACACAGGCGTCTTGAGAGGCAGGCGGTTTATTAAATCCCCAGTGATTGTTCCAAAATACACTCTTTCCAGGAAACTGAAGTCATATACTGCTGACTTCTGAGGACAGACAGTCCTTGCGTCGTCTGGATGATGCCGCTGCTATTTAAAGAGATATTGTTTCACCATATCCAGTGTCCTAGGAAAAAGACTTAACATTATTTAATTTCTCTTGACACGTATAGTTGCTCTTCTCACTTCTCACAACCTTTTAATCTCTTGATAATTTGTAGGGAGCAACAAAGTAAAGAGGCCATGTTGAATTCACATGCAGGGAACATTGAGAAAAGTAAAAGGGTATGCAGGCAAATTTAACTCAAAATCAAATCTTTTGATACACAATGTGTTAATTTTAGGGTCCTATGATTTCCACAATGTGGAAAATGGGGACAGAATCACGGAATCCAGTCATAAAAATGGAATTTTCAGTATAATACGGAATGTCACCGAATTTTCCAAATTTTGGATGAATAAATCGGAATTCTGCATGTTATGCGTGTCTCTATGTGATTAAATGGCGCAGACGTGCAATTTCGTTTACTACACACATACTGAGGGCGCTCGCTGTGTTTTCAGGCTCTGCCTCTCAATATACGAGTACATGAACGTATAAACACTGTAGAACTGCTCTGGGAGTCACTTCATGAGCATTTTACAGTTTTTTTTGTCTTTTTTTGAGAAAAACTATTGTCATATCATATACAAACAAAAACTTAAAGGTCTTTAAAGCAACCCATCAAAATAAAAGTTTGGTTTATTTAAAAAAAAAAAAAAAAAAAAACAGAACTAAATATATTACTTCACGTAATGATAGTACTACTACTACTAATAAAATTAAATACTATCTTTTAAGGAATATTTACCAGAAAAAAAAAAAAAAATTACTAGAAATTATTTAGCAGCAAAATGTAAATACACAACATAGTATTTCTAAATAAATTAACAAATAAATAAAAAACCTTTTATATAACATCAATGAATTAGGGATGCTTTTGTTTACAAAAAAATGTAATGAAACCATTAAAACGGAACCCAGAAAATTAATTAAAAAAAAAAAAAAAAAAAAAAAAAAAAAAAAAAAAAAACAGAATTTAGTAAAATTAAACTAAATTTGAGAAAAATAAATGAAACATTTCATAAGGCCTTAAAATGTAATTTTTGTTAAACTTAATAAAAATGAAATAAAAAAGAAATTGCTGTTAAATTGCTGTGTACGTTTCATGATTTTAGTTAATAAAACATGCTTTTTGATGATTGAAAAATAAAACTGTAAAAAAACAGAATTTGAAAAATAAATAAATAAATAAATAAATAGATAAATAATAAAAAAAAAAGATTTCACAGGGCCCTATAGACCAATTTGAAGTAGACGTCACAGAAACCTGCTACGATTACTCTACTTTTAAAGCACAAATTTGATTTAAACAATTTGTCTACATAACAATCACATATGCAGTTCACAGGGGACATATCATATTACAGTTGCAGCATGAAGTACTATTTAAACATAACATTTTACATAACGTTTACCGATTTTTTTTTAACAATTCTGACTTTTTTTTTCTCACAAATGCAAGTTTATATCTTCTAGTTCAGACTTTATAACTCGATTTAACTCAACAATAGAAAGTTTGCTAATTCTAAAGAAAAAAAAAAAAAAACAGTAGCTGTGGGATATAAACTCATGATTCTGAGCTGTGGGGAAAAGAGATTTTTTTTTTCTTTTCAGTAAGAATAAAGTCATAATTTTAAAATATAATTGACCTTTTTCACTCTTTTATTCCATGACTTCCATAGACCACTACTTGAAAACTGTCATTTTCTGTAACCAGATAAACTCAGTGTCCTCACTGTTTGCAAACACCGAATTGATCTATAATTTTAGTGATTGCCATAAGTAAAATAATGTTTATAAAATAAGCATGAATGCTCACTTTTTTTTTTTTTTCATATTGTCCTTATGAGATCAGGAGAATTTCACAGTGACAAACAGGTGTTCAGGTTCCCCTTCTTCTGTTTTTATAAATGTTTTAACCATATTTAGAAGTGATTCTTTCGTTCAGTCTGCCTTATAACATTATCAGGGTTAAAAGTTGTGCCTTTTCACGTAGTTCTTTCGATTCTCGGCACGTGCAGAGTTTCCTGCATGCATCCAGGCATTGTGAGGTTTAATTGGGAATTTTATGTCCCCTGCAGGTGATTTCAGGCATATTATTTCCTTCTCGCTGACACCTGCTGCCCACCAAGGTCATCCTCACAGGAAGCAGACACATGGGGAGAAACAACAGCAACTCACAATTAACCTAAATAATGAGCTTTCACAAAGCAGAAGCATGAAAAAATAGCACCTTTATATTATATTTCAGAAGTGTTTTGAAAATAGTTCATTAAACTAGAACTAAAAATGATGAAATCTAGGCAACACACAACAGCGTATTATCTAATGCCTATATAAACTTTGACTTTTGTTTTGCACAACAAAATCCATTTGCAGCTCTGAATGGGAGTTTTTTTTTTCTCAGTGCATGTTGGAAGAGATTTCTTTGCTGACCTTTCCAGCTCCCTCAAAGCCTCGCTTGATCAAAATGCCCTTCAACAGTTTCCTGGGCGCCGGAGCTAATTGAATCTAAAAGACTACAAGTGAACCCGAGGCCGTGGTAATGAGAGCCGCTCAGACTGAGCACAAAGGCTCAAGAGAAACTAGTGGCCAATCTCTTGGTCAGCCTCCTTCCAAAGGAGAGAGAAAAGGGCAGCAGTTTGCTCCCTCTGATCACCAGCAAAAATTTCAAAGGGCATTCTGAGTCACCCTGGCCTAAAACACAGCACTGATGTTTGCCAGAAATGTATGCACTGACAAGGCTGAAAGGTTAGACTGACATTACACGCCAGATTTGCACAAGAGCCGCTCGTAGTGAATATTTTTGAACTTCCACACACAGTGACGTCTGACCTTGTAAAACGCTGCGGCGTTTGTTATAATTGCAACCACACACAGGAAAATGACAACCTTAACCTCTGTCTGACTGCGGTCTCTGACAATTCTGCTTAATTGAGCTGAATGTGTACTATGATTTTCAAAGTAGTTTTCGGTAACAGAATCTCAAAGATACAAAAAACAATATAACATTTTTTTTTTGTCCTTTAAAACTAATATATCAGCTTCTCTGGTATATAACAATTTCAATTTCAGTTTCAATTCATTCCATTAACGATTCTTGTAGTACTTTCAATGAATAAATATTTGGGGTGAAAAATGCAATTTCATTCAGTGCCAAATGACGATTTCAATAATAAATTGGTTTGAAACAATTTACACAGTGTGTTTACACTTAAAATGAGTCTGTTTAGAGGTGATACATGCAATCCAATAATTAGTTTTGACCAACAATACTAAACAAAAATGTGATAAAATACCACAGACAAACCACGTGTATTTCTAAATATACTTTATCATAAGAAAAACTAATCTGTAAATACAAATCTACGTGAAAGCTGTTTAATTAATTAAAATAAACTGATTCATTAAAACAAATGGATGTGTGATTCATTAAACTCATTAAAATCATTCACTCAGGAATCAGACTACACTGGTTGTGCCCATTAGAGTAATTTGTTCTATAACATTACTGTATCTTAGCTGTACACTAATAAAAGTCTGTAAAAACAGAACCTGGTGTACTTTGTAATATGTACATGGGTTGTTGATGTGACATGTCATTTTTACTGTCCCACAAGATAAAAAATGAATATAATTAATATTGTCGTTATTTAAAATGCTGTTAGTCATTAAACATTTTTTTGTCCTACATTGAACTGTGGTTATAAAAGCTGCAGTGTTATTTTTATTTATTTATTTATTTATTTATTTTTGAGCCAAATGTCAAAATTGTCCTATGGTGTGCCTGACTCAAGTATGGTTCAATAAATTACAACTTTTATAAGTTAAAAAGAAAAGCATAAAATGTTAATAAATACCTCTTGCATAATTGTACAAGTATCTATTTTAGTAAATGGCAATCGTTTTTTTATTCATCTATATATTTCTTAAAGTATAGGAACTTGATACATTTTGTCTCTGAAAACCATGTCCTTTGGTGTAACACCATATCCTGATTTTAAATCAGCCAATTCCACGTTTATTAGCTGAAGGACCCCATTCATGGTCATGTTACTGAAACCCCTTGTCAAGCCCATGACATGTGCACATGGTCAGAATTGTTCAAATATTTAACTTTTTTGGAAAAGTGTTATATTTTGTTGTCCTTTGGTGTGACACACTAAATGATAATTTTTAATTAAAAACTGTATATTAAACTAATCATCGAAAAATTATACGTTTTGCAAACCGCTAATGACAGGTTAGCTTGGAATAGCAAGGTCATCAATTGACACAAATGACTGAAATGTGACACCTGTACTGTCACACCATAGGACAAAGATGTCACACCAGAGGACAAGGTCTCTTTAAAAAGCATTTTAAATAATTAAGTAAGATTTGTATGCTAACTCATTTTTTGATCATTTTCAGTGTTCTTAAATGCAATAATTACATTGATTAAAACATTTTATGTTTTGCAGAAAACGTGTACTGTTATAAAGTGTCATAAAAAATATGTATAAAATGTGATACTTTGTTGAAACAGAAAGAATTGAGGGAGAAAAATTATTGAACGAAAAAGGATGTGGAAATATGGACAGAAGGTAGGAAATCCTAAGAGAACAATGCAGAAAGTAAATAGAATCAAAATCATGCTTTAAAAAGAGTAGCTATATAGTTTTAAAAAAATTCATTCACATCTTAATGAATATAGTTTCAATCATATATCAATAATATTTAGCTGTATCATAAACATCAATCATATTTAGCTGTGCCGCACATGCAGCAGGGGGGCTAGAAGAGTTTCAGTAACACACTGATTGACTACGAGACTGAATTTTGTTGATGAAAATAAAATTGTTCTGTTTAAAAAACATTTTTGTATCAAAATTAAACTTTCTTTCTCAGTTGACATGTTCAAAATTAAATAGAAGTACTTTAATAACTACCAATTCTGTCTTTTAGTGTGATATAATGTCCTATGTCGTGACGTAATGTCCTATGGCGTGACATAAAAGAACCATAGATTTGTTTTTATCCCAAAATATCTTAAACAAAAACAAAAAAACAAAAAACAGTTGAGTATTGCAATAGGGGAGATAGAAATACCTTTCATCTTTAAATGGTATAATTTTCAGCAGTTTTGAACAGATGACAGAAAAGTTTGTCTTGTTTTCAAAGTTTGTTTAGGAATGGTCCAAGTCATCAGGAAAAAAAATGATGTTAATCATATTTTTTTTATTAAAATAAATAACACTATATGAAATTAAGTGTCTAACAATGAAGATAAATCGCTCTCATGCTATTTATATGTTATTAAGACTTTTTTTTTCTTAATCTTTGCTGTCACACCATAGGACAAATGTATGGGACAGTTCAGTAAAAAAAAAAAAAAAAAAAAAAAAAAAAAAAAAAAAAAAAGGGACCCTTTATATTTTCTCAAAGATCAGACTTCACACAACATAAATATATGCATTTCTTCTCTAAAAGCATTTTTACTGGCTATTTGTCAACTACCCATGTATTTCAGCAGTGATTTCTCACATTTTACACATATTTTTGAATTACACATTGCCTTTTGTTGTAATTTTCTGCCAGGACATTATCCGTTTCTTTACAAAATGTTTTGCATTGTAGTGTTTGCTCTTGATTCACACACACGCAAACAGGCTCATAAAAGTCATTTGTTTGGTAACTGAAATCAAATGGTTGCACTGTAGGATGTCTAGAACAGTTAACAGACATGCAAGAACAGTTAACAAACGTCATTTCAGTTGTGAATAAGAAACCTACTAACCAGTGTGCAAAATAAGTCGACGTTCTCTGAGAAATGCCAGTTTGTGGTAATTGTGTGTTTATTAGCTTGAATTTCAAAGCATGGCTAATCATCATGAGGGTCTGAAATGCTACTGAACTGACTATAAACAGGCTACTTACTGAGTTGACTGGATTCTTCATCTCATAAGCATATTTTCCAAAATACTGTTCTTTTTTGTGTGTAAAACATTTGAGTGCATCTTTACAGACTTTTTGGTAGCATTGTTTAGAAATATGCACTTGATTGAATGCTGTGTAAAGACCTCCAAATGCCGCTTGCCTAGATAATCAAAATACGTTCGCACATTCTCAAGGTTCATTTTAAATCAACATCTGTTAACACGAGTCAGAACTACAAGGCAAAATGGACTGACCTTGGCAACAACCTCTACACAGGTGCCGTATAACCGTGAAAGTAACAAGTCAGGCTTTACACCCGCACCTGCTCTGCTCGTAACTTGCTGGCAGGGCGAGGCAGTTTGGTCTCAGTCATTGATGATGGAAAGGGCTCCTCCAGGGCAGAGAAGCCTCTAGAACACTTGGCCACAATAGACTGAGGTCTGGTGATTAAAATCACATCAGTACCATGGAAACAGGGAGCTATATTGCTCCCCCTGGCCAAATTACTACACCATTTTAGGCTGTATTTTACACCAGACAATGCTATGCAGATTTTAGTGAGGGCAATTAAGGCCTGATATGTGCTCATATGCAGGCAGGCTGAAAGCAATAAAGGGAATACAAGTGACTTAGTGTTTTTATGCGCATAAAAGTCAGCAGAGTCACCTCACAAACTTTCAAGAATTGAGATAACATCCCTGCCAGATCATAAATTCATTTAAATTAATTTACAGGAGATTTTGGCATAGCATGTGTTTCCGTGCACTCTTTTAGAAGCAGTATTTTTTTTTTTCCAAAGTGTAAATTTATGTTCATTATTCAAGTAATTTTATGTTTTATAGTAGTTAAATTCAAAAATACATCATTTTATATTAAATTAATACAGCATATCCTAATTTAAATGTAATATTAACAATCAATTTTCATACATATACATTAAAAAAAAAAAAAAAAAATTAAACTACTACATTTTTGTCTCTTATGTGTAGAAATATAGAGAAGGGTATGCATTAGTCATTACTGGCCAAGTGTAACAGTCTCCTATTGCAGAGGAGTCTCTCTTTCTAAACCTAAACGCACAGTCTTACCACTGATGGTGCTATTGAGCTAAAAATGTGGAAGCCAATTTCCACAGAGCATTTATCATTGTCACTGTCTAAAACAGGTTTGCTGGTATCAAAACTATAACTTTTAATTAGCTCTTTTATTTAATTTCAGATGAGAACCTTCATTCTATTGTTAAACTCCCGTTTCTCTTTTTCCTGAGTTCCACCTAAGTGGGAGTTTTTGAGAAACATTAGTCATATATTCAATAAATAAAAGAACAACAAGATTTTTAACACTTATTATATACTTACTACAGTAGAAGAGACAACAACCAGAAGTGCACAGAAAAAAAAGGCTAGCCTCCAAACTCATATGACTTCCTTGCTTCAATGCAACACAAAAGGTGACATTTTGGAGAATGAAGTTCGTTGCACTTTTCCATGCAATTACAAAGAACGGAGAGTGAAGCTTTCAAGCGTCAAAAAGGATACAAAAGAACCATAAAAAGCACTCTTTTGTATTCTGTGAAAGAAAGAAAGTCATACGGATTTGAAACGACACGAGGATGAGTAAATGATGACAAGAATGAAAATTCTGAGTGAACTATTTTTTTAATATTCAATACATGTGTCGGTCAGACAAGCCTAGTCGAGACGACAGAGCAGCAATCATCAAGCTTCACGCAGAAAGCATCACAGTGTTTACTTGAACAGTTAATGAAGCCTCTATGAGCAACAAGAGTTCATACAAAATTAAAAATGAATGACAGCATTCAATCTCCAAATGCATTTATAATAAAGCAAAGCAAAATCCAATTTTCTGTGTATGTTGACTTTATTCCGTTTCTGTCAGGGCTGCGCCTTTCATTATTGTCTTGTGTATTTTCAGTGGCAGCCTCTATGATACGCATGGTCTGTTTGTGTGTGTATTCCGATGAATTGGCTGAGTCGCATTTTGTCTTGCTCAATAATTGTAACGGATTATTCCTGTGATGAGTTTGTGCAAATCAAAACCGGCCCTTGTAGTGTCAGGTCTCAGTTCACATTTTTATGTAATGACAGTGAATCTAATAACAACAACTAACATGCTCTTGGCTTGTGAGATGTTGCACCATTCTTCAGAACTGGTGCAAAGTCAGAGTTGGAAACATCTTGAAAAAACACATTTTGTATGCATGCAAATTGTGTAATATCCGAGGTACACGTTTCTAGTAATTGTGCATTTTATTCTCATATTGTATTTTCTGAAAGTTTTGGAATATTTGTCCTCTCCCCAAATTTGTCACTACCGAAAAATAATAATAAGGGTTACATTGACCTATTAAGATTTTGCTTACATTTTCCTTGTCACTATATATATTTTTCTATTATATTAAACAGTTTTCAGAGGTTAATCAATAACAATTACAATTTTAACAATATTTCCAGTGTGAATTGTGAGATTTGGATTTTGAATCGAATTTTTCTATGCAAAGGCAAAATGTGGATCATACTAATTTCAAAGTTAAGGATTCATTCATTTGAATATAGACTGAACCAAACACAATCATAACATCTTAGCTGATTATTCAACATACTTTATTTTTGACAAAACCCATGTTTCGGTTGTGCCTGCACATTTTCAGCAGTGAGAATAATGTTTTGGTAGCGACCACATTACATTACAGAATTTTTACTTGCATACTAAAATACTACAAAAACATACTAAAATAATATAGCTGCAAGCAGGGTTTAAGCGCTTTAAGGCATTTAAGCACATATGAAAAAAGACATTATTTAGCAAGCCTGTAACCACCTAAATCAATGATTTAAAAAAGCATTTTTTTTGGCAAATCCAGGTAATTTACCATAGAAATATTTTATGTTTTTAACATTCATGACTGTTACAGCACTAGCTGTGGTCCGATCACCTTAAAACTTTGCATGTTTGTTTAGAATCACCTGTCGCACATGTTCTGCAGGTTTCATGAAGTTTTGAGTTTTCCTTTAGACTTTATAGGATTTTAGGTCAATTTGGACAAGCCCCTTTTCTAAACGAGTACAAAAGTAGTTTTTTTTTAAAACATCTTCTCAATCCTCAATCATTTAACAAACAATTTGATTGACAGCAGTGGTTCTAGAAGCAAAGTAGTCCAGAATGAGGAGTTCCATCATATGATAAGAATATTGCGTGTATATGTGAAAAACCACACAATGTACAATCGCTATGCCCTTGGAAAAGGCGTTACCGCCCCCCAGTTTCTCACAGACCTTTGGGGCCGTGACTCAAACAGGCCAACTGAGTTTCGTTCCGATCAGCCTCCGTTACCCTTGTCTAATAGGTGCTCAAATTTCATCAGCCAATTGTGGCCATGTTTTCTTGGGATATGCAAATGTCCTTATAGACACTAGTGGCACTTTGGACCAAGACCATGCACAGTGATTTTCCTTGTTCCTGTTCCTTGGCCATTCTAACATTTACAGTAGGGTTTCAGCGCTACGCTTTTGATCCCCTAACTAAACACTGGCAGAACTGTACTAAAATTTTGTTTATTTCCCCCAAATAAAGGATTAGCATTAGGAAAACATTTTTTTGAACTTCACTTCACTTTAAAAAAACAAAAAGAAAAACAAAACTAAAATATATTTTTAAAAACAACAGTGGAATAAAATGCGCTACGCTTTTGATCCCCTAACTAAACACTGGCAGAACTGTACTAAAATTTTGTTTATTTCCCCCAAATAAAGGATTAGCATTAGGAAAACATTTTTTTGAACTTCACTTCACTTTAAAAAAACAAAAAAAAAAACAAAACTAAAATATATTTTTAAAAAACAACAATGGAATAAAATGCAAAAATTATTTCAATATCATTTTAATAAGTTGAAATTTAGGGGTTAGAGTTTGGGACAACCACCTCCCAATTGCAGGTACCCACTAAATTATGATTACATATATATTAAGCTTACTGATATTTCAAATATTATTGTGGGTTTCAATAGATAATACTGTAAAAGGACTTAAGTAAACATCTAAGATTTGAATACATAAATGCTTTTTAAATGTGCTTTTTTTGGCTGTGGGACAGCAGATTGGACAATAGATTGGCCCATATCTAAAAAAATAGTATTTTAATCTGTGTGCAAAATGATCAAACATCCAAAACAGGAAAATAAAAGCATGGGATACTTGTCTTCGTATTGTACCTTTACGATCTTTGAAGCCTTTGTAAATGAATCTAGTAAGGGGGATGAAAGCTACAGAAAGGTCAATAAAAAGGTTACAGTGCTTTGGTAGATCTAAGCAATCAGGTCAGTTTTGATCAGACCCTTTTGATTGAGACTGAACTTTGCTGCTCCCTTCTGCAGCGTCCAGTTTATAGTGTTAACCACACAGCAGACGGTCCAGAAGGCATCTTCCCCCCAGGGACTTTCTCTGGTTTGCGCTCGGGAGAAAACTGAAGGTTTGCGTTAACCAGTGCCATTAGATACTGTGACAGCCTTTATAAATCTTTTATCCCGTTCTTTGGGAGTGCTTCTGTGATACTTCACGACAAATTGACTTTGGGGAAGGAGTCAGATAGTATCGGAGACTTTAACTGCAGAGTCGGGCAAATAATCCCTAAAAACTCCTGCAACCCAGAATGAGCGAACGGAGGAGATTGACGGATTTATCTCACCCCAAACCTTTCTCTCTGTCAGTGCTTTTCATTCCGATGGATGTACTCAAAAACAGTCCGATAAATACTAGCCAATCCATCTGTTCCTGTTCAGTCACACTGATTTGTTTGTTAAAACTTCAACAAATATGACGGAAAGATGTCAGATTCTACCTCTCAAAATGAACATGCTGAGCATTTTGCTATTTAACCATACCGCAATTTTAAATCCTGAAATACAGTCCTTATGAAATGCATTATTGTACTATAGGCATGCATCCTTTTCTCGTTATTCTCTTCTGCTTTTGCCATTTAATGCTCAGCATTTTAGTGCTATAATCAACACATTCATCTTCATTCACATCCTAAACAATAGCAAATGAGGATGAAGGATGAACTGGGAAATGCTAGACAGAAGCTTTTTAAATAGGAAACAGTGCTCATCCTTCTGCATAGTGATATTCATTTCTTTTAATGGTTTTAAAAAAAAAAAAAAAAAAAAAAAAAATCTGTCTCTTTCTTCAAAAATAAGCACTTGAAACTGACCGAATCATATCATAATGTGCATATCCTAAGCTTTTATGCTGCATTTAATGTAGTTAAAAAGCACCAATTTATTTAATTGTAGGATATCACTTTTGAGATCACTTGAACATATAGTTTACCACAATACTAGGCACTATTAAGCATTTTTGGTTTGATATAAATTTGAATGTACTTCTGTTAATGTTGTATGAGATCATTTGCACTGCCAACTGTAATTGTTGTCCTTGTAATGACTACAGGCTAGGGCTGGCCGATAAATCGATAACGATAATTGTTGCACGATATTAGTTTCCTCTATAAACTATATTTGTGTTGAATTTTATTGTGTTATTAATGCAGACATGTATTAAATGTATTGAAGGAGGAATAATGGAATATAATTACAGTATTTTTTGTGATTAAGCTATAGTGTTTATGCATTTACACTAAATGTATTTAGACTACTGTTTTTCACACAAATACCTTGGAACCATATTACATTTTTACCATGGTAATGAGGTGCTGTACTGTTGTTTTAACTGTTATTATCACGATCTATGGATGATACTATTGAAGAGCAATGAGTAATTAAAAAAAAAAAAATAAAATAATAAAAAAAAAAAAAAACAGTCAGAATAATTAAATTTCATCATATAAAAAATGAGGTTTTTACAGATACAATTGATTGTGATAATGAACCTAAATCTACATCTGCATCCTAACTCAAGCTACTATCAAAAAAAAAAAAAAAAAAAAAAAAAAAAAGAAGTTAGATTATTATTATTAATATTATCAGGTAACACAATCCCATTTCTTGATTTGAAACAATATTACTCATTAAAACATGCAGAACTAAGTTTTTTTTTTTTTTTTTTTGTTAAGGAAAAATGACTGGAAAACTGTTAAGAATCCAAAAAACCTGAAGTGTTTGTCATGTTCTGACCATAAAGAATATTTTAAAGCAACATTTAACCATCTGGTTTTGTCAACCTTCACATTACAGCAAAAACATGCCTGTAAACTTGAAAGAAATAAAAATGTGACATTTATCGTGATAATTGACTGATATAAAAAAAAAAAATATCGTGATAATGTTTTGGCCATATCGCCCAGCCCTACTAGAGTTTAAACATGGTCTTACACTATGTTGGGCTTTGCAACAGTTGTGTTTAACCAAAAAGAGTTAGAGAAAAAAGAGTTAGAGACGCCACTGGTATGAACAGGTAATAAAAAAAGATGGAAGTGCTTTCCAGTATGTGGGCTGCAGGAATTGTAAGACATTGTAAGAGATTAGGATTAGGATGTATAGGATTATACTGTCTTCTTCTAAATTTTTGGTTCAAATTAGAAAATACACACAATAGTGGAATACACACAGTTCTGAGGTTCTGAATTATTAAAATTTTTCTCTTTGCTTGGTTTAAGGCGCTGAAAGCCTTAATGCACCCACTTTCTTTTTGTTATTTGTTTATTTATTTATTTTTTAAATAGGGTGTTTCCTAAGTTAAAAGTGCACTGAGTCACTCCGGCCTGCTCTCTCCAGGTATCTGGGGAAGAGAAGAGCAGTTTAATTGCTACAACATGATTTATTTGACAGAGCCTGAGGCAGTTACAATGTCCTATCCTCCTCATGCAGCACTGCAGAAATGCCAACTGACAACAGCCTGCATGAAAAAGTGAAACAGCAGAGGAAAAACCAAGGCTAAAACATGGTTTAATAGGAGAAAAGAATAATAAATAAATAAAAATAATAATTACTTAGTTCAACGTAAGCCTATGGGGTATTACATAAATATGTTTTCTTTTTGAAGAGCTACAATTATAACTGGTTGAGGGAATAGTTTCCTTTAAAATGACAGTTATGTCATTATCTGGCTGAGGGAATACTTTGCTCAAAAATGACAATTATTTCATTATCTATGCATTCTCATGTTGTCCCAAACTCTACAACAATTGTTTTGCAACTTTATACAAAATGATGTCGTTTCAATTCTTACAAAACAGGACCAGAATGACATACAGTAACTGTATATGCGCACATTCAAAACAGAAACCAAATGTGCCACATTTGACACGCTCAAGTTTACTTACTGTATTAAAATTATATCTGGGTCATGTGAAGAAAAAAGTTTTCCTTTTTCCCAAAAATCCAAACATGACCTTTCATAGCTGCTTTGAAACAATCTATATTGTATAAAGTACTATATAAATACAGGTGATCTGTAGGAATATGCGCATAAAATACCATCTATGTTTGCTACTGTCCACCATGTTACCTTTACTGGGTAACACAGTTGACAGGTAACTTAGTTGACATTTTTAGTGTTTTGGGCCTATACTCAACATGGAAGCCTAGAACTACTGAGCGTATGTTTAGAAATATATTTTCATAAACAAAACATAAGTTTAATTGAATTGTCTTGTTAAAATTTGCAGCTATAATACTTGGGTAACACTGTTGACAGTCAATTAATCCACTCTTGACACAGGTTTGCTAGTTAAACAAATATTAGGGGAAAGAGAAAAAATAACTTCTAGTGTTTTATCCATGCGCTACTATAGGAAATATCATCATAATGTGCAAATTATGCAAGAATGGGACAAACCATTCCTTTCTGAGGGGGGTTTCTAGAGAGTAACAGTTGACAATGGTTTTTCGGACACAAATAAACCAAGTTATATCACAATAAAGACTTATTATTTTTGAAGCACACACCCAAATGTCTTGATAACCTAATCTAACTGAAGGCAAAACTATGAAATTAATTGATATTTGAGGTAATTTTCATGCTTTACGAAATCGGACAGCTATGTGATATGAACATCATTTTTGAACAAAAGGCTTTTTCAACATATAGTAGCATGGTTGGGAAAAATATAACATTGTACCTAAAATTAAGCATTGGGGCTTTATATTGATGAAAATATATTAAAAATATATTTCACGGACATGAGATGCACCCACAATTATAGAATGACCCATCTAAACTTAATCATAATTAAATTTACACATGAAACAAAGCCTCCCATTGTGAAAAAGCAGCATATAAAACTGGCACAGCGACCAGGGCCAAACATTTTGGTTACCATGTTGCAGGGATGTAACGTTAGCTTCCTAGCCTGTGTTAAAACTCTGGCGCAGCATCTCATTCCACTTTCCCTCTGGAACTTAGCTGTCATTAACAAACATACATTACCTCACAACTTAATTAACACTCGTTAAGATATACTCTCTCAAACTTGGATACAGATAACGTGCGGCATTTGCAATTTAACCGTGTCTCCAAGCAAAACAAAGCGGTGGTTGAATACTGTGTTTTTGAAGGAGTCATCTGAGTGAATGATTCAATGACTCATTTATGTTTCCCTCCTGACTGTGATTCATCAGTGATTCACTCTTAAAAACAGTCATTTTTCGCCACCTATGGGCGTTTCCATGTGACATACAGAAGAATTTTAACTGAAAGAACATAAAATACTTTTAAACACGTTTAACAGACATGCCTGTTGAATGAAAAGCCCTTGAAGACAGTCTACTGTAATATGTCCATTTAACACAATAGGAAGGACTGTCTGAGAAGTTTAAGCCTTGTGTAAAGCAGAAGATAAGGAAGGAATCAGTGGAGTGACCTCTGTGTGGGTTGCGTGGAGAGCCTGCCTAAGAGGCATTCATGGCAACATTATTTCGGATGTTGAGCATCATGATGATGGGGGCTCATATGTGAACACCTCTCATGTATGGAAATGTTCTGGAGAGGAGAATGCTGAGGGTGCTAAAGCATGCCTCATCTCTTATAGTCAGTGACTCACAGGTTACTGAAAACAAAACCGATGCAAAATAGCTCTTATGACTGAGAATAAAGAATGATTCAGAGAGACTCACGAGTTGAGGCAGTTATTTGACTCTGACTCAACTATCAGGGTTGCCATGGTGAAAGGCTGGTTTTAGTTCTGAAAAAAAAAACCTGTTGTTTCAAAATCTAGTGAGCTGTCTCTCTGCCTACTCCCTACATGGGCGGCTGCCTTTTAAGACAACCTTGTAAGTGAAAGATTTGGAGGGCTGTATACATAGGTATCAAATCAACGCCTCACAAATACAATACAGAGCCTATTTAACCTATTTAGGTCTAATGGGTATTAGGAAATAAATAAATCATTTGTTATTATTGTTATTCATTTTATTTTGGGATGAAAAATTTAATATTGTACAAAATATTATTAGTCAAGATTTCTTTTAGTTTCCTGCTATCTTGGATTTATTTTTTTCCTCAGAGTTCTCTGTAACGCATTCTGAGATTGCTTTAATTCATTTTTGAATGATTATTATTTTTCATAAAATGAATGAATAAATGAATGAATGAATGAATAAATAAATAAATAAATTGTATATAGTATCATTTTTTATTTATTAATTTATTTGTATCTATAAATAGTTGTATTATTATTATTACGAAGTATAAAGTATTAAGAAATATTATTTTTATTGTTATTAATGTTTTTATAATAATAATAATAATAATAATAATAACAATAAAATAATAATAATAATAATAATTATTATTATTATCATTATTATTATTGTTATTATTATTATTATTATTAATTTATTATTATAATTATTAAGAAAACAAATTAAGTATTAAGAAATATTATTTTTGTTGTACTTAATGTTTTTTAATTAATAATAATAATAATAATAATAATAATAATAATAATAATAATAATAATAAATAATAATAATAATGATTTTATTAATGTTATCCATTTTATTTTAGGATAACATAAATTTCTGTAGAATTTATTAATGTATTTATATAGAACAAAATATTATTAATCAAAATTTATTTTATTTTCCCGCTATCTTTTACTATCCTGCTATTTTCTTTTACAAAAAAAAAAAAAAAAAAAAAAAAAAAAACTGGAACAATTACTATTTTTTTTCATAATTACTCGTTTTTTAATACATAAATAAATAAAGAATGATACATAATATCTTTTTTATTTTTTATTTAATAATTTATTTTTATCTAAAAATAGTTGTATTATTATTATTATTATTAAGAAGAAGAAGAAGAAAACAAAGAATTAAGAACTATTGTTACTGTTGTTGTTGTTGTTATTATTAATAACAACAACAATAATTGTATTATTTATTTATTATCAATTTTGGAATGAAATACATTTCTATAGATGTTTTTTTTTTTTTTTGAACATAATATTGAACATAATATTATTAGTCAAGATTTATTTTGCTTTCCTGCTGTCTTGCATTTCTTTTTACTCAGAACACTTTGTAAAGCTTTTTTGTGTTTTTGATACATGGGATTCTGCCTTGTACAATTTGGCTAAAAAAAAGGGGGTATCTTAGAAGGTGGCATGGTTCACATGCCTTCTTTTTGAACAGCACATTGTAAGCACACCTATGATGCTCTACAATGCTGGAAACTCTCTCTTTTCAGGTGGGCTGAATAAGAAATGATTTATCCTGCTAAGATGTTGCAGACAATAGACTTGATCAATATGCCTCTTCATCGGTCTGGCTGGAGCTCTTCACAAAGAATCGAACTCTTCTGTGCGTTTTTCTTCCTTCTTCAGCTATGGCATTTCCCTCTCACCTGTCATCCACTGTCTCTGATCAATTAGGCCGCATGCCTGTCAGTTGTGTTCGCTTGCATTCATGTCTACAGACCTATATAATAAATCTATAGCAATAGTCTGACATAAAGATCTCATATTCTCATATATTTCTGTTCAAGCCACACACAGCGTTACATGGAATCCTGGGGAATTGTTGCTTCAACAAGGTCTGAATCTAGAAAGCTATGATTGCTGAAGATGACTGTCACGTTTAATCGCCGAAGGACGCTGTGTTCCCACCGGATGCTTTACTTCTGGCACTATTCTGCAGGTCCCAGTGAAATATTCAGTGTCGTACAAGGAGAGGTTGTTCTCTGAGTAGTGCTGAGAGGTCAATGGCACTCACAGACCCATTTGCATTTAACACTGAATGCCGTGACCTTACGTGATGTCTGAGAGGCAAAGACCATGGCCAGAATGACATTATTACTAAATAAGAGATTAAAAAGATTTCCCTCTAGACTACTGTACTGTATGGAAGCCTGTTTCTTCTACTGCAAAAAAGAAGGTAATTCTGACTTTTTTTGTCACTATTGTGAGTTTACATCTCGTAATTTAGACTTTTTTCTGGGAATTGTGTGATACAAACTCACAATTCTTAACTTTTTTCTCAGAATTGTGAGATATAAACTCGCAATTGCAAAGTCAGAAAGTTGCGAAGTGAGATTTGCGAGACATAAATGGACAATTCTGACTTTATTCTCAGAATTCGAGTTTGTGTCACAATTCTGAGAAAAGTTGAATTTTTATTCCACAGTTCTGACTTCATAACCTGCAACTGTGAGTATCATGCAGTTCTGAGAAAAAAAAAATCAGAATGGCAAGTTTATATCTTGCAATTCTGACTTTATAACTATATATCATAATTCTGAGAAAAAAATCAGAATTGTGAGATAAAGAGTCGCAATAAGTGGTGGAACAGCCTTCCTTTTAAATAAAATAAAATAAAATAAAACAAAACATGGTAATATATTTATAATTGATAAACATTTTTGATCTCTTAATTTGGGCAGGATACATCCATAAAAATGAAAAAAAAAAAAAAAAAAAAAAAAAAAAAAAAACCTGGGAGATTTAATGCAAGTAAAGGAATTTAAAAGATTGAATAAAAAAAAAAAAAAAAAATACTAATTAAATGAAAATGTATTTATTTTTTATTAAATATATTTTATTATATTTATTCTGTGTTACAAAATATGGGCATTTTCTGAAACAGATAAGAAAACAGGCTTCGCAGTGTATGAGGAAAATATAATTTCTTATAAATACACTTTTGTCAGATTTTGTGAGATTCACCACCTCACATCAACATAACATATCAGATTTGGAAAATTTATAAACTGTCTTGATCTCCTAATTTTTTGCAGGACACATCCATCAAAACAACAACAACAAAACCTGGGTCATTCATGAGATTTAATCTAAGTAAGCAGATTTCAAAAATAAAATAAAATTAAATAAAATAAAATAATTTATATTAACATGTATTTATTTTTTATTAAATATATTTGATCATAATTATTTTGTGTCACAAAATATGTGCATTTCCTGAAACAAATAGGCTTCGTAATAAATGAGAATATAATTTCTTATAAATAAAATTTAGTCCGATTTTGTGAGATTCACCACCTCACATCAACAAAACAGGCGTTGAGATATGGAAAATAAACTTTCTTGATCCCTTACTTGGTGCAGGATACAACCATAAAAAAGGAGAAAAACCCCAAGGGAGCTGGGTCATTCATGAGATTTACTCTAAGTAAGGGTATTTTAAAAATTGACTATGTGTCCAATACACAGAATTTATCTGGCAGTAATGTGTCCTCTTTGTTTGTGAGAGAGACTCTGTGTATTGAGCGGCAGAAACACTTTCCCCCTGCCATTTTCCCTCTGCATGGTTTCTTCAACACTTTGTCGATATAATTATTCCATTTATTTGGTCCATTCTAGTCTGAGATCCCTCATCACCTGCTCTGAAAGAGAATCTCCTGTAGTAAGGGCCTGAATTACAATGCAATTCGTTTTAAAGACAAACTCACTTTGACATAATGGAAAAAATCTGTTTATCCCCAGTTTACAAAGGTGCAAACTATGATAATTTGTCAGTTAAATCCATCAGGGCTTGATATGGTGATGCAACACATTGCTTTCCTATCTAAAAATAGCTAAATTCTTTCCATTACTAACGCCGGTGTTGAATTTTAAAGAATATCCTGGCCTCTCTTTTCTATATGATGAAAGTAAAAAAAAACCAACAACTTAAAAAAAGTTGTTTCAACTTAAAAAAGTAAGTGTTTGTGCTGCCTTAAAATTTTAAGTTTACTCAACTCAAATATCCACGTTTTCATGAAGTAGAACTTAACATTTCATGTTGACTAAACTTAAAATTTTAAGGCGGCACAAACACTTACTTTTTAAGTTGAATCCTATTCAAAAAGAGCATTCCGATTAGAGGGTCAAAACGTGGACAGAAAATAGGCTATTACTTCTAAATTCTGATGTTTTTTTATGTAAAAGTCTTGATAACATTATAAGTGGACCTCAAAGAACAGTACAAAACAATAATAATAATAATAAGTCAGTTCATAACCCCTTTAAGTTGCTACTCACTGAAAACTTTGAAACTGATTCATTTTTATGTGAACTATTCCTTTAAGGATTCTGGCTGCCAAGCTAAAGGTTGCAGGTTCAAACTTTTGTAAAGCTGAGAATTATTGCGATCCCAGCAGTGTGTCTCTGTTGCCAAGCAGGTCTACTGTTTGGCATTGAACAAAATATCAAATTATGCAAATAAATAACTTTTGCCTCAGCTATACAGCTTGAGCGTATATGGTCTACTCTTTGGCTCGCTTGGGTAATTAGTAACTTTCTCTACAAAAGTTAATGGAGATAACATAATGCAAGAGCAGCGTCAGTCTATGGTTATTCTTGGAAGTAACGTGATTTCCTGAATTGTAGCCATCTGTTGAGTGGGAGGTGCCACAGCAATTAAACAGCTTTAATGACTGATCTGTAGAAAAACACCTAGCTGCGACGCCACTCACTAACATCAGCTTTACGCAAGAACATCCGTTCCACCCCCAGACTGTCATTCACCCTCAGCATCAGCCCGAGACCTGTCTCTGATGAAGAACATGTCAACACATACTTAACTTTCAGCACCACTGTCAAAACACCATTTGACAAAGCCCACCAGACAACTCTGGGAGTAAGAAAGAAGTAAAATGAACTAGTGGGAAGTGTTTTGCATTCTTTGAGTTGAGACTGAGAGGATATAAAGATAATGGTTATACAATGAGCCGCTAATGTGAAATTTTGCTCATTTTGATCTAGACAAAATGATTCAGGAGTGTCATCTCAGCAGGAAGGTTTAAAAGCACAGAGGTAGCGCTGATTTATGGCAGATGATCTCTCCTTGAAGGTTTTGGGTGTTTAATAAAATCTTAAAAGAGAAAATTTACATACACCTTGCAGAATCTCCTAAACGTTATTTTACCAAAATAAGAGAGATCATACAAAATGCATGTAGATGTTTACATATAGTCCACAAGAGAAAATAATAGTTGAATTTATAAAAATGATCCCGTTCAAAAGTTTACATACACTGTTATCAATTTTTTTTTTTTTTTTTTGTTGTTTAGTGATAGTTGTTTTTGAGTCCCTTGTTTGTCCTGAACAGTTAAACTGCCTGCTGTTCTTCAGAGAAATCCTTTAGGTCCCACAAATTTTTATTTTATTTTTTTGCATTTGTATGTATTTGAACCCTTTCCAACAATGAATTTGAGATCCATCTTTTCACACTGGGGACAACTGAGGGACTCATATGCAACTATTACAGAAGGTTTAAATACTCACTGATGCTCCAGAAGGAAAAACGATGCATTAAGAGCCGGGGGGGTGAAAACTTTTTGAATTTGAAGATCAGGGTAAATTTAACTTATTTAGTCTTCTGGGGAACATGTAAGAATCTTCTGTAGCTTCTGAAAAGCAGAAATCAATCAATCAATCAATAAAGATATTTAGGCAAGATAAGAAAAATGTACATGTCCTCATTCCGTTCAAAAGTTTAAACCCCTGGCTCTTAATGCATCGTTTATCCTTCTGAAGCATCAGTGAGCGTTTGAACCTTAGTTGCATATGAGTGATGGATCTCAAAATCATACTGTCATTGTTGGAAAGGGTTCAAATACACAAAAATGCTGAAAAACCAAAGCATTTGTGGGAACTGAAAGACAGCAGGCAGTTTAACTGTTCAGGACAAACAAGGGACTCATAAACAGCTATCATTAAACAAAAATCATTCAGGTAACAACACAGCATTAAGAATCAAGTGTATGTAAACTTTTGAACAGGGTTATTTTTATGAATTCAACTATTATTTTTTTCTTGTGGACTATATGTAAACGCCTATGTTAAGCAAGTTACATTTTGTATGATCCCTCTTGTTTTTGTAAAATGAGTAACATTTTGCAGATTCTGCAAGGTGTATGTAAACTTTTGACTTCAACTATATATAACTATATTTATATATATGTATTTTCCAGAATGATAATTTGCCGAAATAATCAAAAAGTCAGATTTAGCATGAACATGATTTATCTGAATAAACTGTTTTATGATGAGTAAAAAATAATGCTATAATTCATTGCATAAAAGAATGATATGAAATCAATTGGGCCTATTTAGTTAATAATTAATGACATAATTATATTTAATTGTATAAAAGATAAAATGACTCATAAATTATATATCACTTTCACATTTTAATAATAAATGATGTAATTATACATAACTGAATAAAAATACAATACAATTATATAATATGAATTATGTATCAATTTATCTTTATTTAGTCTAAATAAAAGCTCCTCTTAATAAGATTCTGTGGAAAATAAGGTGAGAGGAAAGACAAAAAAGAGAATGAAGGTAAAACAATAAAAATGACTTTCAGAGAACAGCGAGTAAGCCATGACAATAAAACATTTCTACACTGCCTCAATATATCCTAAATACAGGGGCAGTACATCTTGCAGCCTGATATTTTCGTTGAAAGGCTCTTCTAAGTCTGTCTCACATGTGAGATGGCTAGGAATATGACAGAACACAATAAAAATTGCTGTCTGTATGTAAAAGGATGCAACAAATGCATTTTTTTTGCCACGTTAGGGCAGACAATATCACACTGTTGTAACACTGCTTTACATCATTTCTCTGCGAGACTGCTCTGTGTATAGCTCACATGTCTTTAAAATGCAATTAAAATGTCTCTTGTGATCTGACAAACGTCTTCATCTGACTCTGCAAGGATAAATCTCTTTAATGCGTACAGTGGCGACAGTAATTTTATGTACGCCCAAAAGAGGAACACATGCAAACCAATTTGTTAAAGCCTTCTAGAATACACTTGATGAAGTGCCATTTTTAGATATTAAAATATTTTCCCTTGTGTTTAATATCCAGAAACAAGTCATTTCTAGATTGATGTGCCTAAAAAAACAACCTATTTGTCTGACCGGTGCAGAATCATTTGAAAACGAATTTCAGCAATACTGTTTGGCGATGCTCCACCTTTTAAATACTCAAGAAATGATGACCCTTTCTTTAGATGTCATAATATTATCAACAGCTTCCTCATCCTGAATTTACAATGCTTAGTTGCTGAGACGAAAAGTTCCATAATGGATTTATTAAAATTAATGATCGTGCTACCAGCTATCATCTGTAATCTCTGCACTTCAATTCCAGTCATTAGGATTTATTGCAGTCTGGAATTATTAAGCACTAAATACATAAAGTGTGTGCAACTGCAATTTACTTCCTGTCACACAGTGCTTTAAAAACTGGTGTATGGTGTTCTTGTTCCTAAAAAGTAGCAATTATGATGAAATGAGCTCAATTAGAGACTTGGATTGCTTGGATGCTACTCTTCAGGTAAAAATGTCCTCTTCAAAATAGCCCCTGAGACATGTTTAAAAACTATAAATATAAATTTTGTATGAATACATAATTACATCCGTGTGTATTTCCAGATTTAAACATCCTTCCTGAGGTACGTCAGATGGCAATTTTCCTTACATCTATGTGTGTTGAACGCTAGACGTTCAGGCAGCTGAATAATTGCCCTTTGGACAGGATATTGTGTTTTACAGGAAATGAAAAACTCAGAACACAAAAGATGAAAAATGCACCCTCAAAGATTACGTTTCAACCTTCATATTTTTAAAACAACGTCCACGTTCGTTTCTAAAAGCAATAAGGACGACCCTTGTTCCCCATGTAAACAGGCTTTCACAGACATGCGCGGCTGATTATTGGCCACATCTCGGCTCTGTTGACGAACGGGTTGCGGTAATGGAATATCGTCGTGTCTTTATGAAGCCCCTTTTAAGTTGGTGCTCCTTTCCAGGTAGAAATTGGGCTTTGACGGTAACAAAATGTACAGGGAATAGGCTGGCTCTGCTGCTCCTCATTACCGCCAGAGCCTAGCTGTGCTAGCCCGACTGCAGCCCTGTGACTCATTTCTACAGTGAGTGAACGAACGCCACCGCTCCACTCTCCTTTATTAGCATGAAAGCTTTTCTGGCAGATCGCGGGCTCTGAAGAGCTCCCTTCGTAAAGGCATCCATTTGTAGCTTTAGTGACGGCATTATTCGAACACCTCAGGAAGGTAGAGACGTCATTATTAGTAATTGACTGCTCATGCGGTGCATTTTATTTTGATTTTGTGGAGTTAGCGTAAGCTGATCAAGAAGGCTGGCTTGGAAGGAGAGTGCCACTTGTGCCTCGTATATTCCGAATGTTTAAATGCACACTGCATTTTCATATAGTTCTGGTCATATATCTACATTGTGAGCCTCTAATGAATGAATCACGGTTCACTCAGGTTCAGATATGGTGTAAGATAAAGGCTAGATGTAAGAACCTGACCACAAAAACACTAAACAACTGTTTGTTCATGAGGCAAGACAAACACAAATACATGCAGCACAAAAATACAATAGGCTATAGAGATAATCTTGTAAGAATTGATTGTTGATTTGTTTAGTTTTATTTTATTTTTCATTGTACATATTTTGAGGGCAGGTTGTCATTATTGAGTGAAAATTGCATACAATAATTCCACCTCTTTTATTCCTTAAATTAGAAGTTCACTTCCAGAATGAAATTTTTAAGTCTTTCTTTATGTTTTTTGAGGAAAACATTCCAGGATTTTTCTTCATATAGTGGACTTCAAAGGTGGCCACTGGGTTGAAGGTCTTAAAAGGGCTCAACACGATCCCAACAAAGGAAAGATCTTATTTATCAAAATGATAGGTAATTTTCTAATAACAATAAAAATATACTAAACATTTTAACCACAAATGCTCATCTTGCACTAGCATTGCATAATTAATCAAGCATGCGTGACCCAGTGTTTACAAAGTGAATGTGAATAGAAAGTCAAACACCCTTTATAAAAAAGGTAAAACGATGTTGGATGATTTTGAATTTTGGAGGAGAAAATTATCTAAGGTTTTACGCACTATACCCTACCTTTTTAACTGAAATACACAGATGAAGAACTAACTGTGCGTGGTTTTTCTAATGCGATTATGCAATGCGTGAAAACACACATGTGCATCGCAGAGCTAGTGCATGACAAGCATTTGTTGTTAATAAGTATATAAATTTTTATTTTTTCATTTTGCTAGATAATGCACTTATTCCTTGACCTTTGATCGTGTAGAGCCATTTGACACTGCAATTTGGACCTTTAACCTGTTGAAGTCCACTATTTGGAGAAAACAGTGGAATGTTTTCCTTTAAAAAACGTAATTTCTTTGCGACTGAAGAAAGAGACATGAACATCTTGGATGACATGGGGGTGAGTAAATTATCATAGATTTTATTTATTTTTTTTTATTCTGGAAGTGAATGACTAAATGACTTTTCTTCAAATATAAACATCACAAAGTTTCATTTTCTATTGTGGATGCTCGTGTCTCAGCTACTGTATCTTGAAAAAGAGATTGATGTTTGACTAATAACACTATGCAAACGAAGTATTGTTGTTCATTTATTTTTAATAGCTTTTCCAATTATGCAAGCAACAATATCCATTAGAAGTTATTGCTGGTGTATGCTGGCGCAATTGGACTTCATGCTGAAATTTATGTTTATTGTTTGAAGTTTACGCTGAAGACGATTTCACCATCTATTAGATCTATGTTTTTTTCTTTTGCTGGTGTACAGCCAAGACTAGCCGATCTATAAATGGACAATTACAGCACCGAAAGACATCGTCTTACTCAACACTTTTTTTTGTTAATAACCCTGGATAGTTTTTATTTCTTCCTCACATCTGTACTCCCTTTCTAAATAAATACTCAGCCCCCAGTCTTGAAGAAAAAGTTGTGGAAATGAAGATTCACTCACAGGCCATTCAAAATGTAGATGATTTTGTTTCTTCACTGGATCAGATTTGAGGAAATTTACATCACTTGCTCACCAATGGATCCTTTGCAGTAAATGGGTGCCGTCAGAATGAGAGTCCAAACTGCTGATATAAACATCACAATAATCCACAAGTGATCCACACATCTTCAATCCATCAATGTACATCTTATGAAGTAAAAAAAGTCATTGAGATATTTGTTTAGAACTGTTTTTGCTTGTAAACAGTGCTTGATCTGGACATATTTCTCTCCTGATTCAGACGAGATGAGTTTTTCACTGGAGAAAGCAATGATTATAGATAAGAAGACTCATATTTCATAAGACTCAAGTTAAAAACGTTTAACGTAAACATGCAGCTGACGGCACCCATTCACTGGATTCATTGGTGAGCAAATGTTGTAATGATAATTCCTCCAAATCTGTTCTGATGAAGAAACAAACATCTACATCTTGGATGGCTTGAGGGTGAGTAAATTTTCCGCAAACCTTAATTTTTGGGTGAATTAATGAATTAAATTTGGCAGTACTATCTTGTAGATCATTATATGCTCCCTGTAGATAAAACCTTTAGTACTTTATAAAATTGTTTGTTACTGTGGTTTTATTTCGTAAATTTAGTCCTTCACTTAGGCCTTTTGTGTTATGTGTCAAGTATGAATGAGCCTGTAGAGTTGCGTGCGAGTCTGTGTATCCCCATCTGTCAATGGGAGTGCATGAATGGATGTAAGTGTGTGTTTTCTGAAGAAGGTGTTAAAAATAGGGTAACATTAATCACTGACTGAAGCAGACACAGATCAGTTTGGATGGGCCGTGGCCGGGCGTCTCTGGCAGACCTCAGTGTCTGAGAGTGAGACTGACAGGCTTTAAATCAGGGCCTGTCTGTGGTTGTCACAGCAGATGGATTCGAGACAGATTTACCACCGGAGCAGACCAGGAGGCTGGAGGGAGGTCAGTAAGCACAGACAAAAACGCTGAGTGGGACAGAGGGAGAAATCCCAAGGGTGAAAATTTAAAAAATTGCTTTTGAAAGCTCTCATTTTTCCTCTCATTGGAAAGGTTGAGAGCAGACTCTTAAACAAACAAGAATCAATGAGCATGCAAAATCTCCTCTAACCTGTAAATGGATGTCTGATGCCATGCTGGTGTTCCACAGGTTGAAAATCTTGAATTTCCTCTTAAAGGGGTCATCGGATGCCCATTTTCCACAAGCTGATATGATTCTTTAGGGTCTTAATGAAAAGTCTCTAATATACTTTGATTAAAAGTTCTCAATGGCTTTGTAAAACAACACCCTTTTTACCTTGTCAAAATGAGCTCTGCAAAAATCATCTCATTCTAAGGGGTTGTTCCTTTAAACGCAAATGAGCTCTGCTCGCCCCGCCCCTCTCTGTTCTCTGTGGAGTGACGATCTTGTTTACTTTAGCCTTTAACTTTAACTTTAGACGCTAAACTTCCTAACTAACATGTTATAAGGAAAGGCGATCGCAAAGATTCATAAAAAAATGCTTATACACACTTCTGCTGTAAGTGAAGCTGGATCATGAATGATTCATGCGAACATAGACGCATTTATGTAGATTGGGAGGCGCATTCCATTCATAAACAAATGTAATCCTCTACATCTTCAGCGGCTCAGATGTCGGGAGTAAGTGACGACCACTATGTTCATTATTACATCCAGCAACACAACACCTCAATCGCTCAATTGGAGATATTCTTGTCTAATTTACATCCCTGCTTCGGCATCGAAACAAGGAAAGTTATTGGACTGTGACAGCTGGTCTGAGGTAAGAGCACACACCGACTGGGGGAAAAACGAACACTCTTGTAGCGCATCTGAGTGAACATTTCTGTTGGAAACTGCAGTGGTATGTACTTATAGGTACATATTTCGCGTCTCGCATCGCAAAAACGTTCCCACAGGTAAGTTTTTGTCATGAGACCAGGTTTTTAAATGTATTTTTGATCGAACAAATGCAGACTTAGTAATCGTAAGTAATTTGTATAAAAAATCATAAAAAAAAAAAAAAATAAAACTTTTAACCAGTAGTGTACTTTGGCTTTTTAACAATTATTACTTTGAAGCAGACTCATTTTTGCATTTTGTTTGGCCGGAACAACTTATCCAGCTTCCTGCTTACAAACTGCGGAAATTAATGAATTAAAATATCAACTTCAGGAGAAACTGCTGAAGAGCTGCATATAAATAGAGGAAGATGAAGCTGCAAGTCAATTTTGATACCTTCAGACAGCACCTATCTATTTTTAATAATGCAATTAGATCGGGCTGGTACGCTCATTTCACTAAATTGGTCTCTGAGAACCAGAACACCCCAAGGGTGCTATTCTGGACCACTGACAGGCTTCTAAACGCCTCTCTTAGAAGTCATCCTGACATAATCCCAGGCTTTAAATGTGATAAGTTGGCAGTGTTCCCTAGAAAAGTATCAACAGTTAGGTTGGATATAAACAGAACATTGGGAAATAGTGCATTTGAGACTGTTATTTTATCATTTACCACTGCAAGGAGCAAATTTAGTAGTTTTTAATGTTCTTGATCCGGATGCAATGAGGAAAGTGATTTGGTTTGCCTTTGTATAGAATCTGCTTATCAGGTTCAAATCAAATAACGAATCTTATCTGAGAATGATTTAATACAGCCAATTGCCTTTACTATTTTAGAGATGTTGCATGATGATAGTCACTTTTTGTTTCACAGTCCAGAACTAAATTTGTTTATTTTTTTTTTAGAGTTTTTACAACATCAACATTAAAATATTACACATTATACACAAACGTTAAGGGTCAGTAAGATTGTTTCTGAAGTCTCTTACATGCTCACCATGGCTGCAAAAAAAAAAAAAAAGAAAGAAAAAGTACAGAGTAAAGTAAAACTTCGTAAAACAGTAATATTGTGACATATTACCACATAAATAATATATATATATATTTTAAATAGCTGGATTTTGAGCAGCCATTACTCCTTATATAGTCTTATTTATTTTGGAAACAGATACAAATGGATTCTTTGATGAATAAAGTTTAAAAGAACAGTATTTATTTAAAAGCTTTTGTAACCTTGTTAATCTTTTTATTGTCACTTTTAAATCATTTAATGCATCCATGAATAACAAATACAATGAGTAAAAGTATTAATTTATTTAAAAAAAATAAATAAATAAATATCATACTGACCTCTAACTTATGGTAGTATAAGTGTAATTACTAGACATTACAAATTATTAGACAAATGTTTATTTTTATTTATTGATTTATTTCAAATCCCTTCTGGTGCTGTACTGCATTAAAGGTGCAATATATATTGCATGGATTTATCAACGGAGCTGCATCAGATGAAAACTAATGAGGATGACAGCAGTGAGTGTTTTCCAAGTAATTTTGTCAATTTTACCTGATGAACAAACACATATGGAGCAAAATTGCATGGCTGGAATTCTGAGAGTGGTGATTTCCATATAATTGAATCCAGATTATATTTAATTAGGCCTCATCTGGCATGACTGAAAGCGCATCCCTGGAACACACACATATGCCATGTAAAGCTTCAAAGAAGGTAATTTGCCTTTTTAGATGTTATAATATGACTTAATGTTACTGACAAACCTGGACAGAGCATGTTCATTTGATACGATATATATATTACTTACAAATTGTAATCCATTACTGATTACAAATTGCATGACAAAAATAGAAATTGTAGTTAGCAATGTAATCTTTTGGATTAGATGTAAGGTAATGTATTCTGACTACTTCTTTTTTTTTTTTATGATTAAGCATTACATTACATCAAGATTACCCAAACTGGGGTTCTTAACAAAAAAAAAAAAGCTATTAATTACATAAATAATAAATATGTCAGATTAATCTAATTTATGTGGCCAATTTCTATGTAATTATAGTCACCTGACTAGTGGCTGTTGTGCGCAGTTTATTTGAACTGAACTAAGCTGAAGGATGACATCACTGAATTCAGTGGTGAAAAGCCTTTAACTGAACATTGAGTGTTTACTGTTGTCTTTTTGCATTATTGACACACTATTTCCTATTTAATACTGTATAGCTGCTTTGTCACAATCTCTATTGTTAAAAGCGCGAGAGAAGATGAATTAGGGCAGATCAATACTTTATGAATAATTTACTGGCATTATGTGATATGTATAAAAAAGTAACCGTAATTATTATGAGCACTTTAAAATGTAATATAATCTAATTACAACTACTTGATTTTTGGAATCTAATTATGTAATACAGATTACATGTAATCAGTTACTTCCCAGCACTGTGTGTGTGTGTGTGTGTATATACATATGAGCAATATCACACTCGTAGCTGTTCAATATGGCTGAGTAGACCTACGATTTGCCCATAGGTATTCACAGCATGCCGATATACAGCCATATCGCACAGCTACGAGTGTGATATTGTGTTTACACAACAGATCGACAGCACGGGTGTGTAAGTACATAAACCCTCTTTTGTGCAAACTACTTCCTTCCGCCATGAATTCAAATCTAATTCGAAAATGTCACTTTAAAACTAGTAACAAAGGACCATTGAGTTGGTTAATTGAAAGCTTATTGTATTACTTTATTAAAAGCTTGTTGTATTATGTAGAGTATCATGAGAGAAAGAGGGACTGAGTGAGTGTGGTTACCTGCCTCTGATACAGCATTCATTCTTCAGCTCAATCTCATATTCACAATAAAACATTAGTTTAAATGTCCGCTGAGGAAATCTTTGTTGTACTATCCTTTCATACATAAAGGGTGATTTTCAATGACAGCGCTGCTCACTGCATTTGTTGGCTGCGTCCTACAAGGTGTTGTTGACAGTTGACAGTAAAAATAACTTCCGTTTACAACAGCATTTCAGTCTTTTTCAATATAAAAATCTTTATTGCTGACACTCTTTATTTAGCTCTTTATCACTCTTGCTGCCATCTAATGGCGGAATAATGGAACTAAAATTACCATCACGAACACACGTGTTTCCCGAAATATTAAATTATTTTTATGTAAAATGTTTAGTCAAAAGTACAAAGGCAATGCTCTGATATACAGCATTAAATTTACATAAAATATAAAGTGATAAGATTTTGCCCTCTGCCAACTTTTTGCTCTGGAACAAATACTGCCCGTTAGATGTATCCAAAACGAATTATATCTCATGTTTAACCACTATAGAGATATCAGAGCCAGCGGCAAATTCCAGCAGCAAATGGAGCTCACATCTTCAAAAACATTGAAGCAAATGTTCAAATAGACATTATCTTTATTAACGAAAGTTTGAAGTCTAAACAAGTATTTTCTGGCCTAAAAACTCTTAAAATACTCTTAAAATAGTATTATTTATAAAATTGTAGCGGATTTGGGCATCCACCATGACTCTCACTGTGAGAAATAGCACAAGCGGAGTGATACAAACGGTAAAATGGTTGGAGTTCTGATATCACTAGAATATCACACTCCTCTCAGCCAATCAGATTTGAGGACCAGAAACAACTATTGTGTATGTGTGTATTTTTAAATAATGGCAAATCTCTCCATTAGCATATGCGGTAAGTATTTAAAAAAAAACATACAGTACACAAAAGCGATGACTGACAGGCGGATGGGTGATAAGCTGCAGTCTATTATCTGACTTCCCATGGTGCTGCACTCCATGCTATTTAAAAACGAATCCAGACTTGCATTTAGTTTGCATACAAGAGTTATCATGTTTTTTAATGCTGCTGGCGTATTCGATGTTTATGATAAAACATCAGTCATGCAAGTTGCTGAATTACCTCGCATGACTGACATCTGCAACAACCTAAAACGAATCAAAGCATCCACCAGTCACTTCCAACTAAACAACCTGAAGCTTCATTACATACAGTGCATCTTATTAGTGCTTATTTAATTAGATGGTGGAATCAAAACATAAGGTTGTGCTCAAATCAGAGGTCAATGCATAATTATCAAGGCAGAACATGCTTTCTTATGTCCCTATGAAATAAATATCCAGCTGTTTGTTCAGTCTCATCTTGACACGCTTCGTTAGTTCAAGGTGTTTAATTAGAATATCATGTTCTCCAGCCAGCTGACGGTTTGTAGCGCATCTCACCAAACTTTCCCAGCCGCACAGGTCACGGAGGTCCTAGCAAACACCTCATAAATGTATGAAAGGTGTTTAGCAGTACCGTTAGCTGCATTAAACAGGCTCCATGGGCTTGTTTATTGGTCTAAACAGTTCACAGCCTGATTACTGCATTTCAGTATATGGGGAAACTTTGAAAACAGATGTCCTCATGCATTAGTGAACCCATTATAAAAAATTAACACACAGCAATGAGACAAAGCCAGTGGGGTTATGTTCATTTAATTATTACTTTGATATTCCTCTGCTGTTATTTCCCCCCTCAGCTTTGTTTATGTTTATCTTCTGTTTGTCGTATAATTTAGTTTACACAAATCATATATACAGTATACATGGACCTATTATAAATAATTGAGTGTGCTCGCAAATTCAATTTTAGACTGGCTGTACCTTAAATGTCTGATAATGAAATGTTAATCCAATGTTTATAACATCAATGTGATATTTTTATGTACTATTTATTATTACATTTTTTTTACTGCTACTACTGCAGCTGATTGATATAACAGTTCTAATATTTACTCTTCTTCTTGTCTCTCTCTTATGTTTAATTATTTACAATTTATTTCATATATAATTCATAAATATTATTTGTTATTGTAGCAGCAGTGGATCTATTAACATGCATTTTACAGATCTGTTTTCTATAATATTAATCTTTCTAGTTTATTGCGGCCAGTGATGTATTAAAAAAGTGTTGAGTAACTAATGCTGACATAATTAGGTTCAGGACACTGGGTCGCTCTGGTGACATGAAATTAATGTCCTCCATTTGCAGCATGGCCACATTTTCCCTCCCACCACATTCCCATGACTCCAGTGCTAATGTATTCTTTTAATCGAATAATAACACACATTTATTATCACAAGCATTTATAATTGGTTAAATCTTTATCAGTGGATTTATATGCTCATCGGATGACAATGCAGAGCAAAGGACAGTATTATTATAGTGTTATTTATATACTATAGTATTCATTAATGTTTTGAATTGGCTTTTATTTATATATTTTTAGTTTGAATTTCAGTTGAAGTTTTAGTCATTTTATGTGCTTTTTATTTAAAAAATATTTCTATTTAGCTTTATTTTATTTTCATTTTAGTAATTTTTGTGCTTCAATTTAACCTTTTCAGTTAGTTATCATATTTTAACATTTCAATATTCATTTAAAGCTTAAGGCAATTTCTAATTTTCAATTAAAGTTAAATTTTTTAAACATTTCTTTATTTTTAAATGAACTAAATTCTGTGTCCAACCATCTTGATGTCCATCCATCCATCTATACATCCATCCACCATCCTGTCTGTCATTTATCCATCCATCCAAGAGTCTGTCCATCCATCCAGCAGTATGGCCATCCATCCATTCCACTAACCAGTCATCTAGCTGTCCGTCCATCCATCCATCCATCCATCCATCCATCCGTCCATCATTTATCCATCTATGCAGCAGTCTGTCCATCCATTCATCCGTCCTTCTATCCATCCTTTCAGCAGTCTGTCTGTCCATCCATCCATCCATCCACCATTCTGTCTGTCATTTATCCATCCATCCAGCTGTCTGTCCATCCATCCATCACTGTCCTTCCATCCATCCATACATCTAGCAGTCAGTCCATCCATCCAGCAGTATCTGTCCTTCCTTCCATTCAGCAGTCTGTCCATCCATCCATCCTTCCATCCATCCATTCAGCAGTCTGTCTGTCCATCAGTCCATTCATCCATCAATCCATCCACCATTCTGTCTCTCATTTATCCATCCATCCAGCAGCCTGTCCATCCATCCATCAATCTGTCCACCCATCCATCCATCCATCCAGCAGTATGTGTCCATCCATCCATCCATCCATGCGTCAATCTGTCCTTCCTTTCATTCAACGGCCTGTCTGTCCACCCATCCATCCATCCATCCATCCATCCGTCAATCTGTCCTTCCATCCATCCATTCAGCAGTCTATCTGTCCATCCATTCATCCATCCAACAGTCTGTCCATCCATCCATCCTTCCATCCTTTCAGCAGTCTGTCTGTCTGTCCATCCATCAATCCATCCATCCATCTATACATCCATCCACCCTTCTGTCTCTCATTTATCCATCCATCCAGCAGTCTGTCCATCCATCCATCCATCCATCCATCCATCCAGCAGTATGTCTGTCCATCCATCCATCCATCCATCCATCCATCTATACATCCATCCACCCTTCTGTCTCTCATTTATCCATCCATACAGCAGTCTGTCCATCCATCCATCCATCCAGCAGTATGTCTGTCCATCCATCCACCCATCCATCCATCGGTCAATCCGTCCTTCCATCCATCCATTCATCCATCCAGCAGCCTGTCCATCCATCCATCAATCCATCCATTCATCTGTCATTTATCCATCCAGCAGTCTGTCCATCCATCCATCCATCCATCCATCCATCCATCGGTCAATCCGTCCTTCCATCCATCCATTCATCCATCCAGCAGCCTGTCCATCCATCCATCAATCCATCCATTCATCTGTCATTTATCCATCCAGCAGTCTGTCCATCCATCCATCCATCCATCAATCCATCCTTTCAGCAGTCTGTCTGTCCATCCGTCCATCCATCAATCCACCCATCTATACATCCATCCACCATTCTGTCTCTCATTTATCCATCCATCCAGCAGTCTGTCCATCCATCCATCTGTCCATCCATCCATCCATCCATCCATCCAGCAGTATGTCTGTCCATCCATCCATCCATCCATCCGTCTTTCTGTCCATCTGTCCTTCTATCAGTCCTTCAGTCTGTTTGTCCATCCATCCATCCAGCAGTCTGTCTGTCCATCTGTTCACCCATCCGTCCATTCTACCTCGTTCCATCAGGACGCTGCAGCCACTGAACGTTTCACAGTGCCATAAATACGAGATCTTAACCTTTATTATATAGATATACTTTTTTATTAGAAATATGACACATTCATTTTGTGCTCTGAAAACTGTACAATAACAAAGAAACCCCAGTGAACTTAAAAAAGGGAACGTGGAAAGGCAGGGAGAGGAGGAAGGGGAGAAGGAGGGAGGGGCTGATGGTGGAGAATTCAGGCAAGTACGTATCATGTGGAGTGACAGTCAGTGATACCGAAACACACACCGTTACATGATGTTACAGAACACTGATATAGTCCAGTAACCCAATGGGATTTGGGGAGGTGGGTGGGTGGGATCTCAGAATCGCAATGATATCTATAATAATGATAACAATATTCCCCAAGCACAGTAAGAAAGATATTTATAGGCTAAAATTCATTTTGTAGAACTCTTCTGGAAATAATTACAATGCTGTACAACAGGACTCTGAGGAGTGAGTCTTGTGCTTTCTCTGTGTGCGACCACAACCTAACCAGAGAATAACACCCCTCTGCAGTTTCATATATAAGACTATTTATAATATATATATTTATATATTCATATTCATCTCCATTTTCTCTTTCAAACATGATTCTGCACATATTCGGAGACTCAGCAGTTTGTTTCAGGTCTCTCAGCTCCAGTGATTCTGATGAAAACATCAAGCGAATGAAACGTGTCGGTTCACACGAACCCGCCGACTGGACCCGCTTCCAAGTTGAATCTTACGCTGATGTCACTTCGGTGCCGATTTTCGAAGGATCCGCAGGTTGGGACAGCACAGTGGCTAAGCTGTGGGTTGTACTGGCTCAGAAGGGTGTTTGAGACAGATTAACAGTCAAATGGCTTTGGGGAATCACGTCGCCTCTTGCGCCCCAAGCGTACGCATGTGTCACACTGATCAACAACGATGATAATAAGACTATTCGTTTTCAAGAATTCGATTTTGAACGACGTATAGCTCACCTGATTCCTACCGGGCAGTTTGAAAGCTTTCCGTTGTAGCGCTATGTCTCTTTCTTCCATCACTAATATGTGTGTGTGTGTGTATCCAGAGGTGTAAGAAATTGAAGGCCACTCACTAAGGCTCATCTGCTCTTAGTCTGAATTCCAGTCCTTCCCCTCAGTCGGTCACTCCCAATGTTCCCATGGCAACATCCCGGGTCAGCACTCAACTTGCCCAGTTCAGCCGTTCTTGGTAGCACCAGCTCATTACCATAGCAACAGGCTCAGACCTGGATTTTCGAAAGTGTTATGATTTGCTTTGACATTAAGGAAAAGGCCATTCCAGGATTACAAAAAAAACAAAACAACACAAATAAAAATTGCACAGCCATGTTGCTCTCACTCTCTTTCTTGCATACTTTTTGTTTGTCCGCACTCTTGCTCAAATCTCATTCTCTCTCTTTGTCCCTTTTCCCTGCGAGTAGAGTTTGTTCTGTTTCTCTGAATGCTTTGGGGGTCGCTCAGACCTCCGTCTGCAGGTCCATGATCTCTTGGCCCACCAGAGGGATGGTGGCACTGGCCTTCTCCCACTCCACCGCTTGCATCTCCAGAGGAGAGGCCTGTAGGGGCTCCAGCTCCTTACGCACCCATGATGGGGGCGAGTGGGTCTTCCTGATGCCCTCCCACGCCCGCTTACTGGGAGTCTGCTGCTTGTCCTGCATTAACAAGAAGAATAACATTTTAGTGTGATTTTTGTGTGTGTGTGTAAAATGTCAAGTAACATCATAGTTTGGTGCAAAATCTGAAAAAAACTGAATTATGTTTAATACAAAAAATTATAATTGTTATAACTGCACTACTTGTCAGAGTGCTGCCCATAACCCAGATAAAAAATTAAATACTATAGAAAATTAAATAATAGAAAATTTATACTATCAGGACATGTCATGCCAAAATTATTATTATTATTATAACAATTTAATAATACAAGTAATCAATTTCATGCCATAATTTTAGGTCAATATAGAGTTAAAGTAATATTTTGATTTTGAAAATACAAGTAAAATATAATAAAATAAAAATATAAATAAAGATTAAAAATGTATAAAGATCGAGATATGCCTTGTAATTAGTAATAATGTCTGGATAAAAAAACAATCACATTTAATCATTTCTTAAATATGAAGAATATATATATATACATATATATTAACAAGATACATACATATATATTAACAAGAATTATTGGCATTTTTTAATACATTTTCATTATATTATATTATATTATATTATACTAAATTATATTTTTATATTTTAACTTTTAAGTGTTATGAAAATGTCACAAAACCTGCATGCTCCAATTTCTCAATGCAAAGTATAATTTACACTAGACTAGAATGTAGACTGAAGACTGAAGTAATGGCTGCTGAAAATTCAGCTTTGTCGTCACATGAATAAATTGCATTTTATAACAATTTAATAATACAAGTAATTAATTTCATGCCATAATTTTAGGTCAATATAGAGTTAATATAATATTTTGATTTTGAAAATACAAAAAGTAAAAAATAAAAATTAATAAAATACAATAATAAAAATATAAATAAAAATGCGTAAATAATTAAGCTATGTCTTGTAATTACTAATAATGTCTAGAAAAAAAAACAATCAAATTGAATAATTTCTTAAATAGATTTATGAAGAGCAGCATATTATTTATAGGAAAAAGCTGAACTGAATTTAATTAACTGCTGCTTGTCCTGCATTAAGAAGAATTATTAGTATTTTTTAATACATTTTCATTTAATACATTATTATATTATATTATATTATATTTTATTATATTACATTATATTATATTAAACTTTTAATTGTCAAGAAAATGTCACAAAACAAAGTATCTCAATGCAAAGTGTACCGGTAAAAAGTCTAAAATAATTTTCAGTGTTTATTGTTTCATGTTTTAAGGATCATGTGACAATGAAGACTGAAGTAATGGCTTCTGAAAATTCAGCTTTGTCGTCGCATGAATAAATGGCATTTTCAAAGTATATAAAATAGAAAACACTTATTGTAAATTGTAATATTTCACAATATTATTATTTTTACTGTATTTTTCATCAAATAAATGCAGCTTGGTGAGTATTAAAGACGTTAAAAAAATCATAAATAAATAAATGAATGAATGAATGAATTTATGAAAGCTATTTCAGACTTTAGACTGGTAGTGTATGTTTTCTTTTAATTCTAGTATGAAATAACAACATAGAGAAGCAAAGCGGTAGAGAGAGAGGGGGACGGGATCGGGAAAGGTCTTCGAGCTGGGATTCGAACTCGGGACGTGCAATGTTTTTTTTTACATGTATCATTTTTTTTCATGAGATCCACTTAATGACAAATAGAAAAGGAGGGAGGAGTGATTAATATAAATTCGTACACTAAGATTAGTTTTATCGCTGCCTCCTGATGACACGCTCCATCTCTTCCCAGTCTTCCCTTCCACTGGGGGGAGAATCTCTGTCCTTCTCTGCATGCTGCAGCTTCCTGTTTAAGTCCTGGAACATGTCCTGGTGGCGCTTCCGTGTATGCATGATCTTCTGCAAGACAAAACCCGCATTTAAAACCTAAGATGAGATGAATGAAAATGCACCACACAAGACTGCTGTCATTTGTGGAAAGATTTACATTACACTGACCTCAAAGTCCAGCTCTGCATAGCGTGATTTTCGTCTCTAAAAGGGCAAATAAGAAAAGGATGTTATTGTGTGTCCTTTCAGAGTCGTCTTAGGGGGAAAAAAATAAACAGCAAATGGGTCATTCCCAAAATAAAGTGACAAACACGTCCAAGATATTTCAAGAAATCCCATATAAAAGACATCATTGTGTAACCTAACATTTTAATACTGTACATATTAGTTTAATCTTGAACAATCTTATACTTACTCTTTATATTCATTTTTTAGTTTAAGTGCAAAAGAGCAAAAAATAATAAGAAATAAAATACTAAACACTAAAACTTAATATAAAATACTAAAACGTAATTTACTTAATTTTCAACTTAATTAAGGCTTTAATTAATTAATTAATTAATTAATTTTTTTCCAGTTTAAACATTGTTGCACCATGCAAATTATAATTTAATATTTAATAAATAAATATGTTAAATAAATTACCATTTAAAGCAACTAATATAAAAGCAATTAATATTATAAATACTTTAATATCACTGGCAACAGTATAAATTTAGGCTATTTTGATTTGGAAAATCAACAGAAATTAACAAATTTTTTTTTGTCTTGATAATAAACGAATCAAATGTAATGCATCCTAATAAATCCTTAATAATTAAAATTAAACATTCAACATTTTGTAATATTTTGTAAGTCAGTACTATTTGAGAATGACCCAAATGCAGAAAGTAGAAAGAAATCGATTGTAAAATTTTGGCACTTTGGACAGACTTTGTGGAAGCATTGTGCGGCTTTTATATTGCACGTTTCCACCGAGCTCCTGGCATGAGCGTGCGGTAAACAGCTTGTGACCGAATGGCCTTTCTTTAGCCTGTCGGAGAGCGTCTGAGGGCAGTCTGACATTCTGCCTGCGCTGTGCGTGGCTGCAGCTGTGCGCCCGCAATGCATTCTGGGAGCATGTTTGGCCTGAGGTGAGAAGGAATCCACGCTTGTCATCTGCTCCCTTTTAAAGCATGAGCAAAATCTGACCTTTGCAGAGACTTTCTTTTCTAAGAGGGATAATTGCAAATGCAAAAAGGCATAATTTATGTAGCCTTCTTTCATTCCTTCCTTTTTGAAGCGGCAGATTTTTTGTTCCATTAAGTGTTGCGACGCAGTTTTTTATTGAAGGCAAGTGCATGTGCATTGGCTGATGTCAGTTGAAATGTAATTCTGAGCCACGTAATGACAGTCCTCTACGCAGACACTCTCCACAAACATGCTTTTTTCACTCCGCACATAAATTAGGACACTCGCTCCCTTGTGGCAGATATGACAAACATTGATGTGAATTCACAGCCTTGTAGGCAGATGGGTCTACGGCAAGTTTCTTTGGACCACAAACCAAAGTGTCCATCAATTATTGGAAATAATCACGGCGGAGAAAAAAGGTGGAAGATGAGGATGAAAAGACATCATGATTTAAAAGAGAGCAAAACCAGCATCTACAAAGTTGTAAGGCGCACACACATTTGCACCGTTAGCCATTAAATGTTAATGAATAGTCATTTAGAAAGCTGTTGTGTCACTTCGGTTCTGATTCATTTAGGCTGTGAATCTTTCAATACAAACTGTGATGAGCGTTTTCATTATTTAGACAAAATGAAGTCAAACAAGCTTGTCTACTATGAGGAAACAGGTGCAGGACATCTATCACATTGCAACCCTCTACAAACACCTTAGCAAAAGAATCGCCATACTTTTTAGATAACTCGCCAAACTGTGTACTGTGTAGAATTAAATATTACATTGACTTATATGCAATAATAACATATCGTAAATGATGCCTCTTACTGAAATATGTATTAGAAAACCTGTGATTTACATTATTTAAAAAATCCACATCTTTTTATGCATATTTTGTACTATGGAAGCCTCCATACTCGGAAAATAAAATACTGATACGATGCCACATTGTGCAGCTTTTGGTTGTCATTTTCAGTCAAAGGGCAACAAGAAAAGCGATGCAAGTCTTCACTGCTTTCGTAGTGATAAGAAGAGGAGAAAAGAATGGGAAGATGCCTGTGGACGAATAAAACTACTTAAAGACTTGCGTTCCACTCTTTCCACTTTAGCCCTGATGCGTTTGAGGCTTTTAGTAGTTCACAGCTACTGAAAGAACTTACAAATGGCAGAGACAAGAAACGCTAGATGCCATCCTGGCATGATGTAAACGGTGCGGATTTCAGTCGATATCCGCATTTGGTTTAAGCCTACGCTTAAATCCGTTGCCACCTGCAAGCTTTTTGAGTAGCTGTGTCATCGTATCAGTATTTTATTTTCTGAGTTTTATCGAAATAATGGCGCCCCCCCATAGTCCACAATATGTATAAAACGATGTGGAATTTTTAAATAACGTAAATTTTTCATGTGTTTTCTACTACATATTGGAATAAGAGACATCATTTACGTTATACTGAGCCATACAAAATCATTTGTACAGTGTACTAATTCTACTACTAATCATATAACATAAACTAAGGTCTCAAGAGCTACTGAGCTCATAAATATTAATCACATTGTCTGCATTTGCTCAAACTGATTTGTTAAAAACAGGTGAGCGCTAGCCAATGAGGTTGCCGGCTGTGCATTAGTTCCACCCACTACTAGAGACAAGAGGGTCATTTACATGTAGCGCGACAGTTCTTAATGGTATATAAGACTCTCTTGCTTTCTCTCTTTATGAGTGCATATGAGAAAAAGAGCACTCTCAGCAAAATTACAAGAGTTGGACACCTACACACTGGAGTTTACGATGAGCAGAATACGCTGCTTATCCATTTATATGATATCAATAAGAAGAGTGCACTGTAAAGACGGCGAGTGGAAAAACTCTCAAACACTTAGAATGTTTGTGTGAGTAGAAATATAACTGTGCTAAACTTATTTTTAAAGGGGTGATGAACTGAGAAACCAAAATTGCCTTGATCTTTTGACATACTAGAGGTCATAGTACTATAAAAACATCCTGTGAGTTTCAGAACTCAAAATTTTGTTGTTAGTCCAAAAATGCGCATGTAGAGTTTACGAGAGAGACAAATGCAGGTCTACGCAGAGAGCAAATGATAAAGATGACTCTGAAAACAACAGGATGCTTTGTAGTGCCAAATTGTGGAAAAATGTATTGCCTTCCTTCTGATCCCAACGTAAGTGTGGATGAACTTTATTTGAATGAAATTCCAGACCGTGTCAGTAAGGACTCGGCCCTTTGTTTACTTAATTTTACAGCGGATTTGTTTACAATTACCCATAGCGTCAGCGATACAATGCTCATCTCAGGGAACCGTCAGTAACTGGAGTGACAGAATTTGATTTTTTTTTTGATTTTCAAAAAGATTGAAACTACAAGACGATGATGTGCCGCCTATATTGGATCCGACAGCGATGTTGCAACAAAAGTGTGAGTAACTGTTTTCATTACGTGGTCACTATTGCTTTGTCTCTCTTTGTCTCTTCTTACAGATCGTTATTTATGTGTTTTAAACTTAAATCACAGCGGCGTCCATCTATGAGGAATGAATGTACGCTGTTAGCCAATCATAGCAGTGGGCGTTTACTTTTGAGTCTACAATCCGCCACACCTATTCAAACAGAGTCTTCTGCACAGGAGGAAGGACAATAGCCTATTACTTCTAAATGATGTTTTCTGATGTAAAAATCTCAATAACATTATAAGTGGACCACAGAGAACAGTACAAATTTAAAAAAACAAAAAAACAAAGACAGTTCATGACCCCTTTAAGGTCCATTTGATAATGTCATACATATAGTTTTCAAAATCATTCTAAATGTAAAAGAGTAGAGTTCACACCATTATATACAAACTATAACAATAACGACACAAAGGAACATTGTGCATTGGTGTGGACGCTGATTTAGTTTTTATTTCTTCTCTAACGCAATCACTGGTGAGTGAAATCTAAAAAATTTTTCAATTATTGTAAGCCAGTGGCATTATAGACATTGTTTAGTCACCTAGTGCAAAATTTTGTCACGCATGCAAGTGGTTTCCTTGCAATGTAGAGGGTTGCATTGTTTGATGATTATCATGGTTTCTTACCTCCAAAGAGCTCATAGACAGTGTGGAGACAGTCTCGCTTTTAGACATCATCCCAGAGTTCCCAGAGTCCCCTTGCTCACATGTGGTTGTCATCTGGGACTCGCTGGAGATGTTCTGCACTGTCTGCACCGGGGAATCCCTTTCTGAGCAGGAAACGCTGACTCGGTCGGTAGGAAGGCTTTTCAACCCGAAGCCTGGCACAGGATCGGTGCCAGCGGGGTTGGCCAGGTGGATGAGCCTGGTCTGGGGTAACTGTTCAATGCTGATGTTGTACTTGGTTGCTTGGTCGTCCTTACCGCCCTTTGCGGGCCTAAGGGTGTTGTTGTTATTGGGCAAGAGCACGTAACCCTGACCCGACCCTCCTCCGCCGCCTCCTCCTTCGGGACCGCTGCTGTCTCCCGGGGCTCCGTCAAGTTGTTTGAACAGCTCGCCATCACAGATGTAAATAGATTTAGCTCCGGGTAGCTCTGTACTGACCCCGGCAATGCCGCCTTTGTCGCGACGCATGGTGAGAGTGTGGCTGGCGTAGTCGGCGACGTTTTGCAGGTGAACCTTAGCCATGCTCGCAGGAAGGGTGTTGAAGTTGGAGCCTTTTTGTACCGTGATCTGTTGTGAAGCTACCTTCTCTTCACCTTGTTGGGAGGGACGCTTTAGGGTGCCTGCGAATCAGAGAGAAAAAGCCTTAGTAAGTGAAACGAGATCACAGTAGAGAAAACGCATGCTGGTTTGATAGAGCGCTGCTACATTTAGCTGAACTTTCATCAGCTCATATTATGACGTAATTAATTTAAATAAAACTTTGCTGAATCATAAGAATAATACAGTCTGTTAACAAAACAAAGACCAGCAGATGCATCTGACTGCAAAGGGCCTTGAAAAGCTGTAGTAATCGGTGCTTCCGTGTTCCATTTTAACCTTTTCATTACATTTTAGTCATTAAACATCTTATCTAATCAGTTAAATTTAATCAATTTTTAAACAATATTATTTTTTAATTTACAATAAAATATTGCATATATATATATATATATATATATATATACTTTGTATATTTGTAGCAATAGCCAACAATACATTGTATGTGTCATAATTATCGATTTTTCTTTTATGCCAAAAATCATTAGGATGTTAAGTAAAGATTATGTTCCATGAAGGTGTTTTGTAAATGTCCTGCTATCAAAACTTAATTTTTGATTAGTAAAATGCATTACTAAGAACTTCATTTGGACAACTTTAAAGGCGATTTTCTTAATATTTCATGTTTTTTTTCAAATAGTTGTATCTCTGCCAAATATTGTCATATCCTAACCACCCATACATCAATCAAAAGCTTATTATTCAGATGATACTGATGTATAAATCTCAAAAAATTGACCCTTATGACTAGTTTTCTGGTCCAGGTTCACATTTTATTGTTCAATAGTAATATATTTCTATCATAATTTCTTCGAGTTAACCAGACTTTTTTTTTTTTTTTTTTTGCAGATTGCGATTACGTACCAATGGTTATATTTTTTTCCAAATAAAATAGTGAAATGCTGATTAAATCGCAAAAAGTGATAAATTCATAAGATGGCAGACGAATGTCAAACACACAGCGAGCGGCATGCGACAAAAAATAAATATTTACTGATGCTAGTCCATATTGCACTTTGAATTTTATTAATTTTACAGGCCTACTTTTGATTTATTAATCCAAAATTTGCCAAATTCTGTGACATTTGGTGCTATTAAATGAATTCTATTTTTATGCCTGGTTTCTGCAAGTGTGCCCAAGTTTCTAGCATCTCAGAATTTATAGGTCCCTAATGATGAAACTTGGACCTTACAGTAGAGCAGTTTTATGAACTAAAGAGTTGAAATGGCAGACAGCGAATATGCTAATGAAATAGATAACATTTAAACTTTAAACAGACATATTCTAAAGATTGTTTTGATATGAAAATAAAGGAGTAAATACACAAAGGATCAAGGATTAATATTTTGATTTTCCCATGAGCACTGGCAAGCAAATTGCACATTTAGTGAACTGGCAGGTAATAACTGACTACATGACAAAAGGTCAGTGGAAAATAGGAGCAAGCAAAGTTGAAATTGGTCGAACTCTGAGGGGTGCATTACAACGCTTCGCACAATAATGCAGCCAAGAATTAAACTTTAGCTTTAGCAAGTCATGTGAAAATGCCTTCAGAGCAACTAACTGAAGGAAGGCTGATTGAAGGCTTAGTTTTTAGTCCTTCACACTTCAAAAAAGCAAAAAATATCACATCACAAGTCTCTATTTCCAGATGCTAGCTTGATATGTCGTCTTGACAAATAATCAGAATCCCATTTCCGATAGATATCAGAGAAGAAAGCTGCTATCTGATAATGAAATGTCGGGAGGGACTTAATTAGGACAGGCCGGCAGATCTGAGGCACGGGAGGGGAACAGACAAGTCTATTTATCTGCATTTTGCTTCTCGCCCGCTATCATATCGTGTTCTGAATCTCCTTGAAGAAAATGCATTATGTGGCCTGTAAAATGGCACTCATATCTTGTATAAACCTCTTAGAGGGATGTCACAACAACTTTAAGTGACCGGTGGAGCGTACGTTGTGAGAGACTCACCTGATCGGCAAGCCATGTCCACATCCTTTTCAAAGTCGGTCTGGAGAAAACAATGCGAATGAGATGTTTTAACCACAAATTTTATACTTAGTGTAACAGAAATACAGAAATGTGGTCTCAATTCACCATCAGCTGAGCATGGCCGTTCTGGAAAGATCCACCAGAGTCACCGTTTCCATCTTCTTGACGATCAACAACACGACACTTTACTGCCTCTTGAACCTAATTGATTGTAAAAATCATGTTTAAGTATTTAATTTGCATCTAAAATTTTAAAGTACAACGATATTAGACAGGTTCTCTAACCTCTCTGCGTAGGATGCAATGCACCATCACGATAACGAACCCCTCGAGGGAGTCAAAGACGGCAAAAAGGATCTGAAACAAGGCTGAACGGCGGTCAGTGATTGCCAAGACCGCCGACATCCAAGTAAGAGCCAGCAGTGGCAGTACAACGCAGGAGCTCCACAGCGACGCCCTACAGGAGAGGAGCAGAATTACAATAAGTGACCGTTTACATCACCATTGGCATACAAACTGACAAAGAGGGCAAAGCCAAAGGATAAGCCTCTGTTTTGAAGTGACTTTAGTTGATGTTTAGAAATTTCTTAAAGAACTAATTAATATTTATTACACATTTTATTGATTTCTTGGATGTCTGAGGAGTGTTTTACAAATATGAATGTGGTATTGCACTAAAAAGCATTGCTATACGAATACACAGATCAATACAGTGTTCAATATGAGCTAGAGTTGCCCTTTTTGTTGATTACACTCTGAACAATATCAATATAGCGGTACTCAAAACATGTAGGTTCAATCACAGTTCAAAACATATGTGAACAGGTGCAACAGGTAAAAATAAGCCAAAAGAAAAATAAAAAAGGAGCAATGGACTATGAAAAAAAGGAAGACATATGAGAGGATGAAAGATGAAGGAATGTAGACATTTCAGTGGTCTTTAGAGAAGAACTCTCCCCTGATCATGGATTTGGAGGAAGGGCCAGCATGCTTAGCAAGTCCTACATCTCACTATTTTTACTATTTTATTCCTTTTTTTAATATTTAATTTTTTTGTTTCTTTTTAACGCACCAACAAACACACACTCTGACAATCACTCACACACACGCCAGAAAAAGCTCATATAAACACAAAAAAGAGTGCAGTGGCTACACTGTTGGGAGAAATAATTCATTTTTTTGATATACATAAGGGATTTACAATAGATGTCTTTCATGAACAGATACACAGACCCTATAAAGATATGTACATAACTGTAGTACTGTGTCCTATAAACCTTTCATCTGACATTCTGTACACAAGCACTGCTAACCGCAAATGTAGTCTACCTCAAACACATACTATGGTAAAACCTCATTGACCTTTAATCCTACTCGTCTGCTGAGGTATGTTTACAAATAGCTGCAATTCACCAGCAAAATATATATGAATATATATTGTAGGTTGCATGTTTCTAACCTCTCTTATTGCTTCTGAGCTGCCGCCACATAAAAAAATAAAATAAATAAAATAAATCCTACGCATATTCACGTATATTAATAAATGGCTGGTCTACTTTATCTCACATTGTGGAGTGAAACGCCTGGCCAGTTCCAGCAATAGGCTAATGACAGAGACCTGATAAACATGGCTCACTGCAGTCTCACAGTCAGATAAGCCATTCTCGACATGGCTGCTATTAATAGCCCTTACAAAAATATCAAGGCATACCATGGCAACCATAGTTTCCACCAAAATACCACAGAGTTCATCCAAAATACCATAGAGTTACTGTCACTACAGAATATTTGGCCACCACTGAATCACAACAGAAATGGGGGGAAAAATGCAAAGAGATGCAGAAAAAGTCCATTAATGTTTTAATGATACAGCATAAAAATATATATATTTCGAAGTTGAAAGAAAAACAAAGATAATTGGGGGACATTTTACAAGAAAACACTATTTCAGCATTTCTTCTTTGAAATTCCACATTAATTCAGTGAGTTCTCTTTCTAATTATTTGTGTAATTTAATAGCAATTTGAGTGAAAACTGTTTATACATGTTTATATATATATATATATATATTACAAGATTTCTTGTTAGCAGTATATATAATATATAGTATGTGATATAAGCTAATTCATTTGAATGATACCAGCTGAGATGTAAGTACATGTTCTTGAATTATTATTTATCGGAAGTTTTTTGTAAGTATTACTTATACTGTTATGGTATGCTGTCATATTTTAAGCTTATTTTATTTATTTATTTATTTTTTATTGTTAAAGTTTTTTTTGAAGGTTATTTTTTTGGGTTTTAAGAATTTATGTCCTTTGTCATTTTTTATATTTCTATTTTAATTCTATTGTATCATTTATTTATTTATTTTTTATTGCAGTTTTAGTTTTGGTAATTATAGTACTTAAACTTGTTTCAGTTAGTTGCCAAGGCAACATTTTCGATTTATAATTTTCATCTAATATTTATATTATTTTTTATGTTAAATAAATATTAAATTAGTGGGAAAACATGATTTTTTTTTTTTAAGTATAGTGATTGAACAATATGAGATTTTAAATGTCTGATATCTAATATTGATAATAATTTTTCATATAAGTAATAAAAAATAAAAGTAAATAAAAATTAAATTAGCAGGATATGAGTTTTCAAATGTCTGATATGCAGTAAATACAATATACAGTACGTGATATAAGCTTATTCATTTGAATTATACCAACTGAGATGAAAATAAATGTGCTAAAATCGGAATATTACAAGTTTTTTTTTTTTTAATAAGTATTACTATTATAGTATTTAATCATATTTTATTTACCAAGCATTTTTTTACATTTTAAGACTTTATTTTAGGTTTTAAGAATGTTATATCCTTTGTCATTTTTTAAAAAAAAAATATTTCTATTTAGCTTTAATTTATTGTATTTTATGGCACCTTTAGTTTTGGTAATTGCAGTACTTATTTCTTATTTTTACTTTTCTAGTACTTATTTCAGTTAGTTGCCAAGGCAACATTTTAAATTGACATTTTTCATCTAATATTTATTTGACTTTTTAAGGCCTTAATTCAATTACAGAAACCCATTAGTCTTAATTACCAATAACAACAGTGAATATTTACTAGAAATATCTGAAAGTGCCAATGCATCTGTCAAAATGCATTCTCAAAATGGCCAAATACTGGCTGATTTATAGGTGATAGATGATGCCTAGATGATTTATTGATCTATCAGTAATCCAATAACTAGTAGATCATAGTGCCAGCAACACCAAGGCCATGGGTTTGAATCCCAGGGAATTCACATACTGAATGCACTGAAAGATATTTTGAATGAAAGCATCTGCCAAACGCCTAAACGTAATTAAACGGAACTAAAACTACACTACTTTGACAGAAATTATGGTTACCATGGTAATCTCTAGATAGGAACTGTCTGGTCAAACACGCTTGCACACTCGCACAAACACACACATACAGGATGAGCTCCTATTGCAATCTGCATGATTTAGCATTGCGACAACATAAAAGCTCTGTCTCTGCTGATCACTTTTGACATAACAGCTAAGTAGCAATAGCAGGGTGAGGGAAATGAATGGGGGAGGAAACCAGAAAAGGAAAAAGAAGGGTGAGGTAAGAAATATGCAGAAAGAAAGGCAAAAAAAGAACCGAAGGCAGAGCATCAAAGAGTTGATAAATAATTAGCGGGACTAACATGGCGTTACTGGTAGCTGTGGTGGAAACGTCAGCCGACGAGATAACTCCGCACTTGGCACATTTGAGCGTCATATTGTACAGTGGCACTGTCATCTGACTGCAAAGTCAAATCAACACACTGAAATACACATGTACGCTTACATATAACCACACGCACGCTCTCGCACACACACACAGAGACACATACACCTATATACACGCAGAAACTAGCAGGCCACAGAATCCCCTTCCAGCTCTCACTCAGGGCAGATCACTGTCAAGGCTTTGGGAAGAGTGCGGGAATGATGGAAATGATGCCGTCACGTTATTTCTAAACAGGCCTGATTGAACATGTGGGACAAAAAAAGGAACTCTATATGCAGTGCACGTATGTATAGATTACCATCATTTATGTCCACTGACAGTCTATGTAAAATGCTACATGATTAGATTTTGATTCTGTCATATCAATGACATCAAAATCTTCTTTTGCATTAGTATGCCATATGGAATTTGCTTGATTTAGGCTGCGAGCAGTTTATCCGTCCCACTCTGCATCTGTCTTTGGGCCCTGGAGAGAGACATGGGAACTCGAAAAAGCTGGCTGATAAACATACACACAAACATTCATGCGTGTTGACAGCCGGAGATCGTGCGTTCACAGACTCGAGCTAAATCACGGTCATTTTAGGAGACACATTAAAGTCATCCACAGCCATAACTGTCAATATCGAACTCTTGAGTATATGTGTGTGGCTTGTTTTGTTTTAATAAACTGCAGCATACAATCATATTTGACATTTGAGTACAGCATACAACCGTATTTGAGATTTTGAAAATATGCTTCTAGGATCTCAAATGCATTTCAATATTTGCAGATAGCTAACGAAATGTGAAAAATATGCAAAATATGCATTCCATTATCAGAAAATAATAATAAAAATAAAAATAAGAGAAGCTGCATTGTTTAGCATTGTCCAAAAAACAAAACACAAATACTACTGTTCAAAAGTTTAGGGTTGTTAAGATTCTCTTTCTTTCTTTTTAAAGAAATCACTTATGCTCACCAAGGCTACATTATAAATAAATAGTACTATTGTGAAATATTACAAGTCTTCTATTTTAATATATTTTAAAATAAAATTTATTCCTGTGAGAGCAAAGCTGAATTTTCAGTATCATTACTTCAGTCTTCTGTGTCACATGACCCTTCAGAAATTATTATAAGGGCCATTCTACAGAATTGTTGCAAAGTTGAAATCATCATGAAAAAAATGTCTCTTTTTCCACAATTTTTGTATGAATGAAAATTGTATAATATCTAAGGTACACATTTCTAGCAGCAACAAACATTGTGCAGCAAATTCTCATATTGTATTTTCAGAAAGTTTTGGAATATTTGACCTCTCCCCAAATTTGTCACTACCGAAACCTATTAAGGCCTTTTACGACTTTGCTAACATCTTCCTTGTAAATATATTTTTTGCTCTTTTATTAAAAGTTTTCAGAGGTAAAGCAATACCAATTACAATCTTAACAATATTTTAAGTGTGAGTTACGAGATTTGTTGCATTTTTAATTTAATTTTTCTTTGTAAAAAGCATAAAGTTAACAATACTGATTTCAAAGTTAAGGATTCATTTGTTTGAACATACATTGAACCAAACACTATCATAAAATCTGACCTGATAATTCAGTATACTTTATTTTTGACAAAACACCCCTTGTTTCGGTAGTGACAGTAATGTTAACGTCACACTTTAACCTCAGAATGACCACAGAATTTTAACCCACATACTAAAACACTACTAAAACTAGTAAAAAGATATTTAAAATACTACAAATCTGCATAAATGTACTAAAATTTTGTTTATTTCCCACAAATAAAAGATTATGTGCTCCCTTTTGACACTACTGAAACGATGACATGTTTCGGTCGTGACTGTTTCGGTAGTGACAGTTTTAGATGTTTTTGATGCTAATTAGCACATGGTTAGCTATAAAAACTAAAAGTTACTCACAGATTTTCACACTGGTGACCACATTTACCTCAAAAACTTGTAGCTATGGGAGGACACAGGAATATGTCCTGATCATAAATGTAGGAGTGTAGTTAAAATCAGTTTCAGCCAATGGACTAAAACATACACTGTTTCGGTAGTGACATGAAAAAGCGGGACACATTTTTTTAACATAAAGTTTCATAATTTACAAAGAAAAATTTACAAAGAAAAGGATATTTTTAAAAACAACAATGGAATAAAATGCAAAAATTATTGTAATATTATTTTCCTAAGTTGAAATTTAGGGGACAACCACCTCCCAATTGCAAGTAGCCACTAAATGATGATTTTATATGTATTAAGCCTACTGATATTTTAAGTGCTATTGTGGGTTTCAATAGATTAATTGAAGGATCTTAGTAAACATCTGAGATTTGAATATTTAAATGCTTTTTAAATGTGTTTTTTGGTTGTGGGAGAGCAGTTTGCACCAGTTCTGTAGAATGGCCCATAATATGCTTAATTGGTTAACAAGAAACATTTCTTATTAATACAGTTGAAAATGGATGTGCTGCTCAATATTTTTGTAGGAAATAAATGATATGACAAATAAAAACTTTTGAACGATAGTGTACGTAATGCTGTTGTACACAAAATAGCCACCTGCAAAAAAACAATTAAAGCCATCAGCTTGGCATGGCTGCCCAAACGGATAGGAAGTTGTTTCTGCTACTGGCAGACATGTAGATTAAACCCCACATAATGTAAGAAATTCAATTCCAAGCAAAAGGCCAATGCGACCAATAAAACCTCACTAGAGGCAGTGATATTAAAACGCAATCAGCATTTTTTTGAATTACATGCTAGTCCTTGTGGAGTAGGAGAGACTTCAAAGACTGAGCTGATATGATCCTTTACCAAATATTAACACAAAATTTCTCATTTATCTTTTGTTTTGACTTGCCGCAGGTAGTAAAGCAATGCAAAAATTCTTGATGACAGCCACAACAATTGTTAAAATGCACTTTGATATTCTAAAATGGAAGAAAATGGCAAAATTTACAGGTGCACAGAGACTATCCAAAGTGCTACTCCTGCAATAGGCGTAATTAACAGCAGCACTTATTAATTAGGCTAATGAAAAATGCTGTGTTTAAGAACAAGGGCGAGGGAGGGAGGAAAAAGGAAAGAAAAAAAATCCTCCCTCTAAATCTAATTCACCCTTCCCATCTATCAGCACCAAACAACGACAGCCAGCCTTGAGTTAATCGGTTTCTGCGGAGAACGCAATGCGGCTGGAAAATACTCAAGCAAACATGTTGATAAGAGTTTCGGAATTGCAAAAATACTTCCCATTATTACTTAAGCACAAACAGAACTCTGACTTTCCAAAATGTCCAGACAATGAAATCCACATACAAGCATTCTTTTGCACACTTCCAAACACACACAGACTCACAGAACTAATTTGTGGATCCACACAAGAATCACAAAACTGAATCTAAAGCTATTCTAAATCTAAATTTATAATCTAATGCACATTTAATCTAACCAGCATGCTTCCATCAGAATTATTCAGAAAATTGACAGTCCTAAAAGCCCATTATGATGGCATCAGGCAAATTTAAGCACTAATATAAGACTGTGTACAGGGTATTGTGGGAGACGGGTGGACGGACCTGCATCTCAGCCAATCAGTGGCGGGTGGGCGGGGCAGAGAGGAGAGCCCTGAGTGTGAGCGAGGGGATGCTGTGGTAACTCTGATACAATGTCTCAAAGAGCACAAAAACAAACACAATCGATCAGAGAGATCATAGCAGAGGCAAACACAACATAGCTGAAATGAAATAATCATAATAATAATCCAAAAACACAAAGGAAAGATAAGGACCAGGGAAAGAAAACAGTCGGATGCGAAAATGATGCCAGTAAGGGCACGCGTCAGCCTGCAGGCAGTGGAGCACAGCCCAGAAAAGGAAACACAGACAGTCAATCATGAGTCATAACATGAGCAATATTCGTCTTCTCTGTAATAAATCTCGGGCCACGTTTCTGCTGTAAAGCCTGATTGGTAGAAGGCATGTGAATCTTGGAAGATTAACAATTCCAGTGTGTAATTGATGGTCCATGGCACGGAGATGGACAGCGTACGATTGTGGAACCCTTATAATGAGGTCTATAATAACAATTCGCGGTTCATACTTCAGCTTCAATGACATTTAACTCACACGACTGAAAACTTGTCAAAATCAATGGATATAAAATGAGAAATTCGCTCAGCCTGAGTGCTATTGATCAGACGCATGAAGCTGACGTGTTATGTCAGATTTCCTTTGCCGGCTCCTTTGCGACTGCCCCTCAAATAAACATTTCACACACAGAAACATGACACACAGCTTTGTATCAAGATGCACAGCAACACCTAAAAATCAAGAGAAGCTGGAGAAATGATTAAGCGACACATGGCAAATCACCAACGGAAATGTGAAAGAAATGCAATGGGTGAGCAGAAATGTCATCTTGCTTTTGACGGGACCAATAACCAGTCCTTTGCGATCTCTTCCCCTCTCTATTGAAGAAAAAAAGTCGTTTTTCTGCTTTTATGCACAAACCTTGCTAATTTTGATTACTTATTTATCTGTACAACAAGAAAAAAACTACTAGCATGGGGTTAGAGAAACTCAAGATTTAGCTTCTGAAAACAATCAGATTTTAAAGATCATTTTTTGGTGGTCCTTCTGGAGAGGGGAGAGATGTTATGAAAGGTCTGGCCAATGAATCTCTTTCTCAGAGCTGGTTAGAGGTCAGCCAATGAGATGAATGAGTGCTGTGAGGCATACCCGGCCCTCTCCTTGAGTTTCATATCAGTTATGCCATCTTTAGACACCAGTTTGTTAAAAACCAGAATCCCGATAACCATGTTAACCTGGTGAAGAGAGAGGAGAAAGGTGAACATGTGCATATTAAGACTAGTAGATCAGTCTCACAATGTTTGTATAACTTTAACTTGTGGTTTTGTTGTTTTTTAATTTGTTTTATTTAAATGGATGGTTTACCCAAATATGAAAATTCTGTCATTAATTACTCACTCTAATGTCATTCCAAACCCGTAAGACCTTCGTTCATCTTCGGAACACAAATTAAGATATTTTTCATGAACACTACATAGACAGCAAAGCAACTATTTTAATGATGTCCTTACTACCTTTCTGGGCCTTGAACGTGGTAGTTGCTTTGCTGTCTATGCAGGGTCAGAAAGTTCTCGGATTTCATCAAAAATATCTTAATTTGTGTTCAGAATATGAACAAAGGTCTTACGGGTTTGTAATGACATGAGGGTGAGTAATTAATGACAGGATTTTCATTTGTGGGTGAACTATATAAAAATATCCAAATATGTGACCCTGGACCACAGTACCAGTTTTAAGTAGCACAAGTATATTTATAGCAATAGCCAAACATACATTGTATGGGTCAAAATGATCGAGTTTTCTTTTAAGCCAAAAATCATTTGAATATTAAGTAAAGATCATGTTCCATGAAGAGATTTTGTAAATTTCTTACTGTTTTTTTTGATTAGTAATATGCATTGCTAAGAACTCATTTGGACAACTTTAAAGGTTATACATAGATTTTTTTGCACTCTCAGACTCCACATTTTCAAATAGTTTAATCTCTCTGCAAATATTGTTCTATCCTAACAAACCATAAATCAATGGAAAGCTTATTTATTCAGCTTATTTATTTAGATTATGTATAAATCTTTCAAAAAATGTACCCTTGTGACTGATTTTGTGGTCCAGGGTCACATATGTTGTTTTACAAGCTACTTCTGCACTAGGATTGTAATAAAAACAATATTTCAGGAGTCAATTTCCAAATATACACCTTAAATTTTAAGTTGTAATATTAATATTAAAGTCTTTTGAACAATTAAAAATCAGCTACTGAGAGATGTTTTGATTAAACTGCAAGAGAATGACATTTCTTATGAGACTCTATAGATAATTCACCATTACATTGTCTGACAAAATGAAATCTGTTATTGAATAAAATAGATACCGCTGTAATCCATGTTAATATAGTCTAAGCCCAGATCTCGTTTAATTAATCTGCAGCGGTGTAATGACTATTATGTCCACACTTGGCACACTTAGCATATGCTGCGTTTAAACAGAGCTACTAAAACACATGTTCGCTGGATGTTATGTTCTGGGGTTATGAGAATAAAATCTGGAACTGTCTGCAATCTCATTCACAAGTGCTTGTAGTGGTTTATTTGTTGTAAAATTCTATATTTGGGTGCAGTGATGCTAGCAACATTAAACACTGAGTCTGGAAATGAGGGACAGAATATTTCTGCGAATAAATCAAACGGAGAGAGAAATTATACCAAGACGACAGCAGCAGCTGGTCCCACAAATGCGTACAACAGTCCGCCTTCCAGAGACAGCCAGCAACTAACACAAAACATAAGAGTGGAAAAGAAAGAGGGAGCGAGAGCAAGAGAGACAGAAGAAAGAGACCAGAGGGAAAGAAAAATCAGTGATGTGGTTGTCAGATAATGTGGTTGTCATTAGTTATTTTTAACATTTTAAAGTGTCCACTTGATAAATGCAATGCAGGGACAGACTGGCTACTAAAAACACAAGAACTTACACTACCAGTCAAAAGTTTTTGAAAAGTAAGATTTTTAATGTTTTTTTAATGTTCTTTTTTAAAAAGAATTCTCCTCTGCTCTCCAAGCCTGCATTTATTTGATCCAAAATACAATAAAAACAGGAATACTGTGAAATATTTTTACTATTTTAAATAACAGCTTTTTTTATTTATTTTAAAATGTCATTTATTTCTGTGATCAAAGCTAAATTTTCAACATCATAGTTTTCAATGTCACACGATCCTTCACAAATCATTCTAATATGCTGTTTTCATTTAATATTATCAATATTAAAAACAGTTGAGTACATTTTTTAGGATTCTTTGATGAACAGAAAGATCCAAAGATCAGCATTTATCTGAAATTAAAAACTTTAGTTACATTATACATTATACCATTCAAAAGTCAGTACATTTTATTTTGTGAAGAAACTCTTTAAAATGTAAAAATATTGCTGTTCAAAAACTTTTGACTGGTAGTGTATATACGCAAAAATAGATGACTGATCAACTTTATCATAATCATGCTTACTAGTTAACAGTGCCATATCCCTTTGCCTTGGTGAATCCAACAGAAATTGCTACAACGAGAGCAGGTAAACCTATAAAAAAGGGAACAGTAGAGAGAGTAGTTAAGTACTTAACACTCACATCAAGATGTTTAATTAAATTCAATCAAATTTCATGGGTCTTTTTTCCAAAGAAACAGATTGTAAATGAAGATACAAGCCTAGAAAATACAAGACAAGCCTCACCCCAACCAAGGCAGAGGAAACGCTTGCGTATGATGCGGTTTCTAAGACGGCCAGTCACAGCCATGTAAGACTGCCATGCCTCCGTAAGAACCCAACAGAAAGAGGACAGGAAGAAGAAGTGTAGAAATGCAGCCACAAGAGTACAAACAACCTAAGAGCAAGACAATAGTAAGAGAGAAAGAAAGACAATCCATGCATCAAGTAAGGAAGGAGAAAAGAGGAAGATCATGAACATTTTGTTGTAGATTAACGGTTTTATCCATTTATTTGTGTTTGTTTGGCCATACCTTGTTCCGTGTCTGAGTTTGTCCGATGAGTATGAGTGCATTGGAGGAGATGATGGACAGACAAAAGTTGATGAGGATGACAGAGCGTTCTGAGCGGATGTACCTGAAGAAAAACACATAGAAACACTGAGCCAATACATCTGAATGACGTCTACTGCTCGCTTCCATTCAGCCACAATGCTTTCAATAGACAGACACATAAATGGAACCTGAACTGATGTATAATTTCAAGCGGCGACCAAGATGTGACACTGACCAAGTGAAAGCATCTGTACAGATCATTAAAGCACAAGATGCAAAGGAGGAAAAAGCATGGTGAAATAAAAAAAAAGAAAGAAAGAAAAAAGAAAAAAAAAAAAAAAAAAAACTTTAAATATATTTTGTACGAAAAAATTAGGATTTTTAAATGCAAAAAATAAGTATAAGTAAGGATCTTTAATACAGTATATTTTTAAATGGTTTTGAAAGAAGACTGCATTAATTGATCAAAAACAGTAAATTAATGAAAAAAACAAAACAAAATGTAATATATTACTTTGATGCAAAGCTGAAATTTCAGCATCATTAATGCAGGCTTTAGTGTCACATGATCCTTCAGAAATCATTCTAATATGCTGATGCTGATTTTATTTTAAAAAAAATGACAAAATAATTCAAAAATGTGCACTGGCCATGAACAAAGCTGTTACTGGAACTGACACTAGAATGACCACTTTTGTTAATTGCCCAACTGAGAACAATTATTGGCATTAAGCTGATCAGTATTTCACGAATAACCACACTGAATAGTAAATAACAACATGACTTGTTTAGAATTTCATCATGTCAAACAACTGAATTGAATCTCAAACTCCAAAGCAACCCAAAGCTTTATACACAAATATGTGTCGCTGTCCATGGTGCTGAAACCCCATTGCATCCCATCAACATCTAAGAGTTTCTTAGCCAGATTGTGTTTCATCAGCGGAAGATCTTGCTTACCTCCAAACGGACACATAGATGATGATGAGGAGGAGCAGGGTGAGGGACGAGACCCCGCAGCCCACGATCAGAGTCACAGATGGAAGCTGGGTCTTATCCATGTTCTGTCAAGACAAAAAATAAATTCAGTTAGCGCTCACAGATGCTAACGGTGCATCAGGCTAGCCGCCTGCTGTCCTCCATGCGTTTCTGTGCAGAAGAGAGCTGGGCTGCTGTCCGTGTGGCTCCGGCTACGGAACAAGGTGAGATGAAGGTCACACGGCTGATACTGAGGACTGAGCTATCCAGAGGGCACAGCAGAGAGCTATAGAATAGCACCCTATGACTGCTTCTAATGACATACAGACAACCGGAAAAGCAAAATGCCTGACGCTGTGAATTACTCATACAGTGATTGTGAACCAAAAGCCTCAAATGTAACACATTTGCAGGCTTGCGCAACCATTGTCTTGGTTGCCATGGTGATGTGGTGGAGAAACAGCGGCCACTGCAGTGGTGTACGCAGCATTAACTGTACCATAGGTGTGAGTAGTGAAAGCCAGTGTGTGTTTGTGAATATCTGCATTCCTTGCTCAAGACTTACGCTGATATAATGCACGACTGTTAAACATTGTAAATGTGGTACAGCAGAGTTAAGGATGTCCATGGGTGCTACGCATTCTCAGAGGTGTGGACTTCTCACCTTAAGACCAAAACACACAGACTTACACTTACACACAAAGATAATTGGTTGAGTTTATAGCCTGTCTTGTCTCCAGGTTTAATGTGCACACAGGGCCAAGTTAATTAAATCCCTCTGATTAATCTGCACTGCAGTGAGGTCCCCACTGACAATCAAGAAAGAAATGCATCCTCTGAGACTAAGTTTGTCTTCTCCTAGCCAATCAAACACTTGACTAAGCCTAAGCTGTGGAAGACAGGCTAGTACTCAGAACAACCGCTATCGAACCAAGGGAATTATTTAGTTCATCAGCGCAGAGAGAGACTCATAGGAAGCTGGGAACGGAAACTATCAAATATCAAGTCTCGTCAGTTTTGAAAACGTTTTATAGCTAATTGCGAGACAGCAGGGAAAAGAAGGCTTGGAAAGTCATTTCTGGAAAGTTGGTGCACTTATACTTCATTTGCTTCATTTGAAATTTGTTCGGTTTTGTAACAATTTAGGCCTGTATGCTACCATTGGTGTCAGGACAAGAAGACATAAGAGGAAATTTGCCAACATTTAAAACTAAATTTTTAATTGTGTTCAGCCAATATTCAAAAATATAATTGTTTCTTTTTTTTTCAGAATTTTGATGTTTATATAATATGTATACATTAATATATGTATGTATATAATACACACACACACACACACACGATTCATTGCGATTAATCGCATCCATCTATCTATCTATCTATCTATCTATCTATCTATCTATCTATCTATCCATGCAGCACACACATATATATTATGTCAATGCAAACTTTTATTTTCAATGTAATTAATCGCAATTAATCGCAATTAATCACGATTAATCATTCAACAGCCCTAACAATATCTATCTGTCTATATATATATACACACACACGCAGCACACACACATATATTATGTAAATGCAAGCTTTTATTTTTGATGTGATTAATCGCAATTAATCGCAATTAATCATGATTAATCATTCAGCAGCCCTATCAATATCTATCTGGCTCTGCAATAATGGGTAAACACATAACTGTTAAGCCACAATGTACTTGAAAATGCATGGTTGTTATTTAAAAAGCCATTAATTAAACAGTACATTCAATAAGTACTAAGGACATTGGTCTAACCATTATAAATATTTTAAAACTTGTATGCAAATGAAGTAAGACTGCACAAACACAAATAATAGACTTGCAAAGGCAATACTGAATCCTGTACAAGTGACAAGCAAAAAGATGATGGCCTACCTCAGAAGAATGTACTAACATGAAACATCTCAACACAGCGTGCGGTTTCTTTTTCTCGCCATCTTCACTGACCCATATTTAGGAATGATGTATTCAGAGCTTCATCCAAGTACAACTGCAGCGTAACTGTGCATTTCTACAAGCTTTAGCTCATAAATATTCAGCCTGGGCAAAACCACATAATTTTTTCTCATCTCAAACTGCGTATAAAGCATAAGACAATCTGACCCATGTAAACCAGAGCCTGGTTCAAAGCTGGAAACATCTGTAGAAAGACTGGCATGTGATTAAAATAGCTGCAGTGTACTATCTCCCTTTATTTCTTTTTTTTTTCTCTCTTTCCATGTGCACTGCAGCTGACTGTATAGTCACTCAGAATGTGGGAGGGAAAGAGAGGAAAGGAAGTGTTTCTCTGGCTCTTTATCATTCTGAAGCTGTAGGATGCTAGTTGCCAGCGGAGGGGCCGTTGGATGGGCCATTTTGAGGTGGCAAGTGGAGCTGCAGGAATAATTAGCGGCATAGCAGTGGGGGTCTGGAGCGAGAAGGCTAGAGAAAAAGAGAGACAGACAGGGAGTGGAGCCAAGGGGAGGAGCGGTCCTCCCTTCTGCTGGCACACGGCTACACAAATGAAATCCCCACAATATGCTTCCCACGAGGCATGGAATGAGCTAACTGCGACACTCCCTTATTCCACGTCCATCTGACCAGGTAGAGCGGGACGGGCAGCCATCATAAGGCGAGCCATTAGCATACAGCTATAGCTCTCTGGATCATTATGAAGAAACATGAAGATCATGCGGTTTTTACACACACATCCATGACAGCAAACAGCAGCATGTAAATGCACACAAGAGGCCTGTAAAACACTGAGAAAATGTGTATAGTGTAAACTGGATTCAAGATGGAGCTCAGTATGTCCTAAAAACATTGCTTGAATGAACTGTGACATCAGCCTTGATCAGGATTAAATAAATATAAGCCTATTCACTTTAATGCACTTTCCTGGTTTTATTGCGAATGACCAATCAGTGCACATTGTTTTAAATAAAAATAGTTTGTAGTTCCTCTGAAACGAGTTTCCTTTTTCTGCTGACATAACTTAGGCCGAAAGAACAATTTGATCATTTTAAAGGGGTAGTTCACCCAAAAATGAAAATTCAGGCATTATTTCTCACCTTTATGTCGTTCCAAACCCATAAGACCTTCATTCATCTTCGGAACACAAATTAAGAATTTTTTGATGGAAACTGAGAGCTTTTTCGACCCTGCATAAACAGCAGTTCAAGGCCCAGAAAAGTAGCAAAGGATATAATTAAAATAGTCCATGAGACATTAGTGGTTCAACCTTAATTTTAAGAAGCTACGAGAATACTTTTTGTGTGCAAAGAAAACACACATCTTCTGCGTCGGTTTTTGATGCACGTTCACAAGAGTACCAAGATGCATAAATTTTTGTCTTAAATATCCTGAAAGCTACAGAAGTCAATGGAGTATTCAACTGTTTGGTAACCCAAATTCTTCAAAATATCTTCTTCTGTTGTCAGCAGAAGAAAGTAATTAATTCGTAACTTGAGTCAATTTTTGAGTGAACTGCACATTTAAGCAAGTTAAATGTATTGCAAAAAGCAATTCACACTTCTTGTGGGCATTGGAGAACAGAAATTCCTTATTTCCAATCCAAATGATTCACAAACTGAAGTAGGACCCTACTTTTTGTTCCTTTTTTAGCACTGAACATCATGCTCAACATTAAGCCAGTAAAATGTGTTACAAAAAGCAACACATACTTGTTATGGACTTTTCATAACCCATATTTCTACTTCATGCACAGTAGCCCGTATGTAACGCTGTGATCCTAAATCTGTTTTGTTATGATGTCCCTTTTTCACTTGGTTTCCCAAATCAAAACAGTGTCACAACAGTGACTTCTGTTGCTGAAGCAGCCAATCTGAAACATCTTGGCAGAGCAAATGAGAGAAGACGTGGTCATTGTTTTGGCCAGTAGGGTGTCAAGCTTCCTCTTCCTCTTTTTTTGGGCTCTTTGGCTCATATCTGGGCCAAGCTGCACAAAGAGAGTGTTATAGCGTGTTCTATAGCTTTAAGAACTTCCACTGCCCATGCTGTTTCCACGGCAACTGGTGAATAAACTGCTTCAGAGGCAGTTTCCAGTCTAATAATAACTAATCACACTGAATGAAAATTCCACACAAAGACACGGCCCTTTCTTGCATTAAACCAAACCAAATCCCATCATTTTAAATAAAGACGCTGTTTTAAAGGAAGACATATAGATTCACACAAAGACAACCCTCCAAGGCCCAAATGAACGGATGGTGTGTCATTAAGATGTATGTTTTACACTCATGGAAAGGCCAACAAATCCCTACGCATATTTGAATGTACCAGGAAAATGCATCTGAGGTGTCCACACAGCAAATTCAACATATATGGGAATTTGTATGCTGGTGTGATTTCAACAAAATGCATTTCTTAACAAATAATTGATACTGTGATCTTTAACATTATGTAGGCAGCTATTTTGAACTATTATATTAATAATCACATGCATTTTCTCTGTACAAATATTTAATGTATGCAAATCCAATATGAAAGCCAGCATGTTTCATCCACTGCGTTCTAGCGTTAAACAAACCTAGCAAAACGTTCGTTTTTGTTACAAACATTTGTATATACATTCAGAACACATTAAAGAATAAAACATGTTTTAAATTGTTTGCATTAAATCTGCTGTATGGCTCTGGCATGCCGTGGAGAGGAGGAGAGGGGGGAGTGAGAGAGGGATCTGTTGATACACAATGACAATGACGCCTATGACCAAAAAAAGCGGTACATTAAATCACACATGTCACACAAACGCGTCTTTTGACGTTCTTCGGCATTAAAGGAAATAATAGAAATGGCTCGACTTACCACATCGGGATTGAGGCGTGCTAAAATGGCGAAGGTGGAGAGTCTGTCACACAAGCATTTGGTTGTGCTGGAGTCGACGGGCACGGCTCTACAGCCTCGCGCAGACCAGGAGCCCAGCAACGACGAGCTGCGGAGCGGAGACAGACAAGAGCGCGGAATGAGATCAAATCCCTGCGCGATAAAACAGCTATTTTCTCTAATCCAGCGCACACAGAGCCCGCCGTATGAGAGCCGGAGCGCGAGAAAAGACAGTGAAAAGACAGATGAATGGACGATGTGATGCAGCGCACACCTCTGCTTTCTGCATGGCCAGGTTAGCTGATGTAAAAACACTTGCAGAAATGTAAAAAATAATCATGCCATGAAATAAAATAAAATTAACAAATACTTTTAAGTAGCAAACCATTTATTAATAATAGTCATATTAAAAAGGCATGTATTATTATTATTATTATTATTATTATTATTATTATTATTATGCTAGTCTAAAAACCAGCCGCACATATGCGCATTCTAATCCCTGGGTAAATATCCTGGGTTATCATTCCTGTTTTACACTGGTCGCATTTTATCCTGGGTTAGTAGCAACAGTAATTAATCTTGAGTAGCCAGGTTTCGAATTTTACACTGTACCTTAGTAAATCTCAGTTAACCCCAGCATATTTACCACACTAGGCTAAAAACATTAACTGACAGGACGCGACCAGCATGCGCAAATTAAATATATCCGCATATAAATTCGTAAAGTGTCCTAAAAATTTAGGAAAGCACAAACGAAACGATAAAGTCTCTTAACTGCCGTTAACATGCTAGCGCCACAGTTCAACGCCATTTTCAACGTTCAAAGCGGAAACTAACAAAGCGCGCCAAAGTTTGTAGGCGCTGTACAAAGAACATAAATATTTAATGAGGGAAACGTTGACTCAGTATATGATTGGTTGGTTGTTAATGAACACCACCACGACCACCATTTGTGGATAATTAATGAGCCTTGTGAAATACAGAAAAGCACAAAGGAAACGATTAAGTCTCTTAACTGCGATTAACACCTTAGCGTCACAGTTCAACGCTATTTTTAATGTTCAACGCTGAAAAAAAGCACCAAAGTTTCTAAGCACTGTGCAGTGAGCGTGAATATTTAATGAGGGAAGCGTTGACTCAGAATGTGATTGGCTGTCTGTTGATAAACAACACCATTTGTGGATAATTAATGAATCTTGTGAAATGCAGAGAAACAAAGGAAATGATGAAGTTTCTTAAGTGCCGTCAACATGTTAGCATCACAGTTCAACGCAATTTTCAATGTTCAATGCTAAAACTGAAAAAAAGCAGCAAAGTTTCTAGGCACTGTACAAAAAGCACGAACATTTAATGAGGGAAATGTTGACTTAGTATATGATTGGCTGTTTGTTGATAAAAAAACCATTTGTGGATAAGGAGTCCCGTAAAATGCAGAAAAGCACAAAGGAAATGACAAAGCTTCTTAACTGCAGTCAACACTTTAGCATCACAGTTCAACGCCACTTTCATTGTTCAACGATGAAATAAAAAGAAAAAAGCGTCAAATACGGACATGAATATTTAATGGAGGAAATGTTGACTCAGTATACGATTGGTTGTTTGTTGATGAACAACATGAACAAAATGATGAACATTTGTGGATAATTAATGAGTCTCGTGAAACGTAGAAAAGCACAAAAGAAACGATAAAGTTTCTTAACTGCCACCAACATGTTAGCATCAAAGTTCAATGCAATTTTCAACATTCAAGGCTGAAAATAATAGTGCCAAAGTTTCTATGTAGTGTACAAAAGGCTTGAATATTTAAGAATATTTTATATATTTTAGAACGTTGACTCAGTATATAACTGGTTGTTTGTTGATGAACAACACCACCACCATTTGTGGAAAATAAATGAGTCTCGTGAAACATAGAAAAGCACAAAGCGATGAAGTTTCTTAACTACGGTTAAGTGTTAGTGTTAGCATCACAGTTCAATGCTATTTCCAACACTGGACGCTAAAACTAACAAAATGAGCCAAAGTTTCTACGGGCTGTACAAAGATAATGAATATTTAATGAGGGAATTGCTGACTCAGTATATGATTGTTTTTTTTTTGTTGATGAACACCATATGTGGATAATTAATGTGTCTTCTGAAGTGTAGAAAAGCACAAAGGGAACGATAAAGCCTTTTAACTGCCATCAACAAGTTAGCATCACAGTTCAATGTCATTTTTAATGTTCAATGCTAAAAAAAAAAAAAAAAAAAAAAAAACGTGCCAAAGTGTCTACGCAAAAATCATGAATATTTAATGAGGGAAATATCTGACTTAGTATGATTGGCTGTTTGTTGATAAACAAAACTATTTGTGGATAATGAGTCCGGTGAAATGCAGAAAAGCACAAAGGAAATGACAAAGCTTCTTAAATGCAGTCAACACCTTAGCATCACAGTTCAAGGCCACTTTCAATGTTCAATGATGAAATTTTAAAAAAGCGTCAAATACGAACATTAATATTTAATGAGGGAAATGTTGACTCAGTATACCATTGGTTGTTTGTTGATGAACAACACCATCTGTGGATAATTAATAAATCTCATGAAGTGCAGAAAAGCTCAAAGCAAATGATAAAGTTTCTTAACTGCGTCAACATGTTAGCATCACAGTTAAACGCTACTTTCAATATTCAGTGATGAAGTAAAAAAAAGCGCTAAATACGCGCATGAATATTTAATGAGGGAAACGCTTACTCAGTATATGATTGGTTGTTGATAAACAACACCATTTGTGGATAATTAATGAGTCTCGTGAAACACAGAAAAGCACAAAGGAAAAACGATAAAGTTTCTTAACTGCCGTCAACATGTTAGCATCACAGTTCAATGCCACTTCAGCGTTCAAAGATGAAATAAAAAAGCGCCAAATACGTGCATTAATATTTAATGAGAGACTCAATATATGATTGGTTGTCTGTTGATGAACAACACAATTTTGGTATAATTAATGTTGGATAATTTAATAATGTCGATTGATTGATTGATTACTGTTGTTTCAGTAAAAATATTACTACAGCTTTTTGCATTTCAAAACACAAAATACCATCAAACTACAAAGAATCACTTTGAAATAAAAGTTCCCAAGGGACGGTTTGGGGTAGCCTTTTCACACTGTGTTTAGCCTGCAGCAAGCCTTCCAAGTGAAGTAAAGAACAGTCTCTTTTACCTGTCAAAACTTTGTAAGTTTATAAAGTGTGGAGGAAAAGTGCAATGGAGCAGAGGATGGATATTACACTGGGACATTGAGACCTGGGGTGCAACATGAGGAAAAAAAACAACAAAAAACAACAAAAAACTTCCAAACAGAGCAAAGCGTCTTACGTTTTCTATTTATGACCTACAATCTGTGATGATGTCAGATATGCATGTGATGTCCCACATGTTCAGATACAGAATAATAAACAACATAAACTAAACTGGGAACACTTTACAATAAGGTTCATTTGTTAACATTAGTTAACTACATTAGCCAACTTCATTTATAATTTATTAATCTTAGTTCATGTTAATCTTAACATTTACCAATACACATTGCTGGAATCAAATGTTATATCTGTTAATATTATTTAATGTACATGAGGTAACACAAACCAACAATGAACAGTTGTATTTTTATTAACATTAACAAAGATTAATAACTACTATATTTCTCATAGTTAGTTAATGCTAGTTGTACAAATTAACTAATTGGACCTTGTTGTAAAGTCTAACACATTTACTCAATGAAGATTTTAAATGTTCTGCATTTCTGAATCAGCACTGTAATAGAAAACTGTGAATAATATTAAAATGTCACAGAACATTATAATATATGAAGAGATTACACACACTAAGTCATACACTAAAAATAAATGTCAGAAGCTGACTTTTCAAAAGACCCGAAGGAACATTAATCCACATCTTTTTTGAAGATTTTTTTTCTGTCTTATGCTCCCCATGAAACTTGCATGCACCAAAGCAGATGACAATAAAAACATATCATAAATATCATAAATACAAGTAAACCTTTAGATTACAGTTAGTGCCGCTGCCCAAAGCCACTTAATAATTAGTCCATTCCGCCTCCTACACAAATGTGAATCTCATAATCTTGATGAGGAACCCTCTTGACAGCATGATTCGGCTGTGCCTGATCTAACGCTCCAATAATTGTAACAAAGACCTCATAATGACATCAATGAAAGTGATATGAAAGTCATATCAAAACATACCCACTCCATGCACAACTGATCCTAATAGCGAGCCATCAATCATGTAGCATCCTCTTCATGCAGCTGCAACGTGGAGTCAATATACTCACACTCACACACACACAAACGCTTTTCCACACAAACCCAGGGTTACCGGCACCATTCCAAACCCACTGTGCGGTAGAGCTCTGCAGTCTGGGATACCCATAATGCACTGGGGCTTGAAGAGCACTGAGGGCCAAACAGTATAGCGCTGGAAGCACAGTGTGTTGCAGCCCCAGGGGAGGGCTCAGTGTTAACATTAGCACATAAACCTGAAACTCAATATATTATTATCCACTGCACAGACACTGCGCGTGATACGATTAAGACTTTGTGTCGACCACACAAATATAAAGACAGCGCAGCACGGCTGTGTAATTGGATCATGGGCTTGCAGTCCAGCTGTAGTGTGCATGTTTGCAGAGAACATGCCAAGTGCAGATGCATAAAAAACGCAAGCGTGTGTCATGTAAAATAATATATGTGTGTATATATATATATATATATATAAAAACCCCAATATGTATATATATATAAACACTGTGGGTGGAGTGAAAAATGATAGCAATTATAATGGTAATAGACTGTCAAAATGCAATGTTACTTTAGTATTATTGTTATTATTTTCAGATTTCATTATTAAATTTAACTGAATTAAATTTGTATTTATTTTATTTCCAGTTAGTAATTGTAGTTCTTCAGCTTTTACTAAACAGAATTTAGAAATGTTGCCTTGACATCTACCTAAATATTTTATTTCATTTCATTTCATTTCATTTCATTTTATTTTATTTTATTTTATTTTATTTTATTTTATTTTATTTTATTCTATTCTATTCTATTCTATTCTATTCTATTTTATTTTATTTTATTTTATTATTTCAGTTAACAAAAATGTTTTAACATTTTAACTTTTAATTACTTTTTATGGTAAAAGACTGCAAAAATGCTATTCAAATCTGGTAATTAGCAATGTTACTTTAGTATTGTTATAAATATTTTTTAGTAATTTTATTAAAAGTTTTGTCATTTGTTTTTGACATTTTCATTATTTTATTTTATTTTATTTTATTTTATTTAAAATATTTCTGTTTAGGTTTAGGTTTTTATTTATTTTATTTCCAGTAATATTAGTTCTTCAGCTTATACAAAGCAGAATTTAGAAATGTTGCCTTGAGATCTAACTGTTTTTATTTTATTTTATTTTATTTTATTTTATTTTTTTTTATTTCAGTTAACAAAAATGTATTAACAGTTTTAATTTAAATTATTTTTTATGGTAAAAGACCGCAAAAATGCTATAAAAATCTGTTAATTAGCAATGTTACTTTCTAGTATTATTGTTATATTTTAGTAATTGTATTATAATATTTAATTTATTTTATTTTATTTTTTAAACAGTTTTATTTAGGTTTAGGTTTTTATTTGTTTCATTTCCAGTAAGTTTAGTTCTTCAGCTTATACTAAACAGAATTTAGAAATGTTGCCTTGGCATCTAACTAAATATTACTTTTTAATTTAATTTTGTTTTATTTCAGCTTTACTTCACAACAAAAATGTTTTTAGTATTTAATTGACGATAATAACCCTTTTAATCAATAAACAGTAAGTTCCCAAACTATATGATGAAAAACTGTAATAAATATAATGTGACATTTCATGTAATATTTACAGTAAAATATTGTTAATGTAGAGTTTACAGAAGTAAAAAAAGAACAAATAATCTTATAATTACAGTGAAAAACGTACACTGACATACTTCCATGTGTGACATGTGGCTACCACAGCTGCTGATTTTTTACTGTAAATTTTACAGATTTTTTTTAACACACTAAATGCATGCAAAATGCCTTAAGTAAATCCATGAATGAGAAGGATCATGTAAGAACCAGCAAAAAAAAAAAAAAAAAAAAAAAAAAAGACTGGCTTGTATTGCCAGCGTGTGATTGAAGTGCGAGTCAACAGAAAGCCCACACTCTTTAAAGCTGTTAAGTAAAAGACAGTCGGTGACAAGGACGCCTCCTCACAGTCCAATTTCTCTCCCAAATATGAACTCATTAATCATAGCAGCTGTCCAAGATGGATTTTAATTTCGCACCGAACACACACCAGCCCCGGCTCTCCTTCGCTCAATGCAGGCAGATTACATTTCACTGTCCTCTTCCTGTCTCTCAGCCTCTCTCTTTCGCTCCCTTTATCTCACTCCTTCCTCTCTGTCACACTCCTCCTTGTCTTTCCTTTTCTTCTCATTTCTCTGTATTACAGTTTTTCATTCTTGTGTTATAATTGCTTGGTGTTATTATTACTTTTCTAAGCAATTGGATGTACATTTTTTTCTGCTTAATGTTAAAGCATGAAGAACGATTGTCCGTAGTCTAATATACAGTACTGTATATACTATTTAAAAAGACTAAAATAATAAGCACATTTATTATTGTGTTTGCATTTATTTGATCAAAAATACATAAAAATACAAAAAAAATTACAAAAATTGTAAAATATTATTACAATTTTAAATAACGGTTACCATTTAAATAAACTATAAAATGTACTTTATTCCTGTGATGCAAATCAGAATTTTTAAAGAGCCATTACTCCAGACTTCAGTGTCACATGATCTTTTAGAAATCATTCTAATATGCTAATTTGCTGCTCAAGAAACATTTCTTCTTATTATGTTGAAAATGGTTGCACTGCTTAAAGGAGGAGTCCACTTCCAGAACAACAATTTACAAATAATTTACTCACCCCCTTGTCATCCAAGATGTTCATGTCTTTCTGTCTTCAGTCGTAAAGAAATTATGGTTTTTAAGGAAAGCATTTCAGGATTTTTCTCCATATAATAGACTTCAGTGGTGCCCCCGATTTTGAGCTTCCAAAATGCAGTTTAAATGCAGCTTCAAAAGGCTCTAAATGATTAAATCTTATTTAGCGAAACGATCTGTCATTTACTTTTTAAGCACAAAAGCTTGTGAAGCACTAGCTCTGAGATGCACGCCCACGACACTACATACTACAGAATCAAGTCGAAAGCTCAAGCACGACTCACCACCTGACTTGCTGATTCTTTCCAACAGCGGAATAGATATGGTCCATTCTTGACAGCATTGAGATTCCTGCTCCGTTGGCAATGGTCGTTTGAACGTGGTCTGCCTGAGGCTTGAGAGACTTGTGTCGCCGCAGCACTCTGTCTAAGTTCATCGTCTGTGTACTTCGGCTCAAAAAGGTGGGGTATGGCGAAAAACTCCATCTCATTTTCTTCTACAACTTCAGAAACATCCGACATTGTGGTACCTTTTTGTTTGTAAACAGCGTTTGACATACTTGCACTTCATTAGTCTTTGCACGTCGCATGTGACCTTTTGACATGATTCTGTAGTACGTAGCGTTGTGGACGTGCATCCCAGAACTAATGTTACACAAACTTTTGTGCTTAAAATGTATACAAATGTTCATTTTTTGAAAAAAAAAATTACTGATCGTTTCGCTAGATAAGACCCTTCTTCCTCAGCTGGAATCATTTAGAGCCCTTTGAAGCTGCATTTAAACTGCATTTTGAAAGTTCAAAATCGGGGGCACCATTCAAGTCCATTATATGGAGAAAAATCCTGAAATGCTTTCCTTAAAAACCATAATTTCTTTACGACTGAAGACAGAAAGACATGAACGTCTTGGATGACAAGGGGGTGAGTAAATTATTTGTAAATTGAAGTTCTGGAAGTGAAGTTCTCCTTTAATATTTTCATCATTTTCACCTCCAGGATTCTTTGATAAAGACAGTTTAAGAAACACTGGCTATGCACTAAAACACACAAAGCTATGCCCTTTTAAACAATAACAACATCAGTGAGCTTTGCATACTTTCTTCATATTTTTAACAGGATTTTTCAATACTATTGTTCTCAGTCTGTTCCCCCTAGAGGCAACGGCAGAGAAGTTTATATCTTTAACATATCTATATGTATCCATCTAAATGCAAATGTTCCACCCACACTGCATTAAGTGCTATGGGCGCAAACTAGTCTTTTGCAGTTTTAAAAGACAAAAGAGAGTGCAAACAGATGGATGTGTAGGGGGTGAAAGTACAAACATGACCAGGAGGCCCATGGTTCTTTGTTAAAAGTACAACATAATTCTGGAGCTCGTCTGTCTGATTGTCTGTCTGTCTCTTTCAATAGAATCTGGCTTCAGAGATGCAGTCTCAATTTGCTTGCTCTGTCTGCAGAGGAGAAGATAAGTAGAAAAGAAGAAATAAGTTTCTGCTTATGTTTGCTAATGAAACCAAACTTATTCTCATGGTAATACATAAAGATTCTCCTATTTCAGCTCTTCTGTGTGTGTTTTGAATGTAACAATAATAATTCAGATGTAAATTCCGCAGCTGAAGCACTTCGAGCGACGCCGTCGTGATTGACCTGTTATGTGTCTCGGCACTGGTAAAGACGTAGCAATCATGTTTGTTATAACAGGCCAAGCATTCATTTATTCAGATGATTGAGATGATTATTGAGATGACAGGATGGATTTCCATTTGAATGTCAGATGCCAGTCCTTTACTCATACATTTAAACGTCTATACGTTATAGTGCATTAAATGTTGTGAGAAGCAAATGTAGCTCATAACACTTTTTTTTTAAAAATCCACATTGTTTTATACGTATTTTAAATTATGGGGGGAACCATCATTTCAGTGATGTCAAATGGTTGCACTTGGTGAGGCATGGTTGGCACTACCTGGTGCTATTTTTTTCAAAACACAACTTGGAAAATAAAATACTGATACAATGTCACACTGTGCGGCTTTTGATTGTAATGTTCAGTTGAAGGGCAGCAAGAGAAGTGATTTCTCTATCAATAAGCTTTCCTATCGATAAGAAGAGGAGAAAAGAATGGGAAGAAGCCTGTGGATGACTAAAACTTCCTGAAGACTTGCATCTTTGCTCTCTCCACTTTAGCCCTGATGTCTTTGAGGCTTTTAGTAGACCACAGCTACTGAAAGAGCTTACAAACGGCAGAAACAAGAAATGCTAGATGCCATCCTGGCAGGATGTAAACATGCTGACACTTGTCATGATGTCGCAGCCACTGAAGGAGTTTCTCAGTGCAGATTTCACCTGATATTTGGGGGTGTCGATGGTTCAGCATTTTTAAGCAGTTTAAGCCTACGCTTATATTCATCACCACCTGTAGGCTTTCAGTAGCTGTGGTCATCGGATCAGTATTTTATTTTCCAAGTTGTGGTGTGGTAAAAATAGCATCAGGTAGCGCCAGTAGCTCACCGAGTGCAACCATCTGACACCATTGAAATAGTTCAAAATATGTATAAAACGGTGTGGATTTTTTAAATAACATAATCTTTCATGGGTTATTACAATATTATTACAGTTTAAAAATAACTGTTTTCTATTTTAATATATTTTATTTTATTTATTTATTTTTTTCTGTGATGGCAAAGCTGAATTTTCAGCAGTCATTACTCCAGTTTTCAGTGTTGCATGCTCATTTGGTGATAAAAAATTGTGTTGAAAATCACATGTGCTGCTTTTTTATTTTATTTTTTGCAGAAACCATGATGCATTTTTTTTCCTCAAGATTCTCTGATGAATAGAAAGTTCAAAAGAACAGCATCTGTCTTAACTGTCATTTTGACCATTTTAATGTGTTCTTGCTAAATAAAAGTATTCATTTCAAAATGCAAACTTTGGAATGGTAGTACAACAATATTTATAAATGAACAATACCAAGACTAATACATGTTGTAAAAATGTTGTTCATTGTTGATTCATCATACCTAATGGATTAACAAACTAAGCCTTTTTGCAAAGTGATACCAAGCCAATAATGCAAAAATGCAAGATGCACTGATCATTTGCACTGATTGTTAGCTACCAACATCATGTCTAACAATTTTTTGGATAATCTGCAAGCACTCCAACTATTTATAAATGAGGTGGCCCTTGAAAGGATCTGGCAAATATTCATGAATATTCATGCACATTTGGATTTTACTAATGCTAGCTGAACCTTAAAGGAGAAGTTCACTTCCAGAACGAAAAATTACAGATAAATTACTCACCATCTTGTCATCCAAGATGTTGATGTCTTTATTTCTTCAGTCGATAAGAAATTATGTTTCTTGAAGAAAACATTTCAGGAATGTTCTCCATATAATGGACTTCAATGGTGCTACCAAGTTTGAACTTCCAAAATGCAGTTTACATGCAGCTTCAAAGGGCTCCAAACGAGAAAGAAGGGTCTTATCAAGTGAAACGATCTGTCATTTTCGAAAAAAAATTGACAATGTATATACTTTTTAACCTCAACGCGTAGTCTGTGTAATCCGGGTAAATACAGTTAGGGTAGAGCGAAAAACTCTCATCTTATTTTCTTCTTCAACGTCAAAATCGTTGTACATCATTGTTTTACCTTTTGTAAAGGCGTTTGATCTTTGTACGTTCACTTTGTAAACACTGGGTCGGTACTTTTGCAGCGATGTAGGGAGATTTTGAAGTTGGGGAAGAAAATGGATGGAAGTTTTTAAACATACCCTAACTGTATTGATCCTGAAAAATAAGTTCATGCAGAGAATAGACAAGATGAGCGTTTAAGGTTAAAAAGTATATAAATTCTCAATTTGTTTAGAAAATGACCGATCGTTTCGCTAGACAAGACCCTTCATCCTTGGCTGGGATCGGTTAGAGTCCTTTGAAGCTGCATTTAAACTGCATTTTGGAAGTTCAAACTTGGGGGCACCAGTGAAGTCCACTATATAGAGAACATGCCTGAAATGTTTTCCTCAAGAAACATAATTTCTTACTGACTGAAGAGAGAAAGACATGAACATATTGGATGACAAAGGAGTGAGTAAATTATCTGTAAATGTTTGTTCTGGAAGTGAACTCCTTTAAAAAACAACAACAACAACATAAAAACAAAAATAAAATGTCTACAGAGAAAATATCTTGCATATGCTAAAACCCTTATACAGTGTTATCCTTGCAACGTATTTCCTCTGTATTTCCTACAGAGAGTGCATGTCTGCAGCCAGAACCTTCTCGTCTCTTTCTCTCTCATCTCTGTCTAACTGCTTTCCATTGTAGCCTGCTTTGTTTCTTTTCTTCTTAAATTAGAAATGTGTTTCCCATAATTGCTGCTGATGTGTATATAGTACAGAAGGAATGTGGCATTCACCAGTGGAGTCAGTGTTGGGTCAAATGAAGATCAAGGCAGCTATCTGCAGGATTCAACATCTCCTGTCACCGCCGTTCCATCAACGTTTTAACATACTACAGCATGTTGTCTCTAACCCTTTATCAACACACCCCTCCTTAAGCCTTGGGAAATACACCTACTGCGTGACTGAAGATTCCCCGCAAAAACTCAGCAGACAGCAAAAACAGATTTAAACCAATAAATGGTTTCTCACCTGTCATTCTCATCCCAGGAAATGCAGGTTTGGTTTGTGGTACCCTGTGGAGAGAGAAAAAGGGTGAGAGGCAGGAAAGGATGTCACCTTGTGATTTTGCCTTGCAAATATGTACCGGTGATTCTTCAAATAGGGGAACTTCTGACTACCTAAAATCTTCGAATATTAAAGTTCTTCAAACCATTTTCATTTTCATTTAAAAGAGTTTTTTCATGTCCTGGAATAAATCTGATTACAGCTATCAGCTTTTAAGTGGACGTTTTCAAATGGTTTCTGATGCTGTGTGATAATAATCTTTTTTTTTCTCCTCCAAAAAGTTGGAGTCTTGGAAAAATGTAGGCAGGATGTTAATGACAGCAGTAAGAGTGACACAGTCATAGTTTGAATAATATTGGAACAAGACTGTACACATATAGCGTTTGATGCAGCATATGGGTTTAAAGGGCAGACTGACTTACATTGTAAAGGTGTGAGAACTCAATCTCTAGTGGAGTTGAGAGGGAGCTGGGAGTGGGTTTGATTGTCACAGAGATCACCTTGGAGTTCAGCACTGTGCTATTTCTGCGAAAACACAGAGAGGAATGAGAGAAAATATGAGGAGAACTGCACGAAAACAGAAGGAGGAAAAAGAGAGGAGGTCAGAGCCTCCAAAGAAGCTGCCACGTTCCCAAGTGACACATATAGTAGTACTTCATGAGAAACTTCACTTTGTGCTGTGGTAAATGTGCATGTCATTTGCTCACAGAGTATATGTGCATTCATCTATCCACACACATACACAGCAGTCTTTTTGTGCCACTTTCTGTCACCAGATATCAGTTTCAAAATCACCACATTCCAGGAAATGAGAAAAAGAGAAAAATGAGAAAGAAAACCGAAAGAACAAAAAGTGTCAATCTTTTTGTTGAACCCTAGATGTTTCAATACATTTAGACATCTTTCAATTGTTCAGAAAGGCTATAAAAGTATTACAATGCAAGAGTGTATTTTTATATTGTTTTTATGTAATATTGTAGAGTGTCCTTTTAAAAGTCGCTTTAAAGAAACAAATGAACATTTCATTTACTCACTGTCATGTCATTCCAAACCTTTATGACTGACTTTCTGTTCTGGATCACAAAAGAATTTTTCAGAAAATGTCTTAGTGTTCAAAACTATTTGGTTACCAATATAAATAATCATAACATAATCAAAATATTCTCTTTTGTATTCTGCAGAAGAAAGTCAGCTATACAGGTTTGGAGTGACATGAGTTAAGTTGCATTGCTAAGAACTTCATTTGGACAACTTTAAAGGCCATTTTTTGCATCCTTAGATTCCAAATTGTCAGAAACCACACATCAGTGTAAAGCTTATTATTATTTATTCAGCTCTCAGATGATGTATAAATCTCAGTTTTAAAAAAATGACCCTTAAGACTAATTTTGTGGTCCAGGTTCAAAAATATACAGTATCTCACAAAAGTGAGTACACCCCTCCCATTTCAAAATCACTTTAGTATATCTTCTCAAGCGACAATACTATAGAAATGAAACTTGGATATATTTTAGAGTAGTCAATGTGCTGCTTGTATAGCAGTGTATATACTGTCCCCTGAAAATAACTCAACATACAGCCATTATTGTCAAAACAGCTGGCGACAAAAGTGAATACACCCTGCGTCAACTTGCCCAAACTGTGTTCAAAGTGTCAATATTTTGCGTTAGCACTATTGTTATCTTGCACTGGCTTAATCATTCTATGCATGGAATTCACCAGAGCTGAACAGGTTGTTGCTGGGATCCTCTTCAAATCCTCTATAATGACATCATGGAGCTGCTGGATGTTAGTCACATGGTCCTTCTCCACCTTCCGCTTAAGGATACCCCATAGGTGCTCAATAGGCTTAAGGTCAGATCACCTTTACCTGCACCTTCCTCAGCAAGGCAATTGTCATCTTGGTGGTGTGTTTGGGGTCATTATCATGTTGGAAAACTGCTGTTCGGCCCAGTTTCTGAAGGGAAGGTGTCATGTTCTGCTTTAGAAATGTACAGTACTTAATGGAATCCATGTTATCCTCAATGAACCCCAGCTCCCCAGTACCAGCAGCACACATGCAGCCTCAGACCATGATGCTACCACCACCATGCTTGACTGTAGGAGAGACACAGTTTTCTTGGTATTCCCCACCAGGGCATCACCACACATGCTGGACACCATCTGAGCCAAACAAGTTCATCAAAGTCTCATCAGACCACAGAACATGGTTCCAGTAATTCATGCTCTTGGACAGGTTGTCTTTAGCAAACTGTTTGTGGGCTTTCTTGAAGAGGCTTCCTTCTCGGATGACGCCAATGCAAACTGACTTGTTGCAGTGTGCAGCATATGGTCTGAGCACTGACAAGCTGATCTTCTACTTCTGCAAGGTTCTGCACCTGACTCACAGAACGAGCACTCAACTTCGTTGATCAACCCCTGCGAGGCCTATTGCCTTGAATGAAACCCGTCTTGGAAAATCTCTGTATGACCCTGGCCACAGTACTGTAACTTAGTTTCAGGTTTTTACTGAACCTATTATAGACTAGGCCATCTTTGTGGAGAGCAACAATTCTAATTCTCAAATCTTCAGAGAGTTCTTTGCCATGAAGTGCCTTGTTGAACATCCAGTGGTCAGTATAAGAGAACTGTACTCAAAGCACCAAATTTTAACTTCTCTAATACAACATACACAACTTTGTACGGTCCTGTCAAGCAGACAAAAACATGAACATGGTGAATAGGACATGTGGCTTTGCATGGTTAAATCACTTAAGGTGTACTCACTTTTGTTGCCAGCTATTTTGACAATAATGTTGAGTTATTTTCAGGAGACAGTAAATATACACTGCTATACCAGCTGCCCATTGACTACTCTAAAATATATAATAAGTTTCATTTCTATAGTATTGTTCCCTAAGAAGATATACTAAAAACATTGCTGAAATGTGAGGGGTGTACTCACTTTTGTGAGATACTGTAAAAACATAATCATAAAAACGCACAAGTATACACAATACATACTTTGCCTTGTAATAGTATTATTATATGAAGATAACAGGCATACACATGTAGCTCCTATCTGCTTGCATGGGGAATAAAACAAATATATAAATAAAATAAAACAAAATATAACATTTGACAATAATGGTATGAAAACTATCACTACTTTAGCTCAAATAATACTAAAACTTGAAAGTGTTGCAGCCTAAGCATCTAGCCATCTAGTATCCATAAACATGATCAAAAAGGCAAGTAGTCTTTCTTTAAAACCAGGAAAACAGCAACAAAGAGAGAATCCAATTTGAAACGCACAAAGTTAAAGTAAAAATTAAAATAAAGGCAAGGTCTCACCTTTGTAGAGAGAGAATACTGCCCAAGTTTCTGTACAGCACGATTCCAGTCACAAAGGCTGAGGCGTCATCTTCATCTATGACACAAACACACATATGCGTATAAATACAGTATCACCTCAGTTCCTGTTAAATAGAAAGTCATAAAGCAAAGCGATGAGGAAAAGAAATGCTATAAGAGGTCATTGAGATACAGACTTGATTGGTGTGTAATCAAACTCTTTATTTAGAGCACTGCAATGTAACTGAAGGTGAGATTGCAGGTTGCTCTCTCTCCTCCTCTTTCTCGCTCTTTTTCCCTGCAGCTTCTCACCTCTGAGTTGGGCAACATGACTAATCACTTAACATATGCATGCATAAACCTTCATTACACACACAGAAACAGAGTTTGTTCCAAGAGATTTCCTTTTTTTATGCACACACACAGGTTTACATGTTTGATAAGGACATTCCATATAATGGTTTTTTATACTGTATAATGGTATTTTCTATCCCCGTATCCCTCACACAAAACTTTCTGCTAATATATATTTTCAAAATAATGAATTATGTATGATTTATAAGCTTGTTTAATCACGTGGACCAAAAAAAAATTCTTCACAAGATCAAAATGTACTGTTTAACTATCGCTAAACAAAAAAACAAACAAACCAAAAAAAAAAAAAAAAAAAAACAGCTGTGGATCATTCAGGTAACAACACAGTATTAAGAATCAAGTGTATGTAAACTTTTAAACAGGGTCATTTTTATAAATTCAACTATTATTTTTCTCTTGTGGACTATATGTACATCTTTTATGTGAAATATCTTTTTTCAGGTCATTTCTAAACAAAAAATAACATGCATTTTGTATGATCCCTCTTATTTTTGTAATATAATTAACATTTTGCAGGTTCTGCAAGGTGTATGTACACTTTATATATATATATATATATATATATATATATATATATATATATATATATATATTTACACATACTGAAAACTCAGCTTTGCAATCACAGGGATATATTATATTTTAAAACAAATTAAAATAGAAAACACTTGTTTTAAATTGTAATAATATTTAACAATATTACTGTTTTACTATATTTTTGATCACATAAATGCAGGTTTGGTAAGCATATAAAGCCTTGTTCAGACTGTCAGTCGAAAAACTATTTTTGTTCACATCTGATTGGAGTCCAATCATATTTAACAAGTCTGAATGACCAAGAGGCATTTCAAAGATGGCCGCCGAGTGAAATGACTTGCCTTAAAGGGACTTTGGTATACACAGATACACATAATTGGCCTGTTGGTTTGAAATGACAGGGTGATATTTCTTGTGCTAATGAAGAGAGTAACGCAGTTGAAAAGGCGTGAGTAAGGGGAAAGGGCAGCGGTCCAGCCTCTGTCACACTCACACTGCATCACTGTCAGAGAATAGCACCCAGCAGTACCTCCTGAAACAATGCACACACACACATACACAGAAAGTCCATCTGGTCTTCAAGCTACACTGCTCTAAATCATGCCAAAACATGTGGCAGACTGGCATGCGCTGTTAGGGAGAGGAAGAGTGCGAGTCTGTAGGGGGGTGCCAGGCGGCGGGCAGAGGCCACAGCTCCAGGGCTGCAGCTGAGGTCCCATGGGCCAGAACACAGACTGATGGAGGGGGACGGTGGGCTGGGGGCGTGACAGTCTCAGGCTCCCTCAGGGTAAGTGGGTTTCTGCTTGCCCACCCCTCTTCCCCTCCTACTAATATGCCAAAGCCACAATAATGCAAACAGATGAGACCCGAGAGGGCATTTATGGACAACACAAGGTACTAGGGGAATGTTCATTGTTTAAAAAACAATTAAACAACTATTACTCACCCTCATGTCGTTTAAAACCCGTAAGACCTTCTTTCTTTTTCAGAACACAAATTAAGATATTTTTCATTAAATTCGACAGCTTTCTGACTCTGCATAGACAGCAAAGCAACTGACACGTTCAAAGGTCCAGAAAGGTAGTAATGACATCGTTAAAATAGTCCAAGTGACATCAGTGGTTTAACCTTTAACAAAAATACTTTTGTGTGCACAAATAAAACTAAATGACTTTATTCAACAATTTATTTAATCTTAATGTGTGTTCCAAAGATGAATGAAAGTCTTACAGGTTCGGAACGACATGAGGGTGAGCAATTAATGGCAGAATTTTCATTTTTGGGTGAACTATCCCTTTAATATTTCAAGTCCACACACTGTAAAAAAATTTAACTATTAATTTTCCAGTTTATGGGGCCTTTAAGTTGTAAATACAAAGAAATTAGACCAACATAACTCTCCAAATGTTGTTCTGACTTGTCAAAAACAGTTACAATAACTAGTTAGGAGTTAAGAGAACTAAAATATGAATATATGTGTCCCTGGACCACAAAGTCAGTCATAGGAAGCATGGGTGTTTTTGTTTTTCTTTTATGCCAAAAATCATTACGATATTAAGTAAAGAACACATTCCATGAAGATATTTTGTAAATTTCCTACCGTAAATATATCAAAACGTAATTTTTGATCAGTAATGTGCATTGCTAAGAACTTCATTTGGACAACTTTAAAGGTGATTTTCTCACTAATAAATGCCTTCTGAAGCGAATCGATGTGAAAAACTATTCATATTTAAAACTATAAACCATAATCTCTAGCTTCCACTAACTGTCATATGCATGTCAACGAGAGAGTGGCGTTCCAGCAGATGGCACAGGATGTAGGTGTAGCGTAAACTCCGGTAAGCAGAGACGAATGCGGAAGTGCAGAGGAGAGAGCAAAACGAAACACTGGAAATTAGAAAACAAGTAAAAAACAGGGATTTGCCAAAAAAAAAAAATAATAAAAAAATGTTGGAGGATTTCTCCATTTTCTCACCAGAGCTTACACTACACGCAAGTCCTATGCTTCACTTCAGAAGGCCTTTATTAACCCTCCAGGAGACATGTGGAGATCTTTTTATGGTGGATGGATACAATTTATTGGACTACAAAATCTCAACACCCATTTAATGCCATTATAAAGCTTGGAAGAGTAAGAACATTTTTTATTATAACTCCATTTGTATTCATCTGAAAGAAGAAAGTCATATACACCTAGGATGGCTTGAGGGTGAGTAAATCATGGGGTAATTTCCATTTTTGTGAGAACTACACCTTTACCCTGATTAAACAGATTCAAGGTTGAATCGTTAACTATAAGATACATGTAGAAAGTAAATAAGGTGAGTTTTGAGCTCATGCCGACTTTAATATTCGTGTTTTGTTTGAGAATGAATCATTCCCTGACTTGTATTTTTGTTTCAAGAGCAGATCCTCTGTAAGAATTAAAGTGTTTCGTTCTGTGACAATGTGTTTCATTGGATTCAGTCTGTCAAATTCCTCTCTCACTCGCTTCTAAAGCATCTTTAATATAAAAGCTCATCTCAGCATGTCCAAATCTTGACGACCTGTCAATCCAGCTCTGGTAGCATGGCAACAGATCTCCCAATGGGAAAGGGAATTAAACCTAATTGCGCCTGATTGGCTCCTGCCGACTCCTGATTAAGTAGCAACTCCTCTATTAGCATAGTCGCGGGGAAAGAAGCATCTTAAATGGCCTGTAACGTCGGACATGGCAGAGATTGAACAGCCTACAATAATCTGCTCTCTAACCAAGGAGATAAAATCTGTCAAGCAAACAAAGATTTGTTACGGATAAAAATTTCAATTGTTTTATTAGGGGAAAAAAAAAATGGACCAGAGGGGGCATTAATTATTCAGAGAGAAAAAAAGGAATGGAATTTACTGTGTAATGTCATAGAATGTCACAGAATTAGGAAAATCTGAAATAACAAATCATAAGTAAGAATGTAAAATCAATCTAATTCTAATTGTGATTTGAACATCTGCTTGAACATCGGCCACATTTAAACCTGTGCTTCCCATATGAGCACCACAGCACAATGTGTCTAAAGCATGTGTACTTACCACTAGACCTCTGTGTTAACAAATATACAGGTGCATCTCAAAAAATTAGAATATCATGAAACAGTTCTTTTTTTTTGGTAACTTATTTCAAAAACTGAAACTTTAATATATTCTAGATTCATTGCATGTAAAGTGAAACATTTTAAAGTTTTTTGTTTTTCATTTTGATGATTAGAGCTTACAGCTCATGAAAGTCAAAAATCCAGTATCTCAAAATATTAGAATATTTCCTGAGATCAATCAAAAAACAGATTCACAAAAAGCAGATACAAGTTCTTTATAGTATGTTCATTTATGCATTCTATACTTGGTCGGCAGCACAAATTACAGCAAATTACTTGCTCCTAGCACGAATTACAGCATCAGTGTGGTGTGGCATGGAAGCGATCAGCCTGTGGCACTGCTGAGGCACTACTGAACCTTCAACTCATCTGAATAACATTGGATTGACTGTATCTCATCTTTCCCTTGAAAATATCCCATAGATTCTCAGTGGGGGTCAGGTCACGCTTGTTGGCTGGCCAATCAAGCACAGTAATATCATGGTCAGCAAACCACTTGGAAATGGTTTTGGCACTGTGCGCAGGTGCTAAATCCTGCTGGAAAAGGAAATCAGCATCTCTATAAAGCTTGTCAGCAGATGGAAGCATAAAGTGCTACAAAATCTCCTGGTAGATGGCTGCATTGACTTTGGACTTAATAAAACACAGTGGACCAACACCAGCAGATGTCAAAACACCCCAAATCATCACTGAATTCAGAAACTTCACATTGGACTTCAAGCAGCTTGGATTCTGTGCCTCTCCAGTCTTCCTCCAGACTCTGGGACCATGATTTCAACATGAAATGAAAAATTTACTTTTATCTGAAAAGAGGACTTCGGACCACTTAGCACCAGTCCAGTTCATTTTCTTCTTAGCCCAGGTAAGAAGCTTCTGACATTGTTTCTGTTTCAGAAGTGGCTTGGTAACCCTTTTCCTGAAGACGTTTGAGCATGGTGACTCTTGATGCGCTAACTCCAGCTTCATTCTATTCCTTGTGAAGCTCTCCCAAGTGTTTGCTTGCGGTCATCTCTGTTGCATATGCACCGTTTCCTACCCAATTTCTTCCTTCCAGTCAACTTTGCATTTAATATGCTTTGATACAGCACTCTGTAAACAGCCACCTCTTTCAGTAATGACCTTCTGAGACTTACCCTCTTTATGGAGGGTGTCAAAGATTGTCTTCTGGACCATTGCCAAGTCAGCAGTCTTCCCCATTATTGTGGTTTCAAAGAACAAGAGATACCCGGAATTTATACTGTAGAGATCGACATTTAATGAAACTGAAATGTAAATATTCTAATATTTTGAGGTACTGGATTTTTTACTTTCATGAGCTGTAAGCTCTAATCATCAAAATTAAAACAAAAAACTTTTAAAATGTTTCACTTTACATGTAATGAATCTAGAATATATGAAAGTTTCAGTTTTTGAAATAAGTTACAAACAAAAAACTTTTTTACTATATTATAATTTTTTGAGATGCACCTGTATATGTGACCCTGAATAAATATGCAATTGATGTATGGTTTGTTATGATATGACAATATTTGTCCGAGATACAGCTATTCAAAATCTGGAATATGAGGGTGCAAAAAAATCGAAATATTGGGAAAAATACCTTTAAAGCTGTCCAAATGAAGTTCTTAGCAAAGTATATTACTAATCAAAAATTAAGTTTTCATAATAGGAAATTTACAAAATATCTTCATGGAACATCACCTTTACTTAATATCCTACTCATTTTTGTCATAAAAGAAAAATTGATCATTTTGACCCATACAATGTATTTTTGGCTATATAATATACCCATGCTACTTAAGACTGGTTTTGTGGTCCAGGGTCACATATGTGTGCAGATGTGTGAGACTGTATGTTTCTTACCTGGTTTTCCAGTGACTAGAATGTTTTTAGCCACTCTGACTTTGTCTTCAGAGTTGCGAGCCCAGTCCACCATCCCCCTCCACCCCTTCATGGGGAAAGTGATATCTGCATTTCCTGCGACAGGCCGCTTGTGAATACTCAACACTGGAGAGAGAATCCAGAGGGAACGGTAAGATCCATGGCAACACCAATATCCTGACTCACTGCACAGCGATCACATCTCAACTAGAGAAAGTGTCATGCTGTCAGACGACTCCCCCATACAAACTCTCTCAGCTCAAACACTTTCATTCTCCTATGATCTCAGCCTTCTGCTGCCAGCCATATTCTCTCTACCGCTTAACAACGACAGCATTTTAATTACAGAAAGAACTTCCAAAACTTGTAAAAGACCCATTTTTATTTATGAAACTCGAAAAATAAATCTGTGTAAATCTTTCATAAAGCCATTTGTACTTTTCAAATGATGTAATGGAACGATTTACATACCAATGGTTTTACTTATGATTTATACAGATATTTGCACTGCTTGTGTTTCAAGACTTTCAAACTAACCAAGTAACCAACTAATTAATCTCAGCCTCAGAACTTGTGTTTACAAGATACAGGGCTGATATGACATGTTAGACATAGTGTTTTTCTTCTTCTAACTAAATACAGTAACTGAGTTTTTTTTATTTTTTATTTTTTTGACTGACGGCAAAGACATATTTCAGCAGCACCACACGCATATGTGTGAAGAAATTGTTGAATAAAGTAGTTATTTTGGTTTACCTGGCACACAAAAGGTTTTTTTGTAATTTCATAAAATTAAGGTTGAACCACTGTCACATGGACTAGTTTAATGATGTCCTTACTACCTTTCTGGGCCTTGAACGTGGTAGTTGCATTGCTGTCTATGCAGGGTCAGAAAGCTCTCAGATTTCATCAAAAATATCTTAATTTGTGTTCTAAAGATGAGCAAAGGTCTTATGGGTTTGGAACGACATGAGGGTGATTAATTAATGACAGAATTTTCATTTTTGGGTGAACTAATACTTTATATTACTTGGTGAAAAGAATGAAATTGGCAGACCAGATTTGATCAAAGTGTCTGTGTGTTAATTGTTCCTAATAGTGCCACCCAATCCTAATAGTGTTCTTGTGTTCATGTTTTTGTGTATTATTTTCCATCTGTTGATGAATGTGTGCTGTTACATATGCATACAGTTGAGGTCAAAAGTATATATACACCTTGCAGAATCTGCAAAATATTCATTATTTTACCAAAATAAGAGGGAGCATACAAAAATGCATGTTTTTTTATTTTTTTATTTAGTACTGATCTCAATAAGATATTTCACATAAAAGATGTCTACATATAGTCCACAAGAGAAAATAATAGTTACATTTATTAAAATGACCTTGTTTAAAAGAATACATATGCTTGATACTTAATACTGTTGTTATCTGAATGAACCACAGCTGTGTTGTTTTGTTTAGTGATAGTTGTTCATGAGTACCTTGTTTGTCTTAAACAGTTAAACTGCCTGCTGTTCAACAAAAAAATCCTTCAATTCCTACAATTTTTTTTGTTTGTTTTTTTCAGCATATTTGTTTATCTGAACCTTTTCTAACAATGACTGTATGATTTTGAAGCCAATCCTATCACACTGAGGACAACTGAGGGACTCATATGCAACTATTACAGAAGTTTCAAACACTCACTGATGCTTGAGAAGGAAACACAATGCATTAAGTGCCAGGGGGTGAAAACTTTTGAACAGAATAAAGATGCATACATTTGACTTATTTTTCCTAAATATATATATTTTTTCATTTAGTTCTACCCTTCAGAACCTACAGAAGATTCTTACATGTTTCCCAGAAGACAAAATATGTTAAATTTACCTTGATCCTCAAATTCAAAAGTTTTCACCCCCCTGGCTCTTTATGCATTGTTTCCTTTTGACGGATCAGTGAGCGTTTGAACCTTCTGTAATAGTTGCATATGAGTCCCTCAGTTCTCCTCGGTGTGAAAAGATGGATCTCAAAATCATACAGTCATTGTTGAAAAGGGTTCAAATACACAAACATGCTGAAAAACCAAAGAATTTGTGGGACCTGAAGGATTTTTATGAAGAACAGCAGGCAGTTTAACTGTTCAGGATGTTCACACAATGGACTCATGAACTATTACTAAACAAAAAAACAGCGGTGGATCATTCAGGTGACAACAGTATTAAGAATCAAGCGTATGTAAACTTTTGAACGTGGTCATTTTTATAAATTCAACTAGTATTTTTTCTTGTAGACTATATGTAAACATCTTTTATGTGAAATGTCTTATCCAGGCCAGAACTAAATAAAAAATAACATGCAATTTGTATGATCCCTCTTATTTTGGTAAAATAATGAACATTTTGCAGATTCTGAAAGGTTTATGTAAACTTTTGACCTCAACTCTATATCTGCATCTTATAGCTTTGTGTGGGACTGATAGGTCATTGCTGTAGGACAGGTGTTGTCACTTTGGGAAAATCTGAGCTCATGGGCTGCTCAGTGATTCAGAGGTAAACAGAACCTTTCACATCCCACTTTTAAACTCTGACAGCTGCAGCCCACCACGTATGACCATGAAGGTTCATCTCCCCGCTGTTTTTGCGAACCTGGGTGCTGAGTAAAGCATAGTCCTTTTTGTGCAGGAGAGATGTGCGTGGTTTAGGGTGTAATTCCGAAGCTATAGAAATGGTGAGCTATACATATTTGGAAATGTGTGTGAGCAGCATATTACAGACACACTCCTTCATAGCTCAGGGACTGCTCAGGATTTTCAAAGGGATATTGTGTAGTGCCTTTTTGACAAGTGTGAAAATGTTCTAAGGTGTGTGTGAGTAATAGTGTGGGGGGTGATTGCAACTGGTTATCGCTTTCAGCACCATCAAAAGCCTGTATTAATTAATTTATTTGTTGAATTTGTGAAGTTGTAATTAAAAGCACAAACATAAAAAGATGACAGACATTTAAAACTACGAAAAAAGGTCATAGGTAATCACCCACGAAGATTTATATACATCACCACACCCTGAATGATTAAAAATGCCTTTTAAAAGACCTTTCCACATTACTGAACACCATTCATCAGATAGTTAATTACTTCTCAATGCAGTTTTTTGCTTCATGTTCTCCAGTTCTTTTTTGGGTTTGTGGTTTTAACTTCTAGGCTGCTTATCCAAACATACAACCACTTAAGTACATGACCATTATTGCAGGGGTGTAAACAAGCTAAATGTCAGTGGAAACTGACCGAGATTGTCGGTGACCTCATAAGTATCCTGGAAGTCCTTCATGCGGAGACTTATGACGTCCACAAAGTCCTCCACTAGACGAAAAAGCTCCTTAACATTGGGCCCAAGCTGCCAGAAAGAAAAACATGTTAAAATGTTTGTTAGTTCTTCTTTCAATATGTTATTCTGTAAGTGCATTTTAAATTCTCTTATAATAATAAATATTATATTTTTCTAAAAACAACTGCTGCACAAGCTTAATGAGACCCTTCCTTCAGAATGTAAACTGAAGCTTGCATTAAGACATAAATGGTAAACTAACTAATGATCTAACTAAACAGCAGGAGACAAACCGCTGAAAGAAAGATGTGCAGCGAAGAGAAGAGAATTAGCCAATTAATCACCTTTAACTTGTATAATTGCTAAATGAAAGACTGAGAAGATGCCAACATTAAAAAAGGGAATGAGAGAATGATGAAGGAGTGAAGGCAAGAATGAATGTGTGAATGAATGAACGACAGAGATGTGGAGAGAGAGAAAAAGTGAAGGCTGGTTTACCAGTTGTGCTTCCTCCCACCTGTCCCTGTTTTCCTCCATCAGTAAGTTACTCACAGACTGCACAAAATTCTGTGAACAAAACCACATGACAGAAACATTCAGGGCCAAAACTGTCTTTTATTTAGAACTAAGCAAATAATGTTTTACTAACCCTCATATCTGCATTACTGGGGCTGTAGTAGGATCTCCTAAATATCTCTGTCATGTTTTTCAGTACATCTATGATAGCCAGAAGATCTCCGCTGTAGCTTGTTCCATCACTAGACGTCACTCTCAGCTTGGTCATGACTTCAGAGACCCCGTCTCCTACAAGCCCTCGTTGAGCCTTGGACAGGTGATCTCTGGTCTGGAGGAGGTAAAAAAACAACCTTAGCTTTGCAGACACCATCTTGGTTTTAAACTATCCACCTTTTTCTTCCAGTGAAAGTGGGCTCAGCCATTTATAAATTTTATGGGTGTGGATTCCAGTCTCGTCCACGTCCAACTATTTTTAGCTGTACAATGCATTATCATAATTATGAGCACACTGGTTTATAGTGCAAACAGTTTAACCATTTACTGCACATTATTATTCTTTTTGTTATTTCCCTATAGCTGATAATGAACCGGAAGTCTCATCCATAGGCTTACTTCCGCGTTGAGGAAAAAGATGGCTAAACCTTAGTTTGGACATCACCTACCAGTGTTTGGATACTTCGGTAATCATTTGAGACGCATTTCATGTACGTTGGGTTTTCCCAGTACGCAATGCCCTCATCATCCAACGAACATCGCCGAAGAATTAATCCTGCATCACAGAAATGGGTCAGCATTAGCAGATTTTAAACAAGGATTGGTTAAAAACTGTATACTGCATTTTATCTGGTTGGTTTTCTTATTTAAACCAAGCTTTTGGAGCTGTCCATGGTGCTGAAAATGTCTCCTATAGCTTTGAGGGCGATGACTGTTTAGGAAGTTATTCCGGTGTGTTCGTGTTTGCATGAGTCACGTCTTACCTACAGCATTCGGAGGGCAGCGGACAGCTGCAGTGTCCCCTGCAGGAGTTTTCTTCCACACAACATTAGAGAAATTCTCCTCGTCACAGATCTCATGCGGCTCTGCATAAAACCAAAGTCAAAAAACACAAAAACCTGAACAAACCCTACAAAATGTGAACAAAGCAACAAGTAAGCTACAGAACTACAAAATAATTCTTCTTACGTCTATAAATAGTAGAGAATACGAGTGGGCGATATGACCAAAATGAGTAATTGTATTTAACAATAACTGTGTATATCAAAAGTAGCACGGGAATATATTTATAGCAACAGCCAATAATACAACGTATGGGTCAAAATGATCAATTTTTCTTTTATTCCAAAAATCATTACGATATTAAGTAAAGATCATGTTCCATGGAGATATTTTGTAAATTTCCTACCATAAATATATCAAAACTGAATTTTTGATTAGTAATATCCAAGAACTTCATTTGGACTTTAAACTTTTAACTTTAAAGGTGATTTTCCTCAATATTTAGATTTTAAAATAGTTGTATCTCGGCCAAATACTGTCCTATCCTAATAACCCATACATCAATGGAAAGCTTATTTTCAGCTTTTAGACAATGTATAAATCTCGGTTTCAAAAAAATGTACCCCTATGGCTGGTTTTGTGGTCCAGTGTCACATATATAATTATTTTTGCTGGAAAATGCTAACATTTTAGATGCAATTTAAATTTCACCATTTTTCATTATTTCAATGTCATAGCAAAAACCAATACTAATATAAGTAAAAGTTTCTCAAGCTAACTGAAAACTAGCAGGTATATTAGGCTGCTCTCACTTTAAGACCTAATACACAGATCTAATGTTCTAAATAATAAAAAAAAACACATTTTGACATAACTTTGTGTTTGTTTGACCATTTGAGCAAAATTAACTGCAAGTGACTCCGCACTCGTGCTGTGTGACAGGCAGCACAATAAGATTCGAAAGACATCTCAATTAAATACATGCACACTGTTCTGACAGATGGTTTTAATTAAACCGTCTTTCAGAAATAAAACCATCTGTCAGAACAGCGGGCAAGTACCGAATTGAGACCCCTTTCGCATTTTACTATGCTATAGTGGTTAAAATCTCTCTAAAGTTTAAGTGTAAAAACGTGAGGGCATGAACTTAGATGATGCGCAACACTGCTGCGATAGAGATGGTGATTGAAAATGTATACCAATTGTCAAATGTCAACTAGTTTACCATGTCTACAAGTATATCGCCTACCCCTTGCAAAGAGTGGCTTTTGGCTACAACCATTTGATTGTCTCACCTGGACATCTCTTCTCATTGCAACGTCTAACTTCCTCTCTGTCCCCTGGGCACGGCTCCCCGCCAAAAAAAGGACCGTAACACACTCTCTGTCTTTGCTGGCTTCCTCCACCACATGTTTTGGTACAACCAGCCCAAGAGCTCCAGAGCTGCCATTGACCATCCACAGGACACTCTCTAAGGAAGCAGTCTCTTGTCTGACGCCACTCGCCCTGACACTCTAGGCCCCCATACGAGGGCCCGTTACACTCCCGAGTGCGCTGCATTGTTCCATTTGAACAGGTCGAGGAACAGGAACTCCAGCTGGACCACTCATTCCACACACCATCCACTACAAGACATAAAGTTATATGAAGAAACAAGAATTTTCTAAATGTTAGGACTGAGGATACAAAGTGAAATTACATTGACAAAAGAGAAAAGAAACAGAAAGTGGAGCATAATAAGGGGACATTATTGAAAGATATATTGCAGGGGAAAGACTGAGGAGCTTTTGGATTGCCAAACGCTAGCCAAGTCCGCAGTGATTTAAAGCCTCACTTAATCACCATCATTTGCTGTGAACTTCACAATGGTTCCTTTCAATCTCTTTTTCTACAGTGCCTCACATTAGGCTTTAATTGTGCTGCTTGATGAAACTCATTAAATGTGTATGAGACAGTCTGTATTTAAAGACCCAAAGATCACCTGGGCATACAGCAATGTTGCAGAATTTGGTCTGTTTCTCTGGACCTTCGCAGTCGCTTCCTCCAAACAGCGGCTTCTTGCAGGAGCGAGTGCGGTCCCTGTATCCACGGCCACACGTTGAAGAACACAAGCTCCATGGAGTCCACTCATCCCACGACCCATGCACTGTAATCAGAGTGGCTAGGGTATGATTTATAGAGAGCAAAACGCACCTCGACAACACACAAACACAACTAAAAAGGGTTCACACTGACAACGATCTGCAACGACCTGAATTAATTTGTTTTCAACGGGAGTTGCTGTTTTCTCGATGACATGAGCGACTGTTTGGGATGAGATAAAGTTGAGAAAAGTTTAATGAGAGGCGACGTAATGAGACGAGGAGTTGGACTTCCAAGAGGAGTGAAGACATTGGAGCAGTATGCATTGATCATTGTTCATCTTGTTCATGATATGATGCATTGCTGCAATTTTACGAACATTTTCCACTCCATTTTTAGCAGCAAGAAAACTGATTCCCTGTCCAAACAGAAGAACTTTTTTTTTTTTTTACCAGCAATACATCACATTTGTGATCAGATGTTCAGAAGTTATAGCCATTTACATAGCCCACCTATAATGCTACAACAGGAAGATCTAACAGGAATGTATGTATGCTTCCTAAAACGGTGCACTCGTATTGCTATGGATTGGAAAAACTGCAACACCCAATAATGCGGCTCTAGTAATGGAAGTCGCGCCTTCTGAATTTCTCCATATAGTTGACTTCAGTGGTGGCCAACAGGTTTAAGGTCCAAATTGCAGTTTCAGTGCAGCTTCAAAAGGTTCTACACAATCCCAGCCAAGGAATAATGGCCTTATCTAGCAAAAAAATCAGCCATTTTCTAAAACAAAAAAGGAAATTAATATTCTTTTTAATCACAAATGCTCATCTTGCACTAGCTCTGCAACGCGCATGCGCAACTTTACATATAACATAGTCATGTTGGAAAGGTCACACTTGATCAGTGTTTCATCTGTGTACAATATACTTTTCTCCTCCAACTTTAAAATCATCCGACATCGGATGCCAGTTTGATTTTCTTCACACGTTTGCTTTGTAAACACTAGGTTGGTACCTCCGCCTATGTCACACATGACCTTTCCAACATGATTATGTAATGCATGTAATGCAAGTTGTGGTTAAAAGTATATCATTTTTACATTTTTTAGAAAAGACCAATTGTTTCGCTAGATAAGACCCTTATTCCTAGACTGGGATAATGTAGAGCTCTTTGAAGCTGCACTGAAGCTGCGGTTTGGACTTTCATTGGCCATGAATATGTTCCTCAGAAAATGTTATTTCTTTGCGACTGAAGAAAGAAAGACATGAATAGTGTTGTATGGCTGAGTAAACTGTCATTTTGTGCTGCAGCTATTATTAGACACTCCCAGTGGTGCCACTATGGTTTCTGTGCCCCCTAAACAGCATATTGACTTGGGCGTCCTCGGGTGAAATCGTGTTTTGTCCCCCTCGGTAGAAATTGATTCTATTCTGGACACTCCCACAGAAAACTGAGACTTGTGCTTAGGACTGCGCATTGGCACTGACCAACCAGACTTTGCTACTAGCTACCAGCAATACAGCAAAAACAGCTGTCAGTGTGAACGGAGAATTACGCGTAGCTCAAAACACAATTATACATGGAACTTTTACTGTGTAAAGACTACTAAAATTTTCGGCTGCAAGTTCAGAATGTTAAAGAGCAGTGGTTCTCAACTCCAGTCCTCGGGCCCACTGCTCTGCACATTTTGTATGTCTCCCTCATTTAACCCACCTGATTCAGATCATCAGCTCGTTAGGAGAAAGATCCATGAACTGAACAGAGTGTGTCAGATTCAGAAACATACAAAATGTGTAGAGCAGTGGGCCCTGAGGACTGGAGTTGAAGAGCAAAACATTCTGCATAAAGTGATTAGCAATAAATAAACATTGTACTTGACTAGACACATGTTTTTATCTGAATAACACTTTCGTCTGGCCCCCTGAGATGCTGAAATGGTAGTATGAAAAGAGATTGAGAGAGGCCATCCTACATGCAGTGGGATCTATTGGGAGTTAGCTGACAACGCTGCTCTTAAACCCATTAACATCTTACCACGGCTCTCCAGCATCCAGGGTTGAGGGGGAGCAGCCGTACATTGAAGCCCAGGAAAAGTTAGCCTCAGGTAGGCAGCGGCTTGAGGGTGAGTGGGCAAAGCTAATGGACTTGAGTGGAGGTGGGACAGGTGACGGGAACTGGATAAGGAAGATGGTGGGGGTGAGGAGAGGCCTGAGGTGGGCTGTGCTTACCTGGACACACAAGAGTGTTATTGCAGGGTCTCTGTTCACGCAGCGGTCCGCTGCACTGCGTGCTGTATGGCACGGAGACACATAAGCGAGTGCGGCTCTGCCAGCCCTCACCGCACGTGGTCGAACACGCGCTCCACACAGACCACTCCCCACCCGACGTAGGATCCACTGAGAGGGACGGGGAGAAGTGGGGGCGGGGATGGGATGGGGTAGGGAGCAGAGGAAAAGGTAGGAAAAGGGCCAAAACTAATTAGCATGCGGGATTAGCCACCTTATTTAATAGGGGAAGCTTAAATCATTTTGGCGCCGAATACATATCCTCAGCATTAATAGAAGTTCATGCTTTCAGTTTTGGGATATGTAAGTCAGCTATCTATATGAGGATTTCAGATGGCTACCCAGTGGATCAGACTTTAATATCTGAGCAACTGGGAAAGCCAAGGAATCATGTGTAATCCCAAAGGAATGGGAACATATTAAATGTCCAATAGGAAGCACCTTGACAGACCAATAGATGATATGGGCTGTCATGGTTGTCCAATAGAAAGAGTTAGGCTATCATTACCATCAAGTGGAACGAAATGGAGAATCAAGAATGTCCAATAGAATGATACTGAATGTCAAAATGAAAAGTGATAAGGAGGGAAAGATTAAACCTCATTCTGACAACATTAGGGGTAATAAATGTTTTAGTTTTCATACTAAAACCCTGCATAAGCATATTTAATAATATGCATATACATGAGTGTTATATTTAATCTCTGAAACCATCAGTGCACATTTTTTGTGCACCTTTAAGTTTAGAAATTTGCATAAATTGTGTACATATTGTTAATGCTGCTTTCAAAAGTAAAATAAACATTGGTAAAATCACACATTTTTAAATATACTTTCTGATTCACATATAGATTGTTTAACTTAATTATGAAGCCCCAGCCTCTGTTTATGGATTCACTGCAATTTCTGATTTGTAACATTGGAATAAAAAAGAGAAAATTTGTATTTATTTTAAAGTGACAGTCTCATATCGGTGTAACTGTAAAAATGAAAGACAAATTCATGCAGTACTCACAAAGAAAAGACAAAATACTAGCGATTACATCATATTAGTCCAATATGTCTTTTATATCGAAGCATGCAAATCATACATCACCACCCCCAAGCAAGGTGTGTCTTGTTCTTGTATGTTTCATAATAAGGGATTACGACCCTTTCAAAACGCTGTTAACTCCCTTGTAAGCAATGGTGTCCATGATTCATGGATATCTCGACGTTCCTCCATGAACCATGCCATAATACACATGACAAAGACAAACAAAACATAAATCACACTGACAGGAGCATAAAAAAAACAAGGCCATAGCCACATACGCATCCAGTCTACTCCCCTGTATGTGGACTAGTGAGTGAAACAGTTGCAAGTGTGTGTATACGTGTGTGTGACCCCAAGCTGCAGAGGAGGCTGATGCCACCTGTCTTCTTACCTGTTTGGGAAGACTGCTGTCCGCTGCGGGTCTTATCAGAGTCCTCTCGCTTACGGCTGTCCACCGAGCGCAGGGATTGGCTACGAGTGCCAAGTCGGCCTGTGCCTGCAGGATGGGGTGGGGTTAGCAACTACAGTCGACTTCTGATTGGGCAGTGCTGTGCGACCTGAACATCTAGACCAGCATCAGCCATGCTTGGGATTTTGTGTGAAGTTTAATGTTACATAGCTGAGAAGATGTGAACCTGTGTTTGGTTTGATAATCTCCATGCGAACGCGAGACTCTCTGCGAGAGTTTGAAAACTTCTAGGCTTGCGTGACCTCGAAAACGTGTGCTTTGAACACGGCAGGAAGTGTGCAGAAAGAGGGCGAGATGGAGCGAGCAGTGGATGGCGGATGATAAAAATAAGCAGACCATGCGGAACGGAGACACAGACAATCGAGGTGAAGACATCTGCAGCTGATGGCCTTGACCATGGAGTGGGTTATTTACTCATGGCCTCCATCCAAACTGAGCGAAGATCTACTCACTACGGTCACATTCACACTGACTTGGTCAGTGACGCCCTTACCAAGCATGGCCTCTTGTATTCCTTTGTATTTCACTGGACTTAAACTCTTGCCTTTAGAGGAATACTGCCTGTAGCCTATGGGTCCAATGAAAAGCACACAGAAAAGCTCATTCTAGCATCAGTCTATCATTTTATTATCGTTATTGCTCTATCATTGTGTCACACAGGAAGCAAAATATCTTTTTTACAGTGAAATGTGGAGAATGTAAAAAATGAGGTGTCAGATAGTGATAGAGAGAGAAAGTTCGAGAAGAAGTGGATGTGCGAACGGTCACGTGCCAACGTGCATGAACAAAGAATGCAACTTACCGATGCACGGCTGAGAGTTGCAGGGACGACCTTCTTCCAGAATGCCCTCGCACAGGTACGCCTCCTCAGGTGGTGACTGACAGGTGCGTGTGCGCGTCTGGACTCCGCCTCCACATTCGCTGCTGCACTCTGCCCAGTTGCCCCACACACTCCAGCCACCTGTATGAAACCCACACACAGACACATGCACAGTCCGTGTGAGTGTAATTCTCAAGAAAAAGCCATTTATTAATAAATTTTTGTGACACAAATTAAATTTCCATCCCTGCTATGCAATAATGTTCTGCTTTCGTAATCCATTATGATGGCAGTAAGATGTAGAAATGGACCCATAAATACCAGTAGGATATGAGTCCCTGTTTTCTGCTCCCTCATGAATGTTTAATAGCAGACATTGCTGCCTGTCTGATCCCGGAGGCCCCGACAAATATGTATTAATCTGCATGAATAGAACATGAAGCTGGACCATGTCCAGCTGCAGACATTTTTAATTACTCACAAATCAATTGTACGGGGGAGGGTACGTAATTCGACACTCAGTGCCGCTCTACCCGGAAAATGAGAACTGAAATGAAAGTGAGAAAGAATCAGATACAGCCTATATTTAAAATGTCCATCAGAACATATTACATGGGGAGGGGCCATACAGACAATAAAAACAATACAAAGATCAGGTAATAGGGTTAACAGTACCCTAGTGAAAAATACATGTACTAAAATATATTTTAAATACATTTATTTCATGCTAAGTATACTACAAATACATATTATGCACTTAATAAAAATACCCTTCAGTTGTACTTTTAGTATACTAAACTGGTATATTTAAAGTCTAAATTGGAACAACCAATTTGTACTTAATGCACTTTAATTGTGCGGAAGTAGTGCTGAAGTCCAAATAAAGATATACTTAAGTATATTTGATTGTGCTAAAGTGGAACTATTGCTAGTATACTTTAAGTACACTTTAAATAATATTCAAAATATTTAAAGATCATACGATCCTCATCAACAGCAACATTAAAACAAATTTTAGGCTTATTATGAAGAAATGTGCATTGTGCACAAGTAGTACTCCAAATAAAGTTCCATTACAATTTTTTATAAATGTAAGTCTCGAGTGCTATGTCAGTAAATACGTTAATAGACTTAAACTATAATTAGCATAAAATTAATTCATTTTAAATCTATTACTTTTTACTAGCTATATATCAGTGATAATTAAAAGACAAAATCTATTCATTAAACTAGTTAAAAAGGAAAAAATAAATATATTTTTAAAAAGTTAAAATGCTAAAAATCTAAGTGTTGTTTCATATACAGTATTTTTGAAAAATGTGTTTCATATATTTTTGAGAAATGGCATTTTCAAAAATGCATGAAACCAACATTGATTATATCATATTAAAAAATTAATTACTCTATAAATGTCAAGTGGTGTATGTATCAAGTAAATGAAAATAAAATATTTTCTTACCACTTACAACATTTTTAGAAGGCAAAAATAAGTGTCAAATATTATGTTGTCTTTTTCTTTCATGGACTTTTGGATTATGAAAATCATTAAGTTTTTAGCATTTTAAACAAATCATAATAAATGATTATACCAAACAATGCATGTCAAAGGTTTAGTAATAATTATACCCTTGTAGAATTTATTTACAGAATATTTAGTGAATTTTTACACTGAAAAAAAAAAAAAAATGTTGTGTATATTTATCTGAACATATAAAACACAAATTAGCTTAAGTTTTTATTTTTTATTTATTTATTTATTTTTTAATATCCCAGCTGCAGTTTAACTGATATTGGATTGGAATGCACAATAAAAAAAACATGATTTTTGAAAATTAAACAAACAAGCAAGCAAACAAATAAATAAATAAATAAATAAATAAATAATGAGTTATGTTTTTCCATCTGTTTTATTTTAAATAAAAAGAAATATATATTTATTTATACATATACACACGTAAATATTTCTTAAATATATACGTATGTGTGTGCGTATTTATATATACATATACTTTTATTTTGGATATGATTAATCGCGATTAATCGACTTTAAAAGTAGCAGACATAAGTCAATGACATGCACAAACAATATAACTTAAAAATCAAACAATTTTGACTCAAATTGAAAGCATGTTAATCACAGAAGTGTTGTGTTTAAATTAAAGATGAATAATATGTATGAACTGTACATTTATTTCTGAAAATCTCAATAGATCCAGAGAAAAAAAGGGGGTGTCACGCCATTGACCCTAATATTCACTGAACCCTCCCAACTGTTACATTCGAAGCATCCCTCGTGCAAAGCCCGAGTTAATACATTACGCCACATAAAGGCCAGATATAAAAACAATTTATGCCTTTTCTGCACTGCTGATACAAATCTGCCGGCAAGCCAGTGCTGAAAAGCAGAATCAATATCTATTTGTTTGAGCAGGATGAGCGATTAATAGCAAATTGTTTACTCGGGGTGCTGAGATTGGCTTTGCCGCATGTTGCGCGAGACACATTCACCTGATAAAACATAACGGATTCTAATCTTCAATGCCTCGGCCTTGAATATACAATCAAATGTCCTCCTTACACAGCAAGTGACAATCGCATGCAAAATGAACCGGGACGGCTCTCAGTGCGTTGCCCTGATTAATCCCATCCACCAATCACGCTTCAAGTCAGATGGCTTCATCAACCAATCGCACGTGGCATAAACAGCATGCGCAGCCAATCCCTGCTCCACGGGGGAGCGTAAGTGGTAAAAATCAGTCTTAAATAAGCTTCTCAGCTCCTGTGCTGAATGACTCCAGCCTTATTTAAACAAATGCGAGTATCGAGGAACAGTAAAAAAAAAAAAAAAAAAAAAGCTGAATGAGTAGGGTGAGAATATTCGTAAGGCAAACAGTCTTTAGAAAGAAGTCCAGATAGGAAAAAATAATACTCCATTTGGAGATAAGATTTTCTCTCTCCGTGAAAAACGATGGGAGAGTACGACCTTTTTTTGGCTCAATAATCACGAGCTGAAGGAGAAAAGGGGGGGCAGAATAATATAGTGTTTTCTTTCTCTGTCCCCAAGGACATTTTATTATGCTTTCAATAATTTAGTGTGCTTCTCTTGTTCGGTTGTAGCTCCCTTACATCCAGACTCTTTGCGGCGGATGCTATATCATCTTTAAACTCTCATATTCGTCCTCTACTCGGATGTTTCTTTCTATTCATCAGCCCTTCCTCTATCATTCTGTCTTTTCGCCTGTTTTTCAGATTGCAGCTGCAGCACGCACCTGCTTTTCAAAGGATGAGTGTGAGGATATACATCATTCGGCCCATTAGTAAATATCATCTTGGCTTACGAAAACCTCAAAGTGACCTTCACTTTCCCTCAGTGGTGGGCAGAAGGTGTAATAACAGCTCAAATGACAGTGATCTGAATTCATCAATACCAGATCTCACCATAATCTCAGCCCGTTGCGTATCTGCTACGGAACCAAGGTCAGTCGGCACATCTAAATTACACCCTACATTCGACTTCATGCATTGTTTTCTGCTTGCTTACGTGCATTAAAACACAGCCCGTGGGTCAGTGATGGAAAGCGAAACATGGGAAGTACTGACACCCAGAGGATGCTACTAGTCATTGGAATCCGGCATCAAAAGAATGTGCAAGCAAATAATAATAAAAATGAATTAAAACGAGAAATTAAAAAATACAAAAACATCTCATGTCTGATATTTAAAAAAAAAAAAAAAGTCTAGGAAAGAAATGGAACCATAATCTCACACCTTTTTCTCTCTGTCCGTCTCTATCTGTCCCTCTGATGGCTGAAGCTCACAGGTCTAATCCACTCTTCTGTGTGTGCATTTCTGCTGTCAGTATCCTGCTTAGAATAAATATTTGAACAGCTGTGCTTACACATCTCATTGATTAACCTCACTCCAGGGGCAGGAAACACAACTTAGGTTTGCACCCTTGCCGCTTCGCATAATCTTTCCTGTCTTCGCACTGCTCAAAATGGCCCGCGCAAACCAACTCTCAATTAGACGACCACAAGTATCCTACCCATGAATTTTAACATGGTTTCCGTCAACATGTGGGGGGGATTATATTGACCAACAGCTCTTAATGTGCACAATTTCCCTTTGAGATTTTACCTCACTTGAAACTCTGGAATACTGGAAAATATGGACAGATTCTTCAGAGACATTACAGGTAACAGGTGATGTATTTGGCTATTAATTAAACCGTTTGATATGTATTTAATTACTAGTCAATGGTTTGAAGTGGTCTGGTTTGGGTTTCTGATGCCCGTGACTACCTGATACTGTATCATCATCCAATGGTATTTTATGCAGATATGACCATAATAGAAAATGAAGTGATTGAAAGAAAAAAAAAATGCTAAATTGCTAAAATGACATCAACATTATTACATTACATTATTATAAGCTCAGCATCCCCACAACAGAGGATGAGCAGTTTTCAAGAATGGATAGGTACTATATTAATTTTAATAATTAATATTGTAAACATTATACTTTGTATACATTTTATGTTATAGATATATACTATTATTCACTAAATGGTTAATTGCATTTTATCTTAATTTTAATATATACTATAAACTCCAGCATTCCTACAAAGAGGATGAGCAGTTTTCGAGAAAAAGTGGAAACAATCTTAATTTTAAAATTTGATATTGTTCATTTTATACATATTGTTAACATTATACTTTGTGTACATTTTTATAATAATATATGTTATAAATATATCATACTACTGTTCATTAAATGCTTAATTCCTTATCCGTGAGCCAGTGAAAGTGTGACTGATCATGTCACCAATGATTATAATAAATAATGTTAATGAATGTTAATGAATAACAATTAGCAGTGGTTATAGCTAGTAAATAAGCTATAATTGCAAATAAACAATACAGCTATGGACACCAATACAATTAGAGGGAAAGGTACAAATGAACAAAGTGTTTTTCATTCATCTTACAATGCCTGTTGCTCTTCATATATTGCAATAATAGAAACTGGTTACAAACAAAATCTTTTTTTAACAGAGTGAAATTTGTCTCTGTGCACTTAGATTTACAGGTAAAATCATCATTATGTTATTAAAAAATTTAGCTTTTTTTTTTTGACAACATTTCCAATACAGTGTGGTTTCTAGAAAAAAGTATGCTGTGATTGGACCATTGTTTCCAACCAATAAAAACTTTGCAGATAATATTTGAGTGCTGCAGCAAACTATAAGTTAGTCTAATTGATTTCTCAAAACTGTTCAATGTCAAAAGAGTCAGATGTGATTGTATGTCTGTTAATCTCAATTAAAACACAATTATTAATGTTCTTATTTTCTAATCATTTAAATGCACTGTGTACAATATACACAAAAACAGCTGTTGATTCTTCTTCATGATCAATCACTTTCTCTTTGGCTCATTAATGAGCAACAGGCCTGAGTCTTTTTCTATCTCATAGATTCATCCTGGTGATTGAGATTCCTGTTTAGTGATGATCACTACTTCTGCTCTGTCTTTCAATGGTCAAACAATGACAAAACCAGTGACTTCTCATCAGTAGAGTGCATACGTTACAGGATTACGGCCTGTGTCAGGTGGGGAGCTCAGAGTCTACGCTGTTTACTGATGAGCAAGTAGATAAACAGATCAAAAGTACGACAGAGATATGAATAGGGGTTTGGTTGAATGTTCTTCGGTTGCAGGTGCGGGTCAGAGAAGTCGACGTTTCAATTCCGAAGATGGATGCCTCTCCTCGGCAGGAACAAAAGGGGAAAAATCGAGCTCGAATCAAAAACACCTTCACTAAAAGGATCAGATGGGCCTCACACTTTTCACAGGCCCACAGATGAGTGGAAAAATAACAGGCTTTTTTTATTTTCCTCTTGCACATCAATCTTCAGCAGAGAAACATCTGCTCATAAGACCAAAAGGACGTGGGTGCACATGTGAACACACACAAACATACACGTGAACACACCATCTTGCCCTCACTTCCATGCACTTTCAGCTCTCAGATCAGTGACCGCCAAAATGGATGATTACTCTAGGGCCGAACTACTCGGAAAAGCATTAAACTCTCTGAAACTCCAAAACATGTACAGAGAAATACATTAATGCTAAGGAGCAAGAAAGCACCCTGCCTAATAATAAATAAGCTGCATTTGAAATTGTAATTTTGATACTGAGATTACATATATTTGCTATATAGTTGATTAAAAGACAAACAATGAATAATGGCAAAATCATTCCACCAGTCAACTGTGAGAAATTGTTTTACTTAAAAACGCTACTTATGAATGATTTACTTTCTGAATTTCATTGTGTACATCCAGTAAACAAGCCTTATTATTGCAGCAAGTTCGTTTAATTGAATTTCCCAAACTGGCAGCTGTCCACTATTAAAAATGCATGCGGACTTTTAACTATGATGCTATTCATAGCCAGATGTTATGATATGTGGAATGCAAAGTCTATTATCTAATCTGAACTAAAACACAATATATGTCATTATGGTATATGGCATTTAAGGTGGCAATCTAAAGCTATAAAGACTTTTGACAAAATGAATATGAATACCACTACACTGAATGACAAAACTAAATCAGAGCTGTCTGGTTTGTAATTGCCCAGTATAATGTGCTTTTGCTTGATAAATGCCGCTTTTCTATTTTTGACATGAGGCACAGCTTCAGACTAAAATAAAATAATTTTATAAATATCATAAATGGCTTGCTATGAATTTATTTATTTATTTATTTATTTTACTTTTGACTCCAGCTGATTTCTGGTCTATTCCTTACAAACGGAAATCATCTTTTATTGCTCTTCATGCATTCTTATTATAAAATAGCCCATAAAAGTCATATTTAATACAAATTAATTGACATAAATAGAATAATAGTAGGGGTGCTCCTTCACTTTTGAGGCCGAAATCATCTTTTCCGATTGCTCTTCATGCATTCTTATTATAAAATATTTATATAAAAGTCATATTTAATACAAATTAATTGACATAAATTTTTAATAAATAGTAGGGGTGCTCTGGTTATCAGGACTTTATTATTTTATTTATTTTAAGCTTTTAATTATCCGATCATTTTAACGATCTTTAAAAAACCTTCTATTAATCATGTATAATTATTTATAGAGATATTCTAATCAGGATTTTTAGACACTTATTCGGGGCCTTTAATTATATGCATTTATGGTGTAATTATGACATTTTCGTGTCCATCCTTGTTCATATTTATCGCAAGCAATGCACTGTCACTTTAATTCTAAAACTTTAAAACTTAAACGACGATGCGACACTGATTCTGTTGTGGAAGTAACAATTCCTGTGTTAACTGTGCAGCTTGCTTATAGTCAGTCGCGATGTGGTGATTGGAAGCCATTAGCTCACTTTAGCACGTCATCAGCTTTAGATCAGTTTATGAGATCGGCCTCTTTAGAGACCGCCGATCATACATCCCCAAGCGACTATCGGCCGATAGTGATCGGTAGCCGATCAACCAGAGCACCCCTAAATAATAGAAAACAAAATTAACACCTGAACTACTTCTGAATGCTCAAGTTGTTGAGTATTAGTGATTGTGTGTCTAAACTAGCCTTTTTTTACTGCAGAGAACAAGAAAGAATAAGAACAAGAGAGAGAGTGAGGAAGAAGGAGAGAATATGCATTAGCTCCCATATGGTTAGTAAACTTGATTAAAACAGCCTTCATATTGGGAATTGACAGCGTTCATACTGAGCGTATCACTCTGATTCAGTGTTCTTATGGAAACCACTTTGGTGCCACATGTATGTTGCAGAGCCTTAGGTGCATTATACATTCCTACATGCCCATCTGTGGTGCCTCTCAGAAGTACGAAGAAGGCTTTATCAGACAAATAACCCCTAATCCCCCCTAATCAAACCATTCATCGCTTCTCTCTCAGTGTCTCCTGCTTGCTTTCGCTGGGTCAATCTCAGCATGTTAGAAGAGATTTTCTATCTTTTATAGATTCTGTTTTGTATGGACTGTGGGTTAGATGTGACTCTAGAGATGTGAGAGGGGGTAATCATACAGATAGGTTGGGGAGCTCTTTACAGCACTGTTGTCTTTCGCTCTCCATCACAGACACACACATACACCCACGCACAAACACAACAGGTCTGTCTGCGGGAGCATGTGTTCACTAATAAGCAGCTCCCTAGGACTTTTTAAAGCTCAAGGGCCAGACACCAATCTGTGTATATGTTCGTGTTAGCATTCTGATTAGATCACAGTTCAGATCAATCTTGTTCTTTATATATTAGAGAGACAGTCCATCCAAAAATGAAAATTCCAAAAAAGAACAAATGTTAGCCAAAACAGTTTTAGTTCCCATTGACTTACATGATATTTTTTGACCATACAACAGAATACAACCTTATTTTGTGTTTTCATTTTTCGATGGACCTTTAAATAAAATAACATCAGTGGTTGAGTTATTAACTGGTGAGTATCTGTATCTAGAAGTTTGCTGGATATTATACTTATTTTTATTTCAAGCAGCTTAAGACAGACAAGGTGACAAATTTCAAACAATATGATATTATGACACCATTTCAAACTTTTAATTTCAAATCGTCTTATCGTTTTAAATATCACTTTTAGTATTTCTCACTGGTACTGTAAGGTGGATAAGGTGTCTGCTAAATGAATAAATGTAAATATAGGCATAAATGCCAATGTAAGCAAATGTTAAAACTCTGCGAACTTGGTGTTCATAAACGAGACACTGAAAGGGCGATGAGATTCTATGTGAAAACGCTCTTATAATATTTGTAATGGATTGTGGTGTCTGACTTCCAAAGAAGCTTTGTAATAAAGAATTCTGAGGGGAATTTAAATAGAGAGCAAATCATTTGCTGCCTCCAAAAAGTTCAAGATCAGTCAGTACTATTCAATTTCACAAATGCGAGCGATCAGAGAGAGTGAGGGACAGGGCTGTCAGGTTTTCACAACAAAACCCACTCAATTGTTTCTCAAATTTAACCCCAAAGTAGCCCAATCCTGTTTTGAGGGGGGTAAAAATCGCGTTCTGGGGCGTAAAACATACGTTTAAAACACACACGGGGTTCCCCTGGTAAAATTAGTATTCTAGCGGCTAAATATCACGTTATTGGGGTCACTTCAACCTGCGGATAGGGCTGGGAATCGATTCCAAAAAGAATTGATTCCGAGGTGTTGGGAATCAAGAGTCGATTCCAAAGGTCGGAATCGATTCCATCAGGGGGAATCAACTCCCTATTCAAAGCTGTTTTCAGTAAAAAAAAAAAAGTTGTTATCAAACGTCGCTGAACGTCGATTCACGAAAATAAACTGAATGAAACGAGTCGGTACTGAGCACGTCTGAGTTTGAGGATGCAGCCTTCCGTTAAGCACTTCTTAATTTGCCTCTGATTTGTTTCCACGATAAGGATAGATCATTTTAATGAATCAGTTCAAAAATGATTCAGAAGTTATTTTACAGTGTAACTGGCTTATATTGTCCACATGAGCACTGCACAACAATTGATAATGACATGATCGAGGGTCTTGGCGAAATTAGGTTCCTCCAACTTAAAAAAACAAGAATCGGAAAAGAATCTAAAACAACAGTGAGGAATCGTTTCTTGGAATCGAATCCCATTGATTCCAGAACCAGGAATTGGACTCGGACTTGATTCCAAAATTTTCGGAATCGAACAGCCCTACCTGCGGATATGAAAAACAACAGTATGAAAGTAGCCCAATTCTGTGGGAAAACCGCGGACTTGGCAACACAAGCGAGGGAACAAAAACACTCAATGCTATACAATCTACGTACAACCAATCATTTCTGAGGATCGGGCAGGAGCGAGGACAGACTCCGCGAAGGGCCACGTAGTGATTTTAGAGCGGGCATCTCCGGACAAAAAGTGTTCAGAGAGAGAACGAAATTAGCCTGTAAACATTAAACAAATGTAAACAAATCTTTACCAAACAAGTCCCAATACAATTCCAGACAAACAACATTAGGCTGAAATAATTTGGCTTGAGTGGCGAATGGTCGTTGTGAGCCACGCTCATGCACGTGTCGACTCACCAAGCACATGTCGCAAAATCAAAAATAAATACGTTTTATACTATATTTTGTATAAAGAAAACAAGGTCATTTACTCACCCTAATATTATTACAGACCCGTTCGTTCTTTCGTGGAACACTAAAGCAGACATTCTGTAGGCTGCGTTGAATGCATTCATGAGTTGAACTCAGAAAAATGAATCATTATTAAAACTTGTGAACCAGACCAAATGAATCATTAAAAAGATTCAACTCAAAAGAACAACTCATTCACAAATCGTGAATCATGAGCACACTAAAGTTGTTGGATGATTACAGAAGACATTTAGCATGAGAGTCATATAAACTACTTTTACAATACTTTCACATCATATTTAAAGTTTGAAAGCTTCGGTCCCCTTTCAGTGCAATTGAATAACTATGGAAAAAAAAATGCAGGAATCAAGCCAGAAGTGCCGAATGTAAACAAACGAACGACATGAGGGTTATTAAATGAAGAGTTAATTTGCAAAAACAGATAACTCCCTTGTTTAAATTTTTTTTTTTTTTTTTTTTTTTTTTCTGCATTCCAAGTAATATAAATCAAACTGCAGTTGGGTTGTTTTGATTAAACAGTAATAACTTTAAAAATACAGTTCAATAAAATGCAATTAAAACATAACACAATAAAAACATGATTTATGAAATAAAAACAGAGTTATTGGTTTTTGCAAATAAACTCTTCAATTAGAAACATAATTTTGGGCGGTGAAGTGTTTGTGTGTGTGTAGCTGTTATTGTTTTACATTATGAGAACCATATCTCCCCACAAGTATAGTAATATCAGTAAATTTTGACCTTGTAGGGACTTTTTTTTTTTTGGTCCCCATGAGGAAACAAGCTTATAAATCATATACAATTAAATGTTTTGAACAGCAGAAAGTTTTGTGTGGTACAGTTTGTACAGTATGAAAAATCATTACGTCTATGGAATGCCCCCCCCCCCCCCCCACCCCAAAACTAGAAACTAGTATATGTGTGGTTGTGTGGCATTGTGACATTATTATCTTGACAATTAAACACATTTTCTTCAAATTCCTATTACAGTTACATGCTTGGAGATTATACTTTATGTCATTTCCATTGTTTTCAATGCTGATTCTTGTGTGATTATTGTCATACATTATTTTTTTAATTGCCACAAATCACCTCTTTGGGGGCTTTTACAGATTTAGAGCTATTAAGACAGCATTATCATAACAAGAATGAGGCGGTGTCATTGTAAATAGAGATGATATAACTGAATCAGCTTCAGTCATAAAGTAAACAATGAAAAACTGATATTATCCCAAACAACAATGTAACACCCTCTTGGAACAAACACCCTCAAAAATCCCTCATTGAAAGTGTGCATGAAATAGCGATGAACCCCTACAGCAAGACAGATGTCTGACAAATTTCTCCCCCCCCCCATCCCCTGTGTGTGTTTACAAAGGACTAGTACAGTCTCACGGCTAACATACGGTCTTAAAACACATATACACATCCTAATGCACACCCAACCTGAGGCATTTTTTATTATCAAGCATAGAGGCAGTAAAACTGCTTAATTAAAACATGAATATTTTATGAGCTCTGGAGAGCTGCGGAGGGGCCATGAGCTAGCATTGGCAATGGTAGGAGAACGAGAGCAAGAGAGAGAAAAAGATACAGACACAGACCATCCGTCCAGCAGAGATAAGCGCTGTGCTTATCCTTCACAGAGCAGTGGGAGCAGTTTTCTAAGCCGTACGTTAAAAAACGTGTGTGCCCCTGGTGGCCGAACATGCTCATAACACACACCCCCACACGCAGTGACAGAGTGCCGCCCGCACAACCGTTTTCAGCCATCCACAATGAAACGGCTCAGCATGAAACGGCTCACTGGCGTGAGGGACTGTGTGTGTGAGAGAAACAAAAAAAAAGAGACACGGCTACAACAAAACAGTGATAAGCTAAATCTTATTATTGCGCCTAAAGATGAAGAACTGAGGACTATGGGGGCAGTCAATTTAAATTCCTTCGTTTAGCAACATCACAGCCAAGCTATTATCGGCTCTGCTCTCAATTCAAAGCACCTAGCTGAGAAATAACAAGTACGTGCTTTCATCTAGCTTAACCAAAGCTCTCCGAAACACATCAGTCCCAAGTAGCGAAAAAGTGCAAGTCATGAGGGCAGTATTTTCTGCTGTCATCACCTCACACCTGAAATTCTCTCCCCCGCTTTTTTCTCACTCGACTCCTCTTCCATTCTGTCTCTCAAATCCAGCCTGTAATCTGTCACTACTCTGAGCAGTGAGAGATGAATCTACTCATCTCCCATGATGCCTTGCCTCTGAGCAATGGGTCACATTCACACAATAGACATGCCTTTAGCATTTTAAGATGGAATGCACACTCTCCCCCTCATGTGTCCCTCTCCACTTTCACTCGTAGGAATTGGAGGGAGGTGGGCCACTTCCACCTACGGGGGATGTGGAAGGAGGCGCATCTCCAAATTGGCCGCACATAAAATGGACAGTGTGCCATTAAGACTGAGCTAGGGATATCCACGGAGCGATAGGTCTTGGAAAGTAGCATTGTAATGATGCACAGCCTGTCTTTCAAAAGTCATCTTTCATTTGCCTTTCTGCTCTGGCTCCATCCGATAGGCCCAGCCGGACATTTCTGGCTCGCCTCCCAAGCTCACGATCAATTTATGAGATGTTCTCTCTTTATCACGCCCTTCGTACATCTATTCTATCTGCCTTCCTTGTCTAGCATTGGATAAGCTCTTGCTGTGTACACATACATTAGAAGGACATCTTTGACTGTTGTGATGCATCAACATTAAAGATGGGCCACTGGCTGCTGAACATTTTATATTAATTAATCTTTTTTATGCCTTGCAAATGTAAATGTTTGGTTTTCTGTTATGTATTCTACATTGTAAAATGTGCTGATTTGTCACCAAGATAATGTTATCCAGCTGGCTAACATATGAGGCTTTGTTAAAATCACAAAAATAATTTGTGATAATCTTGGAAGCATAATTTACAATGTTTGCTAAAAAATAGAAACCAGCCTGTAATGTTGTCTATTATATACATATACATTATAACTGTAAAATTTTAATAAACAAAAAAATTGTAATCATGGCCATAGCCAGGTTTTGAAAATTAGTGGTTGTTAAAGAATTTTATCAGTTGTTTATTATTCATGCAACATGTTATAGTTATAGCTTATAACTTTGTCTAGTGCTCTTATGATTGTTTATAGCATGATTTTTGAAAATGTAACAACTATACTGGCATAGACTTTTTTTATGGCTAGTGTTGGCGTATTTCATCTCATTCTGTAACCTACTTGTTCTACAGATATGTGTACCGGTGTTAAATGCTACTGTTCTTGACAGCGTTGATAACGTTCCTGACAAATAATGTCATGGTATATTTTTGCACTTCTCTTACTGTCAGCAATAACTTGTCCATGGGCTTTTTTGATTACTGTCAGTTTAAGTGCCGGCTATGCAGTGTGTTGCCAGATATTGCTATTAAAATAAATAAAAAATGAAAAAAAAATAAATACATAAAAAATGAACCGAAATGAATTAAAATCTTTTACAAATAAGGTAAAATAAAGATATCTCTGACCCTAAACTGCAACTTTGTACTTTATTAACTTTCTAAAGTGTCAAATTAAGTGGAAAAGACAAGTCCAAAAACACTTATAATAGCTGGATCTGGCAACACGGAGGCTCACAACCTCAACTCACGACTCTCTCTCTCAAGCCTTGTTCACTCCGGCTGTGTCTTGCAGCAATTATTTTCATACCACGGACGCTAAACATTCTTGCAAACTGTCTAAACTAAATTATACACGTCATGTATACATCCATATGATGAGTTTAGCAGCAAATTAGTAATTCAGAAAACAAATTTTATATTTGAACATTTGAACATTTACAGAGGTTGGGATCTCTTCTTTTGTGTTTTTGTGTGAAAATGTTGACAGGGAAAGTAAAAAGTTAAAGTTAAAGTTAAAAAATTACTTCTATATATTCTATATAATTTCCATTTTTGCTTAGGCCTATATGTTCTGTATAAGAATTAGTAAGCAAAATGTACTTTATAACCTAAATATACCAAATTATTACAATGAATTAACCTCAACAGCAAGAACATATTCTGTGCAAACGGTTCCGTTATCACTGGGTTCAGCTGTAAAACAATCTCAAACATTATTCATTACATGCCTTTGGTGCTTTTTTACACACAGTTTTAGATACTGTGAGCTGTGGAGATCCATCACCCATCTGTGTTTTTTAACAAGCAGAAAAAAGGCAGACATAAAAGAGAAGAAAAAGGAGGAGAAAGTCCACAGAAAGGTCACACAGTGCAGTGGGATGAGTGATCTTCCAGTCCATTGGCTACAGCCTCTCCTAGGGGTTGAGTTTCTGTGCCACATCCACTCTTGGAGAAGAGATCACATCATAGCTCTGAACTCAGTAACCGGCCCCATTCCCTTCCTAATAATCAATCTCCAAGCACTGCTATCCTGTGTCATGTCTGCCGCATCAACTCTCCCACGGGCCGATCTGATATCCCTATCTGAACCCTCACAGGATCACACATGGCGCCAAGAAGCCAAGGTCACCCAGCTAGGACACATCAGCTGAAACCTAAAACCTTTTTTTTTTAACCTCCATCAGTTCTCTCTGAACTCTTGTTTCTTCAGCTTCGATTGTTCTGTTGCTTTGCTACTAAATATGACAAGCAACCAAAGCCACAGTGGGAACAGAGAACAACATTTTTTAATTCAATATCCATTGAACCATGCCGATTTATAACTAGATAAAAACAGTTAGCTTACCGCTTGTGTCAGTGTCAGCTGTTACTTCTTTCACAACAGGGATGCAGTTTTCCAAGTAGACCCCGTCCCGATAGCACCCATTGGTTTCTTTGTCTGGCGGAGGCTGGTCCCAACATTGGCACGGTGTTTGCATGATGCCACAGGGCCGGTTGGAGGTACTGTAGGTCAGGCAGTCCTCCAACCATTGGCACAGCATTTGACAGGCAGCCATGCTGGGGTTACGCTTCCCAACTACGAGATACTCCACCTTAAATTCCCCATCGCCGTTCCTGGATCCAGCACCCGCTCTGGGCAGCCCTTTCCGGATCTGCAGGAATTGTTTTCCGGCCTCCAGGAAGGCAACGTGGGTAGAGGCATCACACAGCTTCACCACCTCGTCGAAGCTCTCCATCCCGAGGAAGGTTCGTGTCGTCTCCAAGAAGGAGTCAAACTGGAAGGTCCGGTGCTGTCGGGGAATGCAGTCCCTAGATGGTTTTGTGACCTTGATGAAGATGGTGTAGCGCCGTGGGTCGGGGTTCTGCAGGGTCCAGGAGCAGGGCGTGCTGGGAAATACCGAAGACGAGAGGAAGAATCCAAAGAAGCGGCTCTGGACCAGTGTGGAGCAGGTGTCAGACTCCGGACCAGAGGGGGCAGCGTTGAGCATGTCCAGCCGCAGCAGTTGGAGAAGAGGCAAAAGCAGGACCAACGATGAACAATTCCGTAAGAGTTTTGATATCATGGCTGTAAACGGCAGAACGGTGTGCAGAAAAGTGTGAGGCTGGAGGTATCTCTTATTGGGCACCGTTAACGTAAGATCAACAGCCTCGTTTTGTTGACTAGCTGATATTCTCGGATGTTTGCTGAAACGACAGCTCAGGATGTGAGGGAACTTTGGCTCATTGATCCAGTTTGCTGTCCATGATGCCAGACGCCCTCAGAGAGATCTGCAGGATTAGAGAAGACAGAAAAAAGAGTGTATAAGCCAGATGGGAAAACAACAACAATTATCCATTGACCAGATAAGCGTGAACATAATAACTTCAAAAGTGTGTAGACACCAACACGAGTGACTTTGGTACTTAGAAATTACCATGCTGGGCTATATCGATCCAGAAGTGCCGCACCTGTGCTTTACATTCAAAAAGAACTCTTTGTTCCCAGTGAAGCAGTCACTTTCTGCAGAAACGTCACCCTCAATCTTGTATTTCATCAGTGAGCTCAATAATTTGTCCAATTATGGGGCAATCAATTACAAAAATATGAACACCTGCTGTCATTCATTATTTCCAGTGCATTTGCTTCATGCCAAAATGATCAATAGCCTCAGTCCTCTGCGAATCATTAGGCTAAAAGCGACTGGATCATCTCTCAGACGGGCCTGATTGTCATTCTTTTCCCTGACAATTCAGTGTCTCGTGCAGTTTTACAGCACTTAGAGATAAGAAATATGTGAGGTCACATGCAAGAGCAGTAGACAGACATCTTGGAGACTATTCTGATGTAATCGCAGTATTTCCATGTGCCATTAGTCACTTTACAAAGTGAGCATCCCAGCACCAGGCTCACCCTGAAAGCCATATACCATACAGGAAGATACCATGCAGATTTTATTCTAGGTTAATCATCCTTATCTAAAGGCATTAGCTTTGTTCCTCATATTCAGCATGCTAAGAAATGAGACGAACCCAGACAGGGGAAAAAAAAGTGCACTGAGTCATGTAGGTTCTAAATATGCCTAAATACTGGTGGATTTTGGAAACGGATGAAGAAAAATGGGAAGCTTCATTCTCATGAAGTGATGTGATATTTTTTAATACTCATTACTACTTTAATATGTGTAATGAGTTTGTTCTGCAATCTTAGTATGCTCCTTCCTCTCGGTATTGTTAATAAATATAGCAGTCACTATCGGCATATCTTGCAGGGTATTGTTGGAGATTACATGTTTCCACAAAGATGCTGGATAATGCTGTTATGAATGTGTGTGTGGGTGAAATCGATGTGTGTGTCTATGAAAAAGAATGAAACCAACAGATGTGTATATTTCAACCAGTTTTGTGAATGTGCAAGAGTGAGCGTATGAGTCAGTACTAATTTTTGCACCTTATTTTGTTTTAGTCATACTTTTTGTCGTGATGAAAATGTCATTTAAGTCAATACTCTGTCATGCTATATTCATTCATTTTAGTCCATTTTACTTTGACTGAAATGGCATATAATTTTAGTCGACTGAAATAATTTTGAGTGTGCTAAAATACCCGTTAGCAAAGCTGTTCATTTAACCATGTTCAGCTCTTGCAGCTTTAGCAGGGGGATCACAACTATACTATGACTGGATCATTTGAATGAATCTGTTACATTTTTCCTATCTTGAAACTTACTGCATTGCATTGCATTGTTCTTATTTTGAAGAAATGTTTCCAATAAAACATTGCTACTATGTATATTAAAATATACAATACCGTGAGTATTTACTTATGAACAGCCAGAAATGAACAATATTCAGTCAAATTTCACAAATCCGTTTCATAAATGATTTATTAGTCCACACATACTGGTATTTTTATAAACTGAGTTTTTCCTCCCTACGTTTTAAAAAACTATATTGTCAAAATGAAAACGCAAAAACACGCTGTGAAGCGCTGTCAAGATCATGCCAAACCAACAGGTGGTGATATGACCCTAACCGTAAAGCCATTTTGGCCAATCAGAAGCCTGAAAAAGCACGCACACTGACATCACAAGCCAAAATATCCAGTTTCATTAGCTACACAACAACACCGCAACAAGTCAACAAGCATGCAATCGCAAGCATGCTGTTTTAGCTTGTTTTTCAATCTCTCATCTTTCAGCTCTTTCATTGTGAGTCATGTTTTTCATGGAACTTGTACCCAAGGATTCTGCATCCTAAGTCTAATTCCGTGCCGGCTGAGCTACCAAGCAAGTTTATTACATCGGGTGTTGTGGCCATTTTCGACCCCTTGCCAAAGTATTACTCCCTCTCATTTAAATCGGTATATGAACTGCCTAATTGTAACCCCTACCCCACTCCTAACCTAAACCTATCAATACTAGGGGGGTAGTAATGTGGCGGGGATCAGCACTGGAAAGCGAAACATATGGAGCTGTAATCACAACTGTGTACGAAAGCGATTACAAGTGCTCGCTGTTGTACCGTCTCTAGTGTTAATTTCTGTTGGAATCTGCAGTGATATGTGACCCTGGGCCACAAAACCAGTTGTAAGTAGCACGGGTAGATTTGTAGCAATAGCCAAAAATACATTGTATGGGTCAAAATTATCGATTTTTCTGCTAAGCCAAAAATCATTAGGATATTAAGTAAAGATCATGTTCATGAAAATATTTTGTACATTTCCTACTGTAAATATATCAAAACTTAATTTCTGATTAGTATTCAGAACTTCATTTGGACAAATTTAAAGGCGATTTTCTCAATATTTAGATTTTTGCACCCGCAGATTCCAGATTTTCAAATAGTTGTATCTCGGCCAAATATTGTCTTATCCTTATATCAATGGAAAGTTTATTTATTTGGCTTTCAGATGATGTATAAATCTCAAGTTTAAAAAACTGACTCTTATGACTGGTTTTGTGGTCCAGGGTCACGTATGTGCTTATTGGTACGTATTTCACATCTTGCGAAAATGTTCCCAGAGGTGCGTTTTCGTCATGAAATCAGGCAGACTGGAGTTTCTGAAAATCTTCACCCTGGCAGGAGCTTTCAAAAACATTCAGTTTAAGTGACCTGATACTGCGTATGCATGAGGATGAAAGACCAAACCCTACAGAAAAAGCTGTGGTTTTGAAAATACCCTTTTCATGTGGACAGGGCTCCAGGGATTCAGTAATCATTCTAGGGGTGTTGCTCGTTGGCTAACTATAGTCACAAATTCCACTGAACTGTATTGGTAATGACAGAACTTGCGAGCATATTTGCTTTTAGCTTCACTTACAACCTGAGTTTTTTTTTAAAAGCATAAACTTTCACTAGACTAGGTTGTTAAATACAAATTCAGTCATATTAAAAACATTAGGCTGCTTTTAGCCTTATGCTGGAGCTTGTTTCGGGCAATGAAAAGCTAAGTATGTAAATAATTTAATAAATTTGCACAATAATATCATGTATCGGCGATCTCGCAGGCTGACGATAGGACCCAACACTACTGTAGGATCAACTATACCTTAATATATTCTTAAGTATAACAATGCAGACGGAACTTGCTGTTTTGGCAAGGGGCGTGGCAGTACTGAAACACTTTCGCAATGCAGTGGGATAGCTAACCAATCACAACACATTTAGGTTTTCGGAAGGCGGGTCTTCATCATACCCAGAACTGAGCCATTTGTGCCAGGCTGGGGAAAGTATTGTAATAATGTAAATTATGTGAAAAATAATGCGTTTTTCGAACCACCAAGCATGTTCTAGTACACGCCCAAAACAAAATCAAGACTTTGTAAAAGAGCATAATAGGAACCCTTTAACCTCTCTCTCTACGGGATGCATCCAGGAGTCCTCGTGACACAGCCTGGGGTGAAAAGCAGACCAGAATACATGGATGTGGCTGACTACACAGGTGGTTTAGTTTTTTACGGGCAGATGATATAGAAAACAGCTCCAATTGATCTCAGCATGACCTCAAACATTGCCTTACACACACACAATGGCACGTATCTGCTTGGTCCCAGATAAGCTCTGTTCAGGAAGCTTAAAGCATAAGTCTTTAAGTGAAAGAGTGGGCGTTTTTCGAACAGAATAAACAGTGCTTTTCATGCCAGTGGTATCCGTAATGAAGCTGGAGGGTGTAATCATCTAATCCGTGTCTTAACTTAGCCTTGACGTTAACCGGGACATTCTCAAGGCTGAACCTCATGAAGCACCTCTATTGATGCAGGGGATGATCGCTCATCCATTCTCTTCTGCCCCAAGAAATTTAGCTATCCCAGCATGCACTGGATAGGGTATGTGACTGCTGCACAGTGTTGCCAGCTCATTACAGACATGTCTTGTTTATTGATCAGCAGCAGTGACACACTGAAAACTGCTATTCAGTTAATTGAGCCCTCGCTTTTACACACTATGTCACTCTGGATGAAAAGAAAAGCTATAAAATGTACATTCTAGGTGAAAAATAATGCACTAGAACCAGGTGTGAAAACAGATAACTGTAATTAGTTTAGCTTTAAAGGGACATTTCATCCAGAAATGAAATTAAAATGAAAGGTCAATAAAGGTCATTAAACTGAATCTTGCAACTGTTTTTGTATGGACAGCAGAAGCTTTTTTCTTGATATTCTTTTTGTGATTCAAAATAAATGGAAAGTCATACAGATTTAGACAGAGATTAGGGTGAGTAAATCACAAAATTTTCTTTCTTTCTTTCTTTCTTTTGACCTGTACGCCATCAGCATTCACAGTCAAAAGCATTTCCTAATCTGTCACTCTCGCATGTGCGTGTCAAGTGTGTCGCGATCAGTTCCGTGCTGTCAAGGCATTATGGAAACACTGACTGTTTTTCACATACTGTTAGCAGCCTCGGATTCTGAATATGCTGGAAAAACTGCTCAAGCAGAAAGGGCTCACGTACTTGCATTGACTTCTGAGAGAAGAAAAAGAAAGACAGTACTGAAAATACAGATATTTGATGGGGCCATGATGGGGCCAGCTTTCCATGTTCATTAGACAAGAAAGATGCCATTGAGTATAATCAGATGAAAACCACCTTTATTCAATTAAGCTTTTCCCCCGTAACTTTGTGTTGAGGTGCCGTTTCATTACCCATTTCACTATTCCTCAGGGACAGCATGTAATCATAGTATATCACTGGAAATAGTGACTAGTATTGCTGGTAGTTTGTGTAAAAACATTGGGTGGGAAAAAGAAGATGCAGGAGTTAGAGGACGAATGGATGAAAAAGTGAGCGTCAGATAAAGAGAAAGATGGAGAGATGGAGAAGGGAGAAAAGACAGGCTGTCGTTTCTCATGGGTGCTCTCGTTCATCTGCGTCTCTTTCCGCGCTCCGCCCCTTATTTATTTTTTCTTCCTCTCAAATTAAAGAGCTACAATGACACCCCAGCGAACAAGGTTATTTGAGCAAACAGAAGGCAACAAGCATTGCTGCCTCTTTCAAGACCAACCTCATTCTCCTCTGTTTGCGCATCAGCGTCTGTGACAACAAGCGCTAGGCCTCACGCGGTCGTGGAATTAAAGAGATAATTATCTGTCTCTGGTGATGAATGTGTTTACCGAGCTAAATGCCAGGCCTTCTTTCATCAACTTATAAACCGTTGCTTTTCCTATCAGACAAAGTACAGGATGAGGAGGATCTTGCATCAGAAAACTGTTAATGTCAGATGGAGGTGCTTTTGTTCTCAAAAAGTCCTTTTGAGTCCTTCCCCAGATAGCACGCATACTTGATATCACTTGATCTGGAAAGTGTACAGACGTCTGACAGATGTCTGTGAGATGTCAGTTTTACATAAATTCTAAATCATAAACATCTTAAAGACATCTAATAGACGTCTATTTGACATCTGATAAGAAATGTCCTATAGACGTATTGCAGGTGAGCAAACACTCTAAAAATACGTTTTGCAGATGTAAATGCGGACGTCAAATAGACGCCTCCGAGATGTGCGTGTGCTATCAGGGTGTACAGAGTGATAGTTCACCCAAAAATGATTATTTACTCATCCTCACATGGTTCCAAACCTGTATGACTTGGTTTTCTTCTAAAGAAGATATTCTGAAGAACATTGGGGTTCTAGCAACATTGGACCCCATTGACTTTGAATAGAGACAAAAAAGAAAAAAAGGTTGACTACAAAGTGAATTTACACTTACAAAACTCACTGTTTATTTAGTCATCTAAAATCATACACATTTGTATTTGCATTAGAACAAAATGGTGTTCCTCGCCAACATTATGACTTCGAGCTTGGCTTTGTAAATCATGTCTTTGTTGTGTGGAAAAGAGCTGCTTATTCTGCAAAATGTCCCTTTTTGTTCCATGCAAGAAAAAAGAATCTTATGGTTTCTAAATTATGTGAGGTTGAATAGACTTTTGTGTGAACTATCGCTTTAATTTCAACGTTCAGTGCTTCCTGGGTTAACCTTAAGCTAGGTAAACAGATCAGAGGTAGCAGCATTCTTGCTCTTGAAAGAGGTGCGGAACAGACTTATCTCTGCTGTCTCAAGCTCTCTGTGAGCCATAGGATCAGAGCTTGCCTGGGAGATTTACTGAACAAAGCTAAAATCGTCTTTAAATCTAAAATTAGGAAAGTGGATATGGAAAGAGATCTTCACACCCTTAAAACGCACTATATTGTTGCTGGGAAATATTTTGTATGCTATTGTCATAAATACAGAATCTTGCAGCTTTTGCAAGGCAACATTGTATTGAAATTCATTATACTTTTTTTCTCCACAGTTGTTCGTCTCATACCGCTTAAAGGGATACTTCACCCAAAAACATAAACTCGTTAATTACTCACTCATTAATTACTTACCCTTGTCATTCCAAACACGTAAAACCGTTGTTCATCTTCAAAACACAAATTAAGATATTTTTCTGACCCTGCATAGACAGCAACGCAACTACCACATTCAAGGCCCAGAAAGCTAGTAAGGACATTGTTAATAGTCAATGTGACATCAGTGGTTCAACCTTAATTTTATGAAGCTACAACTTTTAAACTTTTTTTAAATACTTTTTGTGCGCAAAGAAAACAAAACTAGCAATTTTATTAATTTAATTTAAATTAATTAAAGTCTTATGGGTTTGGAACAACGTGAGAGTGAGTAATTAATGACAGAATTTTTGGGTGAACTATCCAGAATCCATTGATCAGATGTGATTTTTATAGAAAGTTCTTTCTAATTTTTAACCTAAACCAAAAGGGTCAAGATTGGGCTGGGTGACATTAAAATTATTATTATTTTTGGACGTCTTTAAAAATACTGGTACTAATATACCCTAAATGATGCATAATAATACTTTATTGGGTACATATTAAAATACAAAAGTTATTATACATATTAACATTGTTGAGTAATACATTACAGCACTGAGTCACTTTCTATGGAAAGCAATGCATTACATTACTTTTGCATTACTTTTTCTCATCTGGGCTGGGCTTGCTTGTTTGTTTTTAATACTAAGACATGAATAAGCTTCAGCCATTCTGGATTGCATGAAAAATAGGATGCAGGAGAAGATATTTCAACACTCTTCAACAATAAAAAAAAAAAAAATAAAAAAAAAATGGTATGCTTATTTAAAGGGATAGTTCACCCAGAAATTAAAATTCTGTCATTAATTACTCACCCTGTTGTTCCAAACCTGTAAGACCTTTGTTCTTTTTCGGAAAACAAATTAAGGTATTTTTTGATGAAATCCAGGAGCTGTCTAACCCTCCATAGACTGCAAGGGTCCTTCCACGTTCACAGTCCAGAAAGGTAACGGTGACGCGGAGGAGAAGAATTGTTAAATACAGTTTTTATTTTAGTTTTTTTTGGATTCTTGTATCTTCGTAAAAAATTACAGTTCAACCACTCATGTCACATGGACTATTTATTTAACATATTTAATCATTGCAGGTTTGCGTCATATTCTAAATATGCATTTCACTGTTTTTATTCATTTTTAAGGAATACTGAATCTGTTTTGATGCAATGTTCACATTTAGTATAGAACTAAAGTAACATCATGTTTACACAGACAGCGCACGCAATGCATCTGTATTTACTCCTGATTTCTCTCAACATGGGGACAGGAGAGCTGTCAGTCAATAAATGGGAAAACAAAGTAACTGGAGTTACTTATTTGAAAAAGTAATGTGATTACGTAACTCCCAACAGTTACTGCTCAGTGACAGCCAGAGCACTTACGTACACCTGAAAATACAACAAATTTTTTAAATTTATTTTATTATTTTATAATGGCTCTTAACAGCTAACATTTTTTTAAAAAGCATGCCATTTTCCCAGTTTCTTGCCTTTGTCATAGCTTCGTGTCATTGCCAACAGCTAGTCATTGCTGTCATGACATAATTTCCTGTGGCTCGAGAGTGATTAGTCACATGGCATTTATGGCTCATGTACTTGGCTTAAAAGCTTCTGTGGTAGCAAAGATTTCAAGTGATTTCAAATTACGTGCTTCCAACAGGTCCCACGCCAGATAAACCACTAAGATGAACGGGAATGCTAACAGATCACTTTCTCCAGGTATTCTAGACCTACCTGACCTATACCAAACCTGTTGTTTCCTAATGCAACATTGAAATCGATGTAAATGTCTCAGAGGTTGATCAGAGGCAGACAGAGGTCGACATCATGATTTGAAGAGACAAAGAGGAGGAGATGGACAAACTGGCAGGGGATGGAGAGAGTGTTAGAAGGACAAATGTTGAGGGGGAAAAGAGAAAACTGAACATCTGTTTGTGTGATGATCTAACAGGCTGCGTCTGCATGCTCTCTTTCCCCTGGCACGCCTGCTCCAGCACTGTTTGTTTTCTCTGTCATCTCTGCCACAGACTACCGCTTACCTGACGCTAATTTCAATTAGGCGTCTAACTGTCTGAAGAAACGAATAAAGCTGAAGAGCCACATCAAAGACAACAACAGAGACAAACTGTAAGAGACAGATAAAATATAAACAATTGGACATGTCCATGGCCAGGAAGCCAACATCAAGTATTTAGTAGTATCTTGAACCAAGTACACACTGTGCTTTTATAAATGTCTTTTACGATTGTTGCAGTCCAAATTGTATGATATGAGCCCCGTGGGATCTTGTGTAGAAGCCAAGGCTGACATAATTTTTTTTCAGTCTGTACAATATATCTTAGGATGCTTTTAAGGTACTAAAAAAAACCCTGAAAACCAACTTAAACCATACATGCCAAAAAAACTCCTGATGAACCTAAAAAACATGGAATGTGTAAAATTGATATGTATATATAAAATAAAATATAGAAATGTTACAAATATTTTAAAAAGACATTTAAAATAAACCCCCTTTTTTTCTTTTTTCTTTCTTTTTTTTTTTTGCTTAACACAGCAATTGTGAGTAATTGTGTGGAAAGTTATGGGCTTGTATTATGATAATTGCTAGAACTGTGGACTTCCTTGTTTAGATAATCCAGATGCATCAGTTTAAGAGTGAGGATAAGAACAAATTAAAGTGTGTGTTGTGAATCTGGTGAAGATTTTGCATAAGAATCATTTCTGAGTGAATGAAACCCAGTGTCTCTAATGAAACTATTTTAAGCTCTTTTCATATCTGGTTAACATGCAGAGATTTGACGCCCCAGCCCCTTCATTACCTTCCCCGATTGATTATATATGTGAACCAACAGTTCATTAAAGAAATAATTTGTCCTCTTATCCAGCTTCCACATCTGTGTGCTCTTTGTCCATTCGTCCAGAAGATACCCAGTGGCATCATCCCCTCACATGAAAGAAAGCAATTATCTCCTCCCGTACATAATGCCCAAGCGGGGGCTTGGAAAGGATACGCCGCTGAATACTACCCTAATTGGGTTCCATGCCGGCAGAATTTACAACATCTGTAACTCGGATTATAGTGGTGCCAAACAAAGAAAATTACAAAAGTGGCTTTACAAACACTTTTATAGGGTGTTAATGATAAACACATTCATTGTGGCGGTAGTTCGTCACAAACATTTACAATCAGGGGCTCAGTTAGCTTAAAAGAGGTCCTTTATTTCCGGAAGCAGGGTGACAAAATAAATCAAGCATGGCTGGGAAAAACACTGGCCTCTGTGTGTGTGTATGTGAGTGAGTGCATTTCAGTGTGCAGAGACTGTTTGGGAGAGTTCGGGAGATGAAATGGCTAATCGCTCATAATTCACACATCTCACAGTGGGGCTGTTGCAGATGGCGTCGAGACTGTCCTCTTTTCTCTCCATCAGAATCAATCCCACAGATAATGAGTGCTTTGTGCCTGAACATAATCAGATACATATGAGAGGGAATTGTAGTGAATATCAAATCCAATCAAGCCATATCACGTCCACTGCAAATGAGCCAGACAGCACATTTGGGCTTTAAGTGTAGGGATAAAGGCTTCATACCCTAGGGCCTTATGCTGTCAGACTGAACCCACTTTTGCAGGGACCACATTTCATGGGTTTGATTTCATCATCTTTCATGTTACTTTATCTATCCATCTTTGTCTGTCTATCTGTCTGTCTTTCTGTTAATCCATCCATCTATTGATCCTTTATCCATCCATTTATCTCTGTCTGTAGGTCCATCCATCCATCAATATGTAGTTACACTGATGTATATTCATCATTTAACAACTATCTATTCTTCCATCCATCTATATGTATATCTTTCATCTTGTTAATCCATTCATCCATTATCTGTCTGTTTTTCTATAATTTACCTATCACCATTCATCCATCCATTATATCTCTATCTATAGGTTACGTATCATCTATTCATCCATCCTTCCGTCCATCCATCCATCCATCCGTTCATCCATCCATTATCTATCTCTCTATCTATAGATTACCTATCATCATCCATTCATTTATTCATTATCTATCTCTCCATCTATAAGTTACCCATCTATCTATCCTATTGGTATAGCCATCCATCCATTATCTCTATATCTATAGGTTACCCATAATCCATCCATCTGTCCATTATCTCTAAATCTATAGGCTACCTATCATCCATCTATACGTTATCCATCCATCCATCTATACGTTACCCATGATCCATCATCCTTCCATCCATCTATAAATTGCCCATGATCCATCCATCCATCCATCCATCCATCCATCCATCCATCCATCCATTATCTCCATCCATCCATCCATCCATCCATCCATCCATCCGTCATCCATCCATTTCTACCTCTCTGTCTATAGATTTATCCTATTCATCTATCCATCCATCCATCATCTATTTCTATCTTATTGGTATTGGTATCTATCTATCTTATCTATAGGTTACTTATCATCCATCCATCCATCCATCTTTATCATCCTATCAATCATCCATCCATCCATCCATCCATCCATCCATCCATCAATCATGTTTAAGTTACCATCACCATCCATCCATCCATCCATCATCCATTATCAATCTATATATTTATAAATTACCTATCATCCATCCATCATCTATAATTTATCCATCAACATCCATCCATCCATCCATCCATCCATCCATCCATTATCTATCTCTCTATTTATAGGCCACCATCATTTATCCATCATCTGTTTCACGAGTTCACCCTCACATCTAATCTGGTTGAGTAAACAGTAAGCATATTTTGGTGTGCTGTCCTGGGGGAGGGCTCCGAGCCCGGAATATGTCCAGAACCCAGAGAACTCCCCCCATCCCAAGTATAGGATGAGGATAGATTAAGAGTGAGGAGTTGGGGTGGAGTGGGGATGCCGAAAAAACAGTCGAATGATGGAGGTAAGTCGGCTGTGTGCTTATATATGACTTGTGCTAGCTAGACGAGTTGCATCTGTGCCAAATTAGTTGATTATCTGATCATGCTCCTGCCGAACTTTGTTATCAAACATCATAAGTTACCCATCACCATCTTCTTTCTTTCTTTCTTTCTTTCTTTCTTTCTTTCTTTCTTTCTTTCTTTCTTTCTTTCTTTCTTTTTCCTTTGTTTTTGCTTTACTTTTTAAATTCATTTCCTTCCTTCCTGTCTTTTTTTTATAAATATAATTATTTCTGCTTGACATACCTCTTTTCCAACAATTTATTTGTTCCTTCCTTCCTCTACAGCAGACTATTACTCAGCATCTCATGCGGCAATATTTAGACTCAGAGGAAGACCTCAAGGGCTAAAGTTGCCATTTGGGAAAAAGCCCCAAAAGACACGCTCTAGCTAATTAAAAATTAAAGGCATCCACTCAGTCAGTATTATTGTACAAAATTCTGATAGCACATAAGGGACGCAAGACTGAGGTCTTGACATCAGCAGCTGAGAAACTAAATGACCTCACATCATCCTCAGGGTGACATTGAGGCCAAACATTGCATACTTCTTCTTATACACACACACAGACACAGTATGGCTCTTATCAGCTCCATAACACAACTAACAATCCCACTCTGTTAGCTTGAGTCAGTTCTCACCCAATGACTATAGGGGACATCTGCGGCGGGAGACGAAAGGGGGTGTCAGTTTCCTAAGGACAACCATAACTAGGAGTATTGCATCATGATTCTATGATGCACAAAAAAGATATCTGAACTGTTTTTTGTGTCTTAGATGGATGACTGTGGTTTTTGTTTATCATGAATAACATGTCCCACGTTTAAATGTCACTCTTTTAGGGAGAAAGAGAGAACTGTCACACATAATCAGGCCTTAATGTTGCAGATAATAGCTTTTGTTAATGCATTAGTCAGAGACTGTATTATCATTCGATATAGATCTATCTATCTATCTATCTATCTATCTATCTATCTATCTATCTATCTATCTATCTATCTCAAAAGCTTTTTAAACAAATGTTCAGATGAAATTTTCAACTAAGAACAAATAAGAAATCATATTATGTTCAAGGAGGAAAATGAAAAGTTTAGTGAATCCATGTATGAAGATTGACTTTTTTCGCCACATTTCAGTAACTAAAATAAAGACAAATTAACATCATCTCTTCCAGGTAAGATTTCTGCACTCCAGAAAATCATGGCATAGTTTATTATTAACTATTTGCATGTATTTTATTTTATTTATTTATTACTTTTTTAAAAATCATATTTTCAAAATGCATTTATTAAAATTGCTTAGAATCACCATAGATCTGTCCAATTAAATGTATTAAAACTACTACATTTATTCAGTTAAAATGTACATATTTCAAAAATGGCTACACTGTAAAAAACAATTTGTTGAGTCAACTTAAAATAATTTGTAACCTGGCTCCCTTAAAATTTCAAGTTCAGTCAACTCAAAAAAATTTTATTCAACTTGAAATATTAAATTATACTAAGTGACAACTTAAACATTTGAGTTGAATCAACTTAAAATTTTAAGGCAGCTGGGTTACTTACCCATCTGTTAAGTTTAGCAAACACAAATATCTAAGTTGTTACCTAGTACAACTTAACATTTCAAGTTGAATAAACTTATTTTAGTTGACTGAACTTAAAATTTTAAGGCAGCAGGTTAACAAATTATTTTTAAGCATTTAAGTATTATTTTAAGCTGACTCAACAAATTGTGTTTTTTATTTTTTACAATGTAGCTGTGGAACAAGCAATATTTAATTTACGAAAATGTATGAGATTAAAAAGAGAATTATTGATGCTAGATATATAAACCTTGTTTTTTGTGTATTTAAAATGCACAGTGTATTAGTACAGAAATCTTACCTCTTTAATTTATGTATGACTAACAAATATGTATCACACAAGTTTTTTATTTTATTGATGTTAAAATGTTTAATCCAGAAATGCATTTCAAATACATAAATCTTAATGTGGAATATTTTTTAAGTCTAGTAAGGAATATTGTGTATCTTTAACTCACCTTGACTTGACCTCATACTCAACCACACCTGTGATCCTTTCCATTCTTTGTGTCTGCCTTTCTCTGTCTGTAGCCTACTGACCTCACGGCTGCTCTAGAGAAACAAGCGCACGAGTGTGTTTGTAGATACGTGGGACTGAGGGTGCTCTGGGCGTACAATGCCCATCCAGTGATAGAGAGCTGTGGCAGACCTCGAGAGAGTGAGAGAGTTTGGGTGTGGGAGTGTGTGTGCGTGAGAGAGAGTGTGGGAGCTGAAGGGACCCATTGAGCCGGGGTCCCTCGCCTCTGCCTTCATTAACATGCAGATGGGAACAGCTGTCGACACTTTGCTGTGACGGCTGAAATATTTACGACTCGCTGTTTACTGAAAGACTCTCGGACTGACTAGCCCGTGAGTCCGTCTCTCGCTGTTTCTCTGTCTTCAAGTTATCTAGACAGACAACCGGGATTCTCCGCTGCGAACGCGACGCTCTCGTTCGGTTTGATAATGGAGCGTTTGAGTGGCAGCTTTTAATCCGGCCCCCTCTCTAATGATATTTGCTTTTTTTCCCAGTACATCTGCAGCTATCAAAATGTCACAGGCAGATTTACACAAGACCGGACCACCAAACAAAGCTTATTTCACCCTTCCACTTGAGAGAGAGAGAGAGGAAATCCATATCTACTACAAATCAATGGCAGGAAATTTACGAGCTTTACCTACAGGCCAACGGCGGCTAACATCTCACTACACGAGCATGAATAAATGAATACATAAGCAAGGCGGATGGATATCTAGAAGCGAACGAATACGGAGGCAGAGAGTGAGCTCAGTCGCCGGGTCATCGGCAACGGCACGCAGATGTCTTACAAACAAACAAAAAGTCAATGAGTGTGTTAACATTACGCTCACTGGATAATTACATTAAGCGCTTGCTGAGTTGATCGTGGTGCCATCGAAGCAATAAAAGTTTAAGGCATTATCCCTGCTTTGTCTTTCTCCTTCTCTTTTGCTATTTGTCTCCATTCTGCCCTGCGCAGCCTGAGGGGCCTGCCGTGGTTGCTCATCACGAAACTAAATAAAACACGACAGACCTTCAGGGCACAATTACCCAGTGTCAACAATTAGCTCTCCGTGCAGACACTTCACAGAGGGGTCTCTGAAGGCACGCACACATCCATATGGAGCCCCAAGGAACTTGTATCCTTAACCTCACTTAAAAAAGTACAGAGCACATGCCACAGGGTTTTTTTTTTGGAGGGACATAAGAGTTTATTATATAGCATCAAAATCTCACTACTTTACTCTGTCAGTGAACATTGTTTAACTTTGTATGTATTGTATATGCATCACATTAAAAAAAAAATATTAATCTGAAATTGCGTATTAGAAATAATATTATAAATTTAAATATTAATTTTTTAATTTTAATTTTAATTTTGGAATAAAATGACCAAGACCTTTGTCTTGGTAAGATAACTTGTTATTTATCCCAAATACATTTTACTACCTTTTTACACAATTAATATTTTCCTTTTTTCTTTTCTTTTCTTTTTTTTTTTTTTAAAGTTTTGTACTGCATTTGATTATTTAATTAAAAAAACCCCATTATATTCACAAGCAATATTTACACTGCTTTTATTTCACATTTCATATTTAATCTTAGTCACTCTCTTCACTGAGACTATTAACCAACTACTTACTTTATTGCGGTAAAATTGTGGTGAAAATGACCTTTTAAAAACATTTTAAATCAAACAGTATATATAAAGGCACCTTTTACCCTGGGGTAATTGTTTTGAACAAGTATTAACTTAGACATTATTTAAAACAAACAAACAAACAAACAAACAAAAAAAAAAAAAACATTGCCCCATACTGGTGAGCCTTTTACCCCGTGTGTGGGGTAAAAGCCCCCCCTTGCCACCTTATACATTTATAAGATTTTAAATCAAAATAAACGACTATAATTTATTGTCACACAAAATCTGTTGCTTAATAAATGTTCAATACAAATGTATATATTTTCTGCAATTACACATTTTAGGTGCAGTTAACGGCACATTTTTTCTTAAGGTGTGCCTTTAGCCCCGTTGTACCCAATAGATATATTTGGATTGATACATTAATGATCACAAGCCTTGACATGGGTAAAACAATAACATTTTTAAATCTAAATTAGACTGTATAATTTCAAAATTTGAAGTAAATACAAAAAGGTCTTTAAATCTGTAAAATTATGCTACATAAAACATTTGAATTAGGTAAAAACTGACAGACTGAATGAGAAAGCAAACTCACTCTTTGACAGCAGGTGGCGCTTACTGAACAGCAGCAATACAGCGTTTTTTTTTGGTTACCGCTGCACTTATGAAACTACTTTAATATGCGTTATATGGAGTCAAGATGAAAAGAAAATTTCATCTAAATATTTCCAAAGACAGTCAGTTCCTCTCAGAGACACATTTATATAAACTCCTACCCACAACTATATCTCAATTCATTTAATTTCTCAACTGATTTGAATCATCACATATTTGTATTGATTTTCGTGGCTCATTTGAAAGACTGCTAAAATAAACAAAGATATGTTCAAAAAGTCATACATATAAGCTATAAGGTTTGTGGGGCAGTTCACTCAGAACACGGTTTGTATTGTATTGTGACTTGTACAGCATTTTGTGCAAAAATGCAGCATTTGTGTTAAAACAAGTTCACCTTTTAAACAAACGTGTCAAAACCTAGCATACTGTCCCATTCCACTGCCTCCATATCACATTTTTAATGCAAAAATGTGTTTTGTTCATTTGAAGCATCATGGTACTTTTTCTGCTTTTTGTAATGAACATCCAGCTTTGTGTAGTATCTGAGTTTTGGAGCAGCTGGTTTCTAGCTGGTCATTTGTTGGTTCAAGCTGGTTTAGGTGGCTGACCAGCTGCACTACCAGCTGGTGAAGACCTGGCTGGGCTGGTGAACCATCTTGGACCAGCAAAAAACTATTTACCATGTTCCAAAAACCAGCTTGACCACCTTATGCTATATGACCTGGTTTTCCCAGCAGGGCTGTGAGTGAGAAGCCAAGTCACGCAGACTCCACAGGGGGATATGGATGATTACACGCATTGACAGTACCGGTGGGACACTATTTCATGCCAGCAAAGACATACCGAGTAATCCAAAACTCTTTCTAAGGTAACGCTACCCCATCTGTCCTCAGTACAGTAATGATAACACTAAAAGAGCATAAGAATGACACGGGGAGGGAACGAGAGCAATTGAGCCATGTCACTATCTGCGGGCTGACACAGGCTATCACTGTCAGCGCCTGAGAGATGACCTGCTCCATCCATCAAACTGTCCCGACCTGAGAGCGAGAGAAAGACGAAGAGAGATTACAGCCTGTTTAATCTCCCTCGTTCTCTCTCATTAGAAAAGATATATAGTCCTATTATAAGAATCTGTATGGACAATGTGGACAGATTGACATTTGCAAGACAGAGTGATGTGGGAATAAGCCCTTCAGAAGCAAGACACACAAAAAAATGTGGGTATAAAACAGGTGCGTTTTAGCCAACCTTGAACTTCATGTTAATGTGAATTCTTTAAGAATGCTACAATAACAAACTGATACACAAAATATTAGGCTATATAATGTAAATGTGTTTTTTTTTTTTTTCATGTGTGGTGTATGAGTGCAAGAGAAAGTAAAGTTACTCTGCTCTATTGCTAGAACATGTTTTTGTGTTTAATAATTTGAAATGCTAATTCCATTCTCTAAAACAATCCAGATATTTTCAACTGATATCAGTACAGAATTCCAAATTTGATTTTATTAAGATTCTCAAGCTATTTATTCAATTTTTATGCTGATTTCCAATTATTCATATTCATTTGGGTACATTTCAGTTCAGTTATCATGGCCATTTTGCTTAAAAGAACAATATGAGTCATCTGTTTGTGAATCAGGCTACACTGATCATTTTGATTCATTATTTTATTTATTTATTTATTTATTTTTTCAAATCATTAAAACTATGTTGGTTCATAAGAGTCATTTGTTCATGAATCAGTTTTATGTTTGTTTTTTGTGTGCAGCCCACAAGGAAATCTAGAAAGATGTCCATTATTTTGCGTTACACAATTTGTTCGTTGGATCAAGCAAACTCATGTTCACTTTTCTATGATTTCTCAGAAACCCTGCAGTTGTTGATTTTATTGATTTTAATTATTATGATTCATTTGGGCATATTTCAGTTTTCATGTTCATTTTGCTTAAAATAACCATAAGAGTCATTTGTTTGTGAATCAGGCTACACTATGTTTTTGATTCATTAACCTGTTCATAAGAGTTGTTTGTTTTTGAATCCAGGTACACCTGTCATGCCATATACTTTTTAAATCACTTAAACAAATTTGTTCATTAGAGTCATTTGTTCAAAAATTAGACTACACTGATTGCATGCAGTCCACAATGAAAACTAGAAAGATGTCCATTATTTTGCATTACACACTTTTTTTTCGCTGTGTCAAGCAAACTCACAGTCATTTTTCTATGATTTCTCAGAAACCCTGCAGTTGTCAGGGTTTCAGGTTTCTTAGTTTGTTTTTATTGAGATTCTCAAGCTATCGATTTGATTTTATGCTGATTTCAAATGATTCTGATTCATTTGAGTATATTTCAGGTATCATGTTCATTTTGCTTAAAAGAACTGACTCATGAGAGTCATTTGTTTGTGAATCAGGCTACACTGATCAAACTATATTTTTGATTCACTAAAAAGAACCAGTTAATAAGAGTGATTTGTTTTTTAATCGAGTTACGCTGGTCATGCTATATATTTTCAAATCACAATGTTTTATGTTTGTTTTTGCGTGCAGCCCATAAGGAAAACTAGAAAGAAGTCCATTACTTTGCAGTGCACAATTTTTTTGTTGCATCAAGCAAACTCACATTCACTTTTCTATGATTTCTCAGAGACCCGGCAGTTGTCAGGTTTTCAGATTTCTTATTTTAATTTTATTGAGATTCCCAAGCTATCAATTCAATTGAATGCTGATTTAAAATGATTCTGATTCATTTGGCAATATTTCAGTTATCATGTTCATTTTGCTTAAAATAACCGACTCATAAGAGTCATTTGTTTATGAATCAGGCTACACTGATCATACTATGTTTTTGATTCACTAAAAAGAACCAGTTCATTTGCTTTTTAATAAAGTTACACCAGTCATGTTAGATATTTTTAAATCACTCAAATAATTTGGTGCATAAGAATCATTTGTCACAAATAAGACTATACGACTATTGATTCAATTTTATGCTGATTTCAAATTATTTGGATTCATTTGGGTATCTTTCAGCTTTTACGTTTATTTTTGCTTAAAAGAACCATAAGAGTCATTTGTTTGGGAATCAGGCTACACTGATCATGCTATGTTTTTGATTCACTAAAAAGAACCAGTTCATAAGAGTCGTTTGTGTTTTAATTGAGTTACATGCGTCATGCTATATATTTTTAAATCACTGAAAAGAATTGGTTCAAAAGAGTAATTTCTTTACGAATCAGACTACACTGGTTGTGCTTTATGTTTGTTTTTGCATGCAGCCCACAAGGAAATCTACAAAGATGTCCATTATTTTGCATTGCACAATATTTTCATTGCATCAGACAAACTCACATTCACCCTGCAGTTGTTTATGTTTAATTTGACCACTTTAAATTGTTAAATTTTTGAAAAGACACCTGACCCCTTAAAATTTGGGCCTGTACATTTATACACACTACATCACATGTGGAGTAAACAGTAATGCAGCTGCCGTTTGCCCGAGGAAAACCACATTTGTGCAGAATTTGGAAATTAATGGAATGGAAAGAAAGAGTTTTCACTGCCACAGATAAACGCTCTACTTCACCAGTGTCTACAAAAAAGGCTGACATGGCCAGATTGGACAGTCTGCACTTCCGGGAGCAGATGTTTTCACTTTGATTCTGCTTTTCGCATCCTTCTACTTGTTTATCGAAGGGGAAAAAAATACTTTTATGATAAACACAGTGGAAAAAAAAACAAAAAAAACAAGTCTAATTACTCGCAGATGTATTCTGTTCAAAAGATTGATTTGGTTATAGCATTTAGCCAGTAAAAAGAACCACAGATGAGGAACACTGGGGATCATCTGTTCTTGTTGCTTTTTATGTCTACACAGACATAAAAAGCAACAAGAGAAAGGACGTCTGCCGCAATATGTTGAAAGGCCACTATGAACTCGGAATTGAAAAAGGCACGATGACGGAACAGGAAAAAAAATACGAACGCTGCACCCTCAGAACATTGATGCGCAGCGACTTAAAGTCACAAACATGTCTTCAGGTAACAAACAGTTACAGTGATGGAGTCGGGTATATCACAATAGCAAACACACATCGCTGACAGCTATTCAAGCGCTACGTCGGTGCCGAGAGTGACACACCGGCGCAGTGGGGGAGTTAACGACACTGCTCCAGAGACGCAGGCCTTCTGAGATTTGAGGGGGCTTTACGCCGCGACAGAGATGCAATGTCAGATACTGAGGATTATGCATGCACTTCACATCAAAGACAGCTTTGTTCTCACAAGAGAACATAGACAGGCAGAAAAAGAGCGACTACATTCATTCATTCGCTATTACAGACCCCTTTGATAGAAGTTTGTACACAAAATGGCCTTAAACTGATGCAGCACAAAGCCTCGAAAAGTCTTTAAAAGAGATTTCTTGTTCGAAATTGCGTAGGCACTCCAGGATGTAACGATTTTGAGCTATTCAGTTTTGCAGACATTGCTGTAGACAGGGACTCCCTTTGTGTAAACATTTTAGCTTGAATAACACTCAGTCTTTTCGAAAAACAAATGACTGAAGAGTAAAGGAAAAAGGAATTATAAAAAGTGAACCAGAGATAAAAGCAAGTCGCTTTGCTTTCTATTGTCTTTTTTTTCCAAATGGTTCTTGGTTGCTGTAAATGAAGGGTCAAACAAATATTTGAAATGAATTCACAAAGGAGCAGAACGCTTGCCATCTGTGATATGTATCATAGTTTTCAGTTTGTCTCTGTAGTGTTCATTCTCTCTTTTAACCTTTGTTTAACCGACTCATTTTATCTTTTTAAAGTCAGGATGAAATGGAAACTGCAATCGTCTTCTCTTGTCTATTGTGGCATAGTAATGTATATGTGAGTGAAATGGCTTCCTGAAAGAGAAAAAATAGGATGGGAATTGATTTAGGCCAAAAAAAAAAAAAAAAAAAAAAAAAAAAAAAAAGATAAGATAAGTCATAAATGTGATTGTACCACATGAACTTGAGAAACTGACTTCATATATTCACTAAAAATCACCTTAAAGGACAAGTCCACTTCCAGAACAGAAATTTACAGATAATTTACTCACCCCCTTGTCATCCAAGATGTTCATGTCTTTTTTTCTCCAGCTGTAAAGAAATTATGTTTTTTGAGGAAAACATTTCAGCATTTTTCTTCATATAATGGACTGATATGGTGCCCTGATTTTGAACTTCCAAAATGCAGTTTAAATGCGGCTTCAAGCTTCGAGCGTTTGACATTAAAAAGTATATAATTGTATTATTTTTATGAAAATAACCAATCATTTTGCTAGATAAGACCCTTCTTCCTCGGCTGGGATCATTTACAAACGCATTTGAGATCGTTTAAAGCCGCATTTAAACTGCATTTTGGAAGTTCAAAATTGGGGCACCATCAGTCCATTATATGAAGAAAAATCCTGAAATGTTTCCCTCAAAAAACATAATCTCTTTATGGCTGAAGAAAGAAAGACATGAACATCTTGGATGACAAGGGGGTGAGTATAATATCTGTCAATTTTTGTTCTGGAAGTGGACATCTCCTTTAAGACCTGTTGGTTAAAACTGGAAAAATACCTTGGAAAAGAAAAGCTAGCCCTGACAAAACTTGGTTTGATATTTTTTTATCAAACTGTTTACTTTTACACATGCCTACTGTATATATGAATGGACCACCACTATTTCAGTCTTCAATGAAAATGCTCAACAACATGGCATTGGAAGTCGCTCAAATTCAATTATGTATCGGACCAACAGAAAAAATCTCAGAGCGCAGTCCTGCAAATGTCTGCCAGGCTAATTTTCACTTCATAAATAGTGAGAAAGCTATCACAGCTTATTTAATAAGCATGTGCCGAAAGGACACATGCTACGTTATCTTCACATTAGAAGAATAGTGGCTTTATTTGATGTTTTGAGAGGAGACGAATATGATTTACAGTGTGTAGGGGTGGTTTGATTGTGACATCCATATGGGTGCCATTGAAACAATGAAACGCCTCTGTGCACATGCATTTGACATTTAAAAATATGAATACGCGCATAGCCAAGAAAAATCTTCCCGTCATCATGCTCTAGTCGTACTCTGCCATCTATAATTAGCTGACAAAGGTGCCATACAGCTCCGGTGTCCTCACACATTGTGTCATCTGCCATCCTTCCACCGCTGGAGTTTCACTGCATAATTTAGGTAAAAAAACAACACACACAGAGATGTGTGTGTATGTGTGTGAGAAAAGCATTCTCAAACAAGGTGTTTCCCTCCCTGAAGCAATCACAGATTTATTTTGAGCCCAGATCTGTGAGAACGCTCCTTCACGGAGAAACACCATCCAGCCTCTCTGACTTAGTCCTCATTCAAGACACAAAGGCCTCACTAGCTTTTCATGTTCTTCACCTTTACGTGGGTAGACGGTCGTGGGACGAGTCAATGAACATGTTGATTTTGGTACCAAGAGAGAATCCTAGATTGAGGAGAATCACAGAAGAGGATATTGTGCACTCTAAAAAAAAGCTCGGTTGAAAACTACAGCTTTTGACAAACCCAGCGGTTAAATGTTTAATCTAACTGCTGGATCAAAGCAAACGAGTCTTTAACCCAGCCTTTTGGATAGTTTAATTTAACTCAACTATTGCTTAAAAATGACTATATGTGATGTGATCTAGGAAAACCCAACACATTTGACCTTTTTTAGGTTTTGATACCATATGAAAGCTGTTCAAGCCCTTTCCAATTTTAATTTTGTCCATATCTTGAACGTAACAAAAGTTATGGCTGATAGGTATGATTTTCAGGAATGGAATTTTGAGAAAAATGGGTTTTACTTTCACTTCACGGTTTTAACAAGCGCTGTCTGTCAAGTCAGGAGTGCTATACTGCATCATTACACAAACAGACTAACGTCTGCTTTCCATTGTTTATCATGGGCATAGTCTCTGAACTTTTGACCGCCCCTTGTATGTTTATATAGCACGAATAGTGTACCTTTTAGTTTACATTTAGAAAAGCGAGCACGGCGCAACTGCTTGTGCACTCTGAATATAACAGACTGTCATCGGACTCCTCCTCTTTAGTAACTTCATCATCCGAGCTGTCATCTCTAGATGTGAATTAGTCCATTATAACATCATTTAGGGCACTGACATCACCAAGATTGTTCAGATTGATACGAGTAAAATAGTATACAGTTTTTCAGACTGCTTGTTGCGGTCCGCCATCTCACGATATTAAAAATAAATAAATAAATAAAAACTTTGCGTGCCATAGTTTACAGAGGACTGGTGGGGAATGTGCATTAATAAACCTCTATTAAAGGTGAACTTTTTTGTGGTGTTCAGAGAAAGTATCTCCGCAGCGCATTCTTAACATAAGACACAAAGTCATTTCTGCTTGCTGCAATAAATCAATGTTTTTCTGCACTAAACAAGTTCATTTTGCCAATACATTTTCAGAGATGATAGTCCAGATGTTATAGAATAATAATTTAATTAAAACCTAATTTTGACAAAACAAAATTCGATCTATTTCCTGAAAATGTCCCAGCGTGACATCCGACGGGTTTTCAGAGATCGCTTCACATATTTCTTGCTTAAAGTGAGCCCAAAATAGTTTGGAAATTAACATTTATTAATACGTTCAATAGATATTAATTATTAATATGGTGAATAAATAATTATGAAATAATAAACATTTTTTTAAATTGCTTATTAATAAATATTCACCTTATGATTATTGCTGATGCCTCTTAATTTTTAAGTAAGAAATATAGTCATTTTTAAGCAATAGTTGAGTTAAATAAAACTACCCAGAAGGCTGGGTTAAACATTTAGCCCAACTGCTGAGTCAAAACAAACCCAGTTGCTGGATTTGTCCATATTTCACCCAGCGCTGGGTTGTTGTTTTTTTTTTTTTTCTCGGAGTGTGAGAAGATGGGCTGACAAGGACTTTTACAAGGAGAAAGATTAAAAAATAATTACCTTAAAATAATTTATTTTAATTTATTTAAATAATTAAACAATAGAAGTAATACAAATAATAATTTTAATAGAAATAAAAAAAGCGCACAAAATAGAAAAGAGCGTGATTTTAATTAACATATCTATCATTACAATGGTGCAATGATGATTCTGTGAACCCAATAACTGGAAATGTGCACAGTGTGATCTCAAGTTCAAATCAAATGACCATGTTTTATTCTTCTTTTTTTGTGGACGTCTTGAACTTACCAGGAGTGGTACTGAATTAAAATACAATATCATAATTTATTCTTTCTGAAATATCTGTTAATGTTTATAACATTCAGAGTGAGATATACAACAATATGCCTCTGTGTCTCCTTACTTTTTTAGCAATCTAGCAACCGACCAATAAGGGTAATTTCTTTTATTATTATTATTATTATTATTTATTTAAAGGGGACATCAGATGCCCATTTTCCACAAGCTGATATGAATCTCAGGGTGTTCATGAAATAATTTGGTTAAAATTCTTTAATGGTCATATAAAAGAACACCTTTTTACCTTGTCAAAAACAGCTCTGTTCACAGCAAGCCATTTCAGTGCATGTCTCTTTAAATGATAATGAGTTACTGTTCTCCCCACCCCTTTCTTTCATTTTTTTAGTGTATTTAGTGGTGCATTACCATCAAAAACAAGGCTAAACCACTGCGTCCTCAGTAGCTCTGATGTCGGGAGAAAATGAAGACTCTTATGCTCACTTGTACATCCAACTACAAACACCTGCATTGCTTACAAGACATTGTTGTCGCTACAGCTGCTTGAACACAGAGAAAATGACAGACAATGTACACTAGAAATATGCTAATACGAGATGTCATACTGCTCATAAAATTAATACAGCTTAATAATTGAGACTGTTTAGGTTTTTTGGTTATTAAAAAAGGAGTGAATTGACTTTTATTATAAAAGAAATTTCAATTAGTCAATTAGTTTTGACACACTTTGACAAACATCCGAATCACATACAGATCATTTATTGTCATTGCATTAAATACAAAATGACATCACTGTACATCCATAGCACACACACATTTACTCTTTTACTCTTAAGCAACCAAAGTTGCATCATGCGACACACCCACAGCGAAAAACAAACACGCACACGGTCGCAAAGCCATCTGTGCAGCGTTTGAAAAGCCAGCCATTAATACACTTTCGTGGCAAGGACCTCAGATGGGATGCTGGGAACTGTGTCCTTCTCGCCACCTCATTCCCAGCCTGTTCCCCCTGTCTCTCAGCTCTCTGTCTAAGATTCATTAGGCAGGAGCACAGGCTCTGATTTAGACCCTAATTAGGGAGCGAATGGCCAAATGCGCGATGTTCCAACCCTGATCACTGTGCTCAACAAGGATGGCCAGGGGCCACAGGCTCCTGTGCACAATCACACCACTAATCGGTTAGCACCTTGCAAACATGCCGACCTCATTCCCTCAACACCTGGCCCCCTCTCCGTACCTACTCCATCACGGGAGGTCAAAATAGTCAGAAAGCTAGTTTAAGGAATCTATGCAGCATCACGGTAGCTTGATTGGACTCATAGCATAGGATGGCAGATGGTGTGGCCAAATAAAGTGTGGTGCTCATGTGGACAGCGCAGGTTTGAGTTTGGCCTGTAAAGTGTCTCAATTTTATTCCCTATTTTTGTCAGTTAATCTCTACTGAACCAGTCAAAAGTTTGAAATATTTCTGATTTGTTTATGTTTTTGAAAGAGGTCTCTTATGCTCACTGAGGCTGCATTTATATGATTTGCATTTATATGATTCTCAGGAGTCTTCAGTGTCACATGATCCTTCAGAAATACTTCTAATATGCTGATTTGGTGCTCAATTATTAGCAGTAATTAAAGCTCAGTTATTAATGGTTGTTGTTATTTTCAGCGTTGAAGAGTTTTTGCTGGATTTTTTTTTCAGGATACTTTGACGAATAGAAAGTTTGATGAACAGCATTTATTTATAAATTGAAATATTTTGTAATATGTCATTACTGTCACTTTTAATCAAATTGGTATGTCCTTGCTGAATAAAATCAACAATTTCTTTCTTTCTTTTTAATAAATTACTTACCCTAAACTTCTGAATGGTAGTTTTCTCAAAATGTTAAGCAGCAGTTTTAAGCAACTGGTTTAAACATCAATACTATAATTTAAAAAAAAAAAAAAAAAAAAAAAATAATAATAATAATAATAATAATAATATATTTTATTAATAATATTACTGAGAGCTCAAATCATATGGTTTATTTAATTTTTTGTTATTAAAATTAATACTATTGAGAGTTCAAATCAAATGACTTATTTACTATTATGATTATTATTATTAATATTATTGAAAGCTCAAATCATATGGCTTATTTTAGTTTTTTATTATTATTATTAATATTATTGAGAGCTCAAACTCAAATCATATGGTTTATTTATTTATTTATTTTATTTTTAACTATTAAATACTATTGAGGGCTCAAATCATATGACTTATTTACTATTATTATTATTATTATTATTATTTATTAAAATTATTAATATTATTGAGAGGTCAGATCACATGGTTTTTGTTTTTATTATTAAAATTATCATATTATTGAAAGCTTAAATCATATGGCTTATTTTTTTTTTTTTATTAATAATATTATTGAGAACTCAAATCATATGGTTTATTTAGTTTTTTTTAATTATTATTTTCAATGAAAGCTCAAATCATATAGCCTATTTTATTTTTTTATTATTAAAATTATTAGTATTGAGGCCTCAAATCATGATTTTTTTTTTTACTATTATTATTTATTATTAAAATTATTAATAATATTGAGAGTTCAAATCACATTTCTTTTTTATTATTATTAAAATGATCATTATTGAAAGCCTAAATCATGTGGCTTATTTTATCACGTTGTATTAATAAAATTAGTAATAATATTAATTGAACAATAACACTGAAAATAATAAACAATGTTTCTTGAGAACCAAATTTCTGAAGAATCATGCAACAATGACTGCTGAAAATTCAGAGTTGCCATCATGGGAATAATTCTACTAAGTTACAATATATTCAAATAGAAAACGGTTTAAATTGTAATAATATTTCTGTATTTTACTGTATTTTTGTTTAAAGAAATTCAGCCTTGGTGAGCATTAAATCATATGAGCATAAGAAGTAAAAACACTTCGAAACTTTTTTTTTTCAATTACAGCAATTACAGCTAAGACATCAGAAGATGTCCGAAGATTTCCTTCCAAGTCTCTCTATACGAAAAGCCACAAACACTATTTTCAGTACATGAGGTGTTGTGTAAACCAAAGCAGAGAGCGTGTGAAATGTTTCTGTGTATGTTGGGAACAGAAAACTGTCGCAAACAGACTAGTTGAGAGGCTTATGCATGCACAAACGTGCTGGGACTGTGCTTAATGAAATGTGCTCTGTGACTTCTGATGCATGTTGGCTTGACGAGGAATGGTAGATGAGAAAGGACTATAGCCTATGACAGAAGAGGATGTGAATGACAGAATAAGGATGTACAGGAGAAAGACAAAAGGGGGACATCTAGGTTAAAAGGCATGCATGGCTGCCCTCCAAAAAGCCAATAGTGCCAGCTTGCCCAATTTCACCCCAGCTCATGATTCAGAACTATGCTGTCAGCCTGACTCCAGCATGATCTATTTTTATTCTCAATGTATCATCCCTACTCCTTTCCTTAGATGAAGAAAACACAGCCGTCCAAATATCTGTGGCCACAGGGCAAGCGCTGCGTTCTGTGTTTGCTTCTTAAGCTCAAAACTCCCTGGAGACTCACCGCAGACATGTATCTAAAAGAGCCAGTCGGCCGGAACTGATATGACTGTGCCATTTAGATTTAACACAAAGATTGTGACATGCATATTTCACCGTAATCAGTCAGAATCATGACGTGCTTTCTGTAGCGATGATACAGAAAGAAATGCAAAAACATTTAGATTTTTTATTATTAACATTATTGAGAACTTAAATCATACGTTTTTTTTTTTTTAATTATTAATATGATTGAAAGCTCAAATCATATAGCTTATTTTATTTTTTATTATTAAAATTAATACTATTGAGAGCTCAAATCATATGTCTTATTTACTATTATTATTTATCATTAAATAATTATTAATTTTAATTTTAATAAAATATTATTAAAATGATCAATATTATTGTAGGTTCAAATCATATGGCTTTTTTTTGTTTTTATTATTAAACGTATTAATATTATCGAGAGCTCAGCTCATATGGCTTATTTTATTATGTTTTATTTTTAACATTTTTATTATTATTAAGAGCTCAAATAATATGTTTTTTGTTGTTATTAAAATTATCAATATTATTGAGAACTCAACTCATTTGGCTTATTTTATTGTTTTTATTATTAAAATTAATTTAAAATTCATAATAACTCAAATCATATGGTTTATTTGTTATGTTTTTTTATCATTATCAAGATGATCAATATTTTTGAAAGCTCAAACCATATGTTTTTTTTTAATTAAAAGTATTAACATTGTTGAGAGCTCATGTGGCTTATTTTATGATGTTTTATTATTAGAATGTTTAATATTATTGAAAGCTCAAATCATATAAATTATTTTATTGTTTTTTTTTATATTTATTAAAATTAAAAATATTATTGGGAGCTCAAAATATATGGCTTATTTGTTATTATTATTTATTATAAATATTAATAGGAGCCTAAATATGTTTTTTATCATTAAGATGATCAATATTATTGAAAGCTCAAACCATGTTTTTTTTTTAATTAAAAATATTAATATTTTTGAGAGCTCATACCTTGTGGCTTATTTTATTATGTTTTATTATTAGAATGTTTAATATTATTAAGAGCTCAAATCATATGGCTTATTTTTATTATTAAAATTAAAAATATTATTGGGAGTTCAAATTAAATGGCTTATTTGCTATTATGATTTATTATTAAAAGTATTAGTATTATTAAGAGCTCAAATAATATGTTTTTATCATTTAAATGATCAATATTATTGAAAGCTCAAACCATATGTTTTTTTTTTAGTTTTTTATTATTACAATGATTAATATTATTGAGATCTCTACTCATATGACTTTTTATTAGGTTTTATTATTAAAATTAACAACATTATTGAGAGCTCAACTCACATAAAATATTTTAAAAAATTATTAAAATTATTAATATTATTTAGAACTCAACTCATAATACTTATTTTATTACTGTTGTCATTTTTTTTTAAAATTCAAATCATATAATTTTAGCTCAAGTCATATGACTTATTGAAGTAAGTGATCAGGCATCAGAAAAAATACCAGACTTGCATTCACAAAGGGAGATCAGCGGGAGCATATCTTCAGATCACAATGTCATAAAGACTTAAAGGTGGCTTTTTTAAACTTTTGCTATTCAATAACACATTAGCAACTTCCTAGCCACCCTAGCAACCAGCCAGAACATCCTAGCAACGGTATGGCAATGTGCACCAACCATATCTTCACACCAGACACATTGCTGTTGGCTGTTTTTTAACTTGGGCCAATAAACCATGAACCCTGGGGATACTATAGCATGTTGGCAGCAAGTTTCAATATTACTATTTCACCACTATTATTATTATTGTTATTGCTTAATTATTTTATTATGTATATAACCACTCCTATCATTTTTGCTATTATTGGTGATGATGATCAAATATAGGCTTACAAACATTTGTAAAATAGATCTGAGTACTGCACACAGGTCGAGCAGCACCATAACCTGTTGTTGTGGAGCTCGTCTGTGGGCTTCAGACGGGCTGAGGTCGCGTGTGCTGCAGTCAGAGGCTCTGGCGAGTCTGAAAGTGCGCAGTGAGGCATCTCCTGCTCCGTGATCGCTGTTTATTCCCTTATTCCCACGGAGGGAATTGAGCGCTGGCACAGTCCCCCCTACTGTACAAACACGGAACTTCTACTCACTCACCGTCAGTAACTCTCTTCCAAACACCAGCAAACCACATCTATTATTACCAAACGAGAAGTTTCCATACTGTCGGTGCGTAATGGCGCATGTAGCTTGCTTTAGACTTTGCAAGCAGCATATGGTGAAACAGTTTAACAGAACAAGAAAGAGGAAGAGTCGAAAACAGAGCCAGAAATATAGTCATTGTTTATGGTTTTATGTTGTGTATTGCAAGTATTATTGTTTGAGTAAAATCACTGGCATCTTACTTTGTTATTATTCAGTGATGTGATTTTTTTTCTAAATTTATTGTAAATATTTGATTATTGGTGATTTTTCATGTAAGAACGTGCAAATAAAGTACTACATGCAACTATAGATAAAAAGAGGGAGAGAGAAATTTAGAGTTTGCCTTTCATTCTCATTGTTAAAGAGAGACATCATCACTGAACCGGACAAAACACGAGCTCTCAACCTTTTCTTCCTTTCAATGTGCTGCTGAACGCTGCACTGGCTCTACATCACAAGTGTATTGCTCTTAATATCAACTGACACACAGGTTCTGTAATAATATTTAAAGTGGACTATATGTCATATGTGACTATATGTCACATATGTTATATCAGATAAACACATTAATATAACCGAATACAAGAGTAAAATAGGCGACGTGCTGTCTGGTAAATCGAGTGACCAATACGAAAAAAAAAAGACACAAAAGTTGTTAAAAAAACAAGTGTGTTATATCGTGAATAATTTAACTAGATGAAAGCTTTATGTTGGAAACAGTTCTGATAACAGTTTTGACAGTATTAGGTTATGTTTGACCATTTATGTTGTGTAGGGGAAGGAAAGGAGACAGGAGACGGGAAGGTATATTCCCATTCCACAAGGGAGATCCGAGTAGCAACTAATTACGCACAATCTATAACCAATGTAAAAACATAAACACCACATATTTAACTGCTTCCAGCGAAGCTAAAATGGTCAAATATGTCTGTTCTGAGATCATGCTCTTATGTCAAAACAGTTTTGTCCACTGGACACTGGACTGGTCAACACCGCAGTTTGGTACCTTGGAGAGCGCAAGCTGTCTGCCGAGAACGACCAACACAGATATACGCATACGAGTTCAGAAATCCTATACAATTTGAATTATACAGATTTGTCGTGTGATTCTCTGATGTAACACTTATAAAGAGTAGACAAAAGATGTAATAGAGTTGATGAGAATGACCCTGGTCTCTATCAATGTGTGCGTAAAAGGAGATATCGCTCAATTATTGTTGACAAGGCATAATTGATATGAGACTATGATTAAATTAACGAATAGCCTGTATTATGATGTGTAAGCAAAAGCATTTCATTTAATTACCATTTCAAGTGGTCTGAAATGGGTAAAATGTAGGCTCTGTAATCACATTCTATATAGATCATAATGAGGGTTTACCTCCAAAAAGTTGGCATGTCCCATCTGTTTGTCTGCACATAAAAAGCCTTCGACTATTCCTCCAACTTGTTCAGAATAAGTTCGGTGTATTCATTCTTTCAACAGGCAATATCTGCTTGAACAATGACACAAAAGAAGGTCTGTTTGCTCCAGTGGAAGAGAGGTGCTCATAAGACCGAAAAAAGCAACAAGCATCCATAAATTCACAGCGGATCCTGTTAATGTGTGTTTCTGTTCTGTCACTTCTGATAATGTTACTCTGTTTCCCCAAATGTTTATTGTTTAATCCAGCCCGCAAGTCGTAATGGTTGTCCCGTTTTCCGGAGAAAAAGTCCTGAAGTGGTGTGCGAAGGCTCCAGGGAGGTGTGCGGTGAGTAGCCCAGGCTCGGGTCGGGTGTTCTCTCGGTGCGTGTCGAGGCAGTGGGAGTCTTCCTCTCCTCGCCCGCTCTGTCCACACAAACTGGATTCAGTGTTTGAAGGCAGGCAGTTGGGCACTAAAGCATATATCCAGCAGCCCCCCCTTGTGGAGCAACAGCATTGCGTGGGTCACACCAGAATGAAGGAGACACAACGATGAGAAAGTGAAAATGAAGCGCACAGAGAGAAAGACAGAGAGAGTGAGAGAGCGCACAGAAGCAGTTGTTTAACCCATTCAGAGCCGATTATAAAAATAATTATAATATATTTGTATAAATTTGTATGTATGTATGTATATATATATATATATATATGTATGTGTGTGTGTGTGTGTGTGTGTGTATGCATATTTAAAATATTAAATAAATACAAATGTAATTTACAAAATGTATACAACATGTAAAAAGATGTTCTAATGACTATGTTTTTCATCACTTCTGCGCGGCATCTTTTTAAAAAAGACGAAATTTACCACACTAACAGTTACAAAATGCCACTTTTATGGATATTTTCATTGAGGAAACGTGATACACAGCAACCTGCGACGTCAATTTGCAACAGATATTTGGCGCCAAACCACCGGAGGTGCGCTTGGATAACGCGGCTCGGCTGTTCGCGGTTTCTCCAGTGTTTGGCTCGTGGGCGGCCACCTGCTCACCGCGCGCGCTCGAGCTGGAGACTCTGGGTTCTCCAGCTCGAGGGCGGGGAGTGGGAGGCTTCTTATGCTAAAGCTGCGCCTCATGGAACCGATCGGAACCTGACAGAAGCCGGGAGAGCAATATTACGCAAAAACATGTCGTCATGGCACCAGACGCCGCTTTCCTGTTGCGCAAAGGATGCAAATGATCAGCTGGCATTCAGGGCAACCTGTGCCATGTAAACATGGGGAAGTGTGAACTCTTTGCAGCATAATCTGTGTAAAACCAATAATTATGCAATATAGGAATGATGAGTTAAAGGTATTTCTAAACCATATGCTCTGCAAGTTTGTTTTTTAAAGAAACAGCCCTGGTGAAAAAACCAGCATATGCTGGTAGGTATGTTTTGATGCTGGAATGCTGGTTAGGTAGGTTTTGATGCTGGTTTAAGCTGGTCCTTTGCTGGTTTATGCTGGTCCTTAGCTGGTTTTTGCTGGTCATGTTGCTGGTCAAGGACCAGCATAAACCAGCAAAGGACCAGCTTAAACCAGCATCAAAACCTACCTAACCAGCATTCCAGCATCAAAACATACCTACCAGCATATGCTGTTTTTTTTGAACACATACAATTTTGAACACATACGCGTGTACTGTTGTCTTTTTGCCCATTCGTCAACATTAACGTGCCATGTCTTTATATATCCAATAACTTTTATTTGTTTGAGTTTTGCCCTGGACTTAAACATCCCACATCAGGAAAACACTCTGATGTGGGATGTAAAAAGAAGAGCTTGCAGAAACATACGTAAGTAAAGGTTTCCTGTTTTTCATGTGGTACAATAAAATAGAAATATGCATTGTGTTGTCTCAGTTTAGAGCATTTCTCCTTTTGTGCTTCACAGAAGAAAGGTCACACCGGTTTGGAATAACATGAGGGTGATTAAATATTGATGGAAATTCAATTTTTGGGTGAGTAATACTATACAAATCCCAAATCCCTTTGGGATTACCCCAAAATATCCCTTCAGGATTCATTGATCTACTTTACCTTTCAGATATAGATCTATACCAGTCCTATCTTCTTTTCCACCGTGTGTTCAGATGTCAGGTACAAATGTGTTGCATTTATGTTCAAATAACTCTTATTATTTATTTCAGTTTTGCCCTTGGCTTGGACATCACAGCTGGGAAAACCCTCTGATGTGAGACTGAAGGAGAAAAATGTGTTTCCGTGAGCAAGAGCATGAGTAAAGGCTTCTTTTCTCACATATCCACATGCAATAGAGAGATCCACTGAAATGCATAATGTCAACTTCAATCCCCTGCCCCAACCCACACAAATCTATATACACTTACAGCTCACAGCATCTGCATTATCAACCATTCTAAGCTATGATTTATTCACCAGATTGCCATAAATTGGTCTCTAAAATATTTGACATGACAGATAAATCCAAACACAGCATCTTATTTGTTCACATACATGTTCTGATTTGTATACAGACCAAAAAATAATGTCTGCATGAATGAGCGATGCCTAAAATAGCTTAAAGTAAAAGGTTCTGCCTCCTCAATGAACCTCCATCCTCGCATCTCGTCAACACTTTCAGACAGTTATTGTGTGGCTCCTTATTTAGTCTGAGCTAAAAATGGAAGTGTACTGTGAAAAACATACACTTTGGTAAGGTTTCACCTTAGATAGGCCTGTAAATGGATCTAAAGTTAGACGTCACTCAGTGATTAGGTAGAAATATCTATCTATCTGCACTTAAATTCAAGGCTTTTTATTTATATGCTTTTTAAAATTAAAAAAAAAAAAAACACTCTTGCTTTATGGTTATATGCATTTATTTGAATATAACTTTGTTTTAATTATACTTCTTGGCTTTCTCAATTCAAATCTGAATGATGCACAATCCTGTTGGGGGGATACCAGCATGCAAAAACCACAACATGTGCTGCTTCAGCAGAAATTATTGCTATCTTAACTGTTATATTCAACAGTATGCTTTGAAAGGATAGCCCAGACCTTTTGCCAGTGAGTTGGTGGTTGATTGTTTTAGGGAGGTCATTCTCACATTGAAAAGCAACTTTCAGTGAATCACAGCTCAAAGGCAACAAGAGACTGCAGCACTGGAGGCCAGAAAAGCTGTCTTGAGTCTTATTCCTGCCACAGAGGCATAGTGTGTGAAAATTTCTGCAGATTGAATACAAGTCGGGCAGCAGGCAGTGTTTCAGTTGTGCTCAAGGGGGCAAATGACAGATGCAGACCAACCAGAAACGAGTGAGCTGCAGTAATCTAGTGGAGAGATAACTAAGGCCTGGATGAGTGAGGAATGTAGAAAGGGCATCAGTTTTGAATTATATCTTATCTGTGTTAGTACCATCTAACTTGTCATTTTCACAGCCCTTCCTTTTTTGAAATCCTATTACAGTCATTAAAGGCATGTCTGCTGGCATGCCTGTGTAAAAATCCCTCAGCCATACCCTGAGGTTTTTCAATAATTTGGATTCAGATTAGGATGAAAACAAATACCGTGTAGAAATGTGAATAAAATACAAGTGCAACACTAAATGCTGTCTGTTACCATCAGTGTAATGTTCATATCACAAGCTTCATGTACAACTTGACTCTATCAAAAAGTGATTTAATCATGCTTTATTTATGAAGCAAGTGATGTTGTTGATTTGCTGACTTGTTTGTTTGTTTGTCTTATACCCAAGGTGTTTGTTTTTTTCACTGGTGTGGTTGTTGCAAAGATGGTGAGGCTTTAGGACAGCAGTCCCTGTTCTATCTAAGCGTCTCGTCTTGCTGGAATACGGGGGAGGTTTGGACGTGTGAACGCACAGCACTGTGGGCTGCGTTTCTGCTGAGAAAGGAAGAAGGAGAGGGGGATGAAAATATGTGTCAGTTTTAGAGTCTCAGATGAGTAATGCAACCATCTGCCTCTGCCTGTGAGTGTTTGCATGCACATCTCGTATATGGACCGTCAGATGCAAAAACACACGCATAAACACCTTGTTAGAGAAGTGGTTAAAAGAATAGTTAAACAAAAACATGTAATTCTACAAAAAAACAGACCAAAGTCTTGAAGACACATAATAGCTTTATCAAAATTGCATTCACACTTACACAGTCAGATTATTGAATTAGTTGGACTCGAGAACCAGATCAGTGATTGAATCATCCTTGTTAATCATTCTTTTCAATAAACCGGTTGATTCAGTTCACAAATTGGATTGAACAAATTTGGTTGAAATTACTGATTTGTTCATGAATCAAAATTCAGGTCACTGGCTCAAGCAATCAGTTGATTTGGTTTATAAATTAGTTCAAGAATCAAATTTCAGTCCACTGACTCGACTCAATTATTTGGTTAAAAATGGATTAAACTATTGAAGTGAATGGACTGATTTGTTCAAGAATCAGAGTTCAATTCACTGACCCAGTAAATCATTTGATTTGGTTAAATAATTGGATTGAACTATTCAGTTGAATGAGCTGATTTGTTCAGAAATCATAGTTCAGCTCACTGACCCAATAAACTGGTGATTTGGTTTCCAAATTAGATTGAACTGTCCATTTGAATGGATTGATTTGTTCAGCAGTTCAGCTTATTGATTGAATGAATCGGATGATTTGGTTCACAGATGGCATTGTGTTCAACTGAATTTGTTCAAGAATCAGAATTCAGCTCACTGACTGAATTAATTGGTTGATTTGATTTACAAACAGGATTGAATGATTCAGTTTAACTGACTGATTTGTTAGAGTTCAGTTCACTGTCTAATGAATTGGTTTATTTGGTCTGTAAATTGGATTGAACAGCTTTATTGAACTGACTGATTTGTTCAAAAATCAGAATTCAGCTCACTGGCTAAGAGATGAGTTGAACTGGCTTACCAATTAGTTCAAGAATCATATTTTAGTCCACTGACTCAATATGTATTTAAAAATGGATTAAACTGTTCAGTTGAATGGACTAATTTGTTCAAGAATCTTAGTTTAATTCACTGACTCAATAAACCATTTGATTTGCTTAAAAAATTGGATTGAACTATTCAGTTGAATGAGCTGATTTGTTCAGAAATCATAGTTCAGCTCACTGACCCAATAAACTGGTGATTTGGTTTGCAAATTAGATTGAACTGTCCATTTAAATGGATTGATTTGTTCAGGAATTCAGCTCATTGACTGAATGAATCGGTTGATGTGGTTCACAGATGGCATTGTGTTTGACTGAATTTGTTCAAGAATTAGAATTCAGCTCACTGACTGAATTAATTGGTTGATTTGATTCACAAACGGGATTGAATGATTCAGTTTAACTGACTGATTTGTTCTAGATTTAGAGTTTAGTTCACTGTCTAATGAATTGGTTTATTTGGTCTGTAAATTGGATTGAACAGCTTTATTGAACTGACTGATTTGTTCAAGAATCAGAATTCAGCTCACTGGCTAAGAGATAAGTTGAACTGGCCATTTGAATGGATTGATTTGTTCAGCAATTAGAGTTCAGCTTACTGATTTAATGAATCAGATGATTTGGTTCACAGATTGCATTGTTCTGTTCGATTGAATTTGTTCAGGAATCAGAATTCACCTCACTGACTGAATGAACTGGTGGATGATTCACAAATGGGAATGGTTGATTTGGTTTGTAAATTGGATTGAATGGCTCGACTGAACTGACTGAGTTGCTCAAGAATCATAATTCGGTTTGATTTGGTTTACAGATTAGTTCAAGAATCAAAATGTAGTCCTCTGACTCAGTGAATTAAACTATTCAATTGAATGGACTGATTTGTTCAAGAATTAGACTTCAGTTTATTGATTCAATGAACTGGTTGATTTTGTTCACAAGTTGGATAGAACAGCTAAGTTAAACGGTCCGAATTTTTCAAGAATCAGCTCACTGACTCAATGAATCATTGATTTATTTCACAAATTGGATTAAACAATTCAGCAGAACGGATTTATTTGTTCAAGAATCCAAGTTCTAGTCTCTGACTCACTGAACCGGTTTATGTGGTTCAGAAAGTGATTGAGCGATTCGACCAGACAAACTGATTTGTTCAACCTAGGGGGCACGATTCAGGTGGGGGCCGTGATGACAGTTTTATCTGGGGCCCAAGAAATTCTAACTGCAGCTGTGATTTGATGTAACAAGAAAAGAAAAATAATCTTTAAAATATAAAAAAAAAAAAAAATCTTCTTTCTGAGTCCAGCATGTTATGGAAGGGTCAGATGCAACTTGGCAGGGTGTAGCTCTGTTCCTGTGCTGAAATGTGCTGTGCTAGTCATTCAGCTGAATGCTCGCTCTGCTCTATTTGGTTCAGCATCCCTTTCTGACTGTTTTCCCTCTGAAGAGAGCGAGAGAAGAGAATCTCCTTGTTCGGATGAGTGTCAGAGAGTTTGACCTCAGGCTAGAAAGGTCATGGCTGTGGAAACAGAGTAAGCATTTCATGTGCGATCGCAAAAGCCTGGAGGTCATTACAATCCTCGCTCTCTGAGGGAAAACCTGTATATACACACACACACAGAGATATAAACAAACAGCCGGGCCATATGCTGTCACAGCTGAAAATAACAAACACTTTCACACCATGCATATGGACGGTTCTCAGGGTTAAACCCACCGGACTTCCTTTTTGTGCATGGATATTATTAATCTTGCTGATCTACTATTCCCAACACACAAGAAAACTTCAAAAGCTAGTATATTTCACATGAAAGACATCCTGCAATTTCAACAGACTCAACGAATCAGTTCCACATGAAACAATCTGATAGCTTTGAATATGAGAATAATCCAGATGAGATGAACTTGCAGACTTGAAACGGCAACCATATGGTGGCACTAAATTCAGCAAGTAGACACATCTACCGTTCAGCTCTGATGGGAGGAGCAGTGTTTGAAGTGCTATGTTAATAATTGTTTCCTCTCTTTGCGCACTTCATCTCTTTTCATTTCCTCTACACGTTTCTAATCTCCTTCATTGACTTTTTTCTCATCTGCCTACCTTTGGCCTTTGATGATTGTAGCAGGGATTGTAACCCTTTTCAGTAAAACCTGCTGATTTGCCTTGGAAAATGGAACAGAGACACTGTTTATACACTCTAAAAAATGTTGTGTTAAAAACAACCCAACTAAGGTTATTTGTCAATCCAGAGCTGGGTAAATATTGGACAGAACATGTGCTGGGTTATTTTGACCCAGCTGGTTGGGTTAAATGTTTTTTTTTTTTTTTAATCAAACATGTTAGGTTATTTTTTAATGTCAACTATTGTTTAAAAATTATTATATTGCTGGTTTAAAATGGACTGGAACTTATAAAAACACACAGAATTACTAGAGGCAACAGCAATAATCAAAAAATGAACATTTATTATTAAGCAAGAACATACAGACATAATATGATGAACTGAATTTATTTGGATGAGTACAGAATAGTTTACAATATCATATACATTTAAACTCATTTAACAAGCATTTTATACATGAAAATGTTACATTTAAAAGTAGAATCTTAATTTGAGTGTATCCAGCCATTCTCTGTAATTTATTTTTACTGAAATAGTGCTTATTCTCATGCCTTGTATTGCTGAAATCTGAGCCGGTGAAGGGCTGCTGTTCGCCAGGTTGACTGCGAACTTCAGACCGTGGCCTTGCGTTTTACTCGTAGCTGAAAGATGCCATGATTGACTCCAAAAACTGGCCATAAACAAACAGCACTGACATTAGACAACATATTTTAAGATTAAACAATAATAAATAAAATCCATTTAATTTATGCAAGGCAAAAGGCGTTTCCATCCTGCGAAACAACCGCTGCTGACGCAGCTTATTGACATCTCGTCTTTATGTTGCGTTGCGTAAAATAATACAATTTACAGCACAGTAAAGACTTTAAAAAATAAATAAAATAGATACAAACCTCTATTTTGCTGAAGAAGTGAAAATCAGAGGCGCTGAGAACCGCTCTCTCCTGTAAAGCACTCAAAAAGTCTGTGGTCTGACTAACTGTAACTCAGCAGCTGGATTGTTTCGTCAGAGACAGGCTCAACCCAGCAGTTGGAGGTTTGCCAGGATTTCACAACAAAAACGGTACCCCGTTAAAAATCACTTTCTGTGGGGTAAAATACACGTGTTTTTGTCAGGGATCCCCTGGTAAAATCTGCATTCCAGGGGATAAATATCACGTTTTTGGGGTCGCTTTAACCCGCGGCAACAGTGTTAAAGTAGCCCAATTCCGCAGGAAAACCACAGACTTGGCAACTCTGGTAGCTAGGTAGAAAAAAATAACCCAGCGTTAAAAATGACCCAGCAACAGTTACAGAAAAACTACCCAGCCCCTGGGTTAAAAATATTAAAAATAACCCAATAAAATGACCCAACGGGCTAAACCCAGCATTTGGGTTAAAAAAATAACCCAGCATTTTTGGAGTGCATATGTAAAGTGTCTGTAATGTTTGTTTGTTTTTTTCTACTAGACACATATAAGGTTGGAATAGCATGAGTAAACAATGGCAGAAATTTCATTTTTTGCCTTAATTATTCTATTAAGTAAATCTTTCTTTAATTCACTGCCATCAAGGTAAAACATTAAAAATATCTCATTAGTGATTCCTCTTTTTTATGGAAAAAAGTGGTGCGGTTTCATTTGACATAAAACAGCTCGATAAACGTGAGAACAAGGAGACTCTTTTAAAAAATCTGTTCGGTCTGTCTTTAGCTCTTCAGGAGGGATTTTCTCACCCTATTCTTTCCTATTCTTGGAGTTCAGTGAGTGATGGATGCAGTGAGAGGCTGATACGGAACCCTTCCACACCTTTAATTAACAACAGATCTTAAACAGGATCAGTCAGCCAAAGCTAATTCACAGGACACTGCCATTTTGCTGCTGTGCAATTCCTTAAAATTCCTTCAAATCACAAGCTTTAGCACCTCTCACGTTTCCACATCCACTTCAATCTCACAGACACACAGTAGAAGAAAGAGAACTTTTCATGCTTTTCTAAATTTGATAATTTCTTGAGTCTCTGTGTAAGGTTATTTGACTGTGACCTACGCTTTTGGTTTACGCCTGTAGACGTTTTATCTAATGAGAAGCTAGTCTGCAATTCACAGAGCTCTTAATGGAAATTGGTCTGTTCATTGAGAGAATTTGGGTTCAGATATAGTTGAGTGAAATTGTGTAGATGATATCAGGTTCATCCTGCTTTAATGCAGCAGTCCGAGGGAAATTAAGTAGGCAGTTGTCCAAAAGCAGAGAAATTAAGAGAAATAAAGATAAAGAGAGAATGTTTTTCAAATATTAAAGGGATAATTCACCAATTCCATGTTGCTTCCGATCCGTGTCAGTTGGAACATCTTTATTATGCATTACATTGATCAAAGTTGACAGTAAACATTTCTATTAATTTGTATAAACATATTTATATTTCAAATAAATGGTGCTCTTTTGAACTATGTATATTTATCAAAAAAAATCATGTGACGCTGAAGTGAGGAGTGATGATGCTGAAAATTCAGCTTTGTCATCACAGAAATACATTACATTTTAAAATATATTAAAATAGAAAACAACTTCTGTTCAATTGTAATAATATTTCGCAGTATTATTGTTTTTATTGTATTTTTGGTCAAATATGTGCAGCCCAATTGGTGAGCATGAGAGAATTCTTTGATATACAAAAAAATCTTACTAACCCCAGACTTTGAAACTCTTTTTCTGTTAGATTCAGGTTAACTGGGTTCACGAGTGAGGAAAACAAATGCATTCAAGTCACTCCTGATGAGGACAACAGTCAGAGGTTATGAGCAGTTGCGCACAGCAGGATGAGGAAGAATACAAGGAAGTGTTGTTGTCTGATGGCAGCAGGTGGAAGAATCTCCAGGAGGGTTTCTTACAACACTGTGGTAGGATAAATCAGCTGTTATAGGTACAGATGTACCCCTGCCACTCTCTCCAGTGACGCCAATGAGGAAGCAGTATGAGTTGGTTCAGGTACCTATGGGATTGCAAGACAGAACATTAACTGTAAACAGTTCTCCAAAAGAGATGCTCTGTTTAAAAATGTCCTGGTTTTACATTTAAATAAATACTTAATAATTTATTCAAATAATACATAAGAGAATAGTTCACACAAAAAATGAAATTAGGTTAAAATGTACTTACTCTCAGGCTATTTAAGATGTAAATGGGTTTGTTTTTTCATTGGATCAGATCTGGAGAAATTTAGAACATTACAGTGAATGGGTGCCGTCAGAATGAGAGTATAAACAGCTGATAAAAACTTCACAATAATCCACAAGTAATCCACACGACTCCAGTCCATCAAATAACATCTCCTAAAGTAAAAAAAAAACTACATGTTTGTAAGAAACTAATCCATCATTAAAACTTTTGAACTTTTCTGGTGTTCATAACTACGCTTCTTCCACTAAAAGTTCTTCCCCTGTCGTCCCCTCACATCAAAATCCACCAACATATTTTGACAAAACAGTTTTGACTGTTTTCAGAATAAACAGTGTTTGAACTGTGCATATTTCTCTTCTGATTCAGATTACTTTTTTATTGAAAAAAGTCATATTATGGATAGAGGACTCATATTTTAGCTAGAAGCAATGATTTGAAGTTGAAAACGTCTTAATGATGGATTTGTTTATTACAAACATGCAGCTTTTCGATTCACAAGATGTTAACTGATGGACTGAAGCTGTGTTGTAGATTATTGTTATGTTTTTATCAGTTGTTTGATCTCTCCACAGCACCCATTCACTTCAGAGGATCCGTTGGTGAGCGAATTCTGTTCTGTTCTGCTCCGTAAATCTGTTCTGATGAAGAAACAAACTCATCTTGAATAGTCTAAGAGTGAGCAAATTTTCTGCAAATTTAGGTAATATTTAGATAATTAATATTCATTTCATTTCATTTTGTTTTAAAATAAGTGATAACATTTGCTTTAAACAGATCCTGTAACGCTGTCAAACTGAACTGAATAGCGTTAATACTTATAAATAAATTTGTCACGATTAGAACTGCTGCTTTCTCAATGTCACTAAAGTGGTCTGTGTTCCTAGATAAATATCTTACACATACACACACACACACACACACATACACACACTGCTTTCTGCTTCTCAGTAGATGACAAGTGGGGCCGGTTTGAGATGTCATCCATTCAGGCAAGGTGAAGCCGCCTGGGGAGAATTGGACTGCACATTGCATAATTCACCACAAGATGCTCTAAACTGATAAAAGATTAATGTTTATAGAGTCTTTGTGGAGGCAAACAAAAAGGAGTGACGTCAAAAGAAAAGTGTACACTTAGATTTGGAACGCAGATAACCTAATATGAAAGCTATTTGAGCAATTAAATGTTGTTCGGGCAATGCTTATGAGATATTTCTTTAAATATATGTTAAAAACAAATTAGACATTGGAAATAAATTATGCAGAAAGTATAGAAGTGTGAAATTTCCATAACATAGTCTACATAGTAAGAATTTGATGAGAAATATTTAGGAAAGTGATCTGAGAAAGAAGTAGGATTGAAGCAGAAGAAACCATTAAGAATTTGTATTATTTTTTTTCTTATAGAGTAATGCTAGTTAGAGGATCATGCTTTTAGAAACACAGCAGTTGATTTAAAAAAAAAAAAGTAAAACAATTGCATCAATATCTTTTTTGTAGCTTCCTCGCTGCTAGAATCAAAGGAATGTTTTATGAGAAATAGACAGCGTATAATCCTAATAGCCTATCGAAACCTCTGCAGTGAGTCCCATTCATAGACGCATATGATTCGGCTTTGTGGCCCTGGGCATCATCAAACCAATCAGGCAACTCAGCAGACCATGTTTATAAGCTACCAATCAGACACGCCTCGCCTGCAACTCAACCCCCTCCCCTTTCCTGACACGCCAATCAAAGCCCCCCCACTAATGACCCTCACACTAATGAAATCATCTACCTGTGCAATTCCACAGCAAGCCATTTTTGCTGCATCACAGGAACTCTAATTATACAGACATGATTCAGTAAACACTTCCAACGAGAATGTTCCAAAATATCATTCAAAAGGATGATTCCTTAGTATTATAGCATTAGAGGCTGGCCTAGAAAAACCCAGAGGTAGACGTTGAACAGAAGGAGCATTGATGTAGTTAAGTTTTAAGTTGTGTTGATATAAACGAAGAAGAGGGGGAGGAAAAATCTAGATGAATTCAGAAAGCAACAAACAGCATTATTATTCTTCTTTAACCAAACGTTCACCACATTCTTAAGTCGAAGTAAGTGGAGCTCTGTAGAATTGTTGAAAAAAGTTGTTATTTTTGTTTTCTTTGCACACAAAAAGTATTCTCGTTTCTTCATAACATTTGAACAGTTGAACCACTGATGTCACATGGACTATTTTAACAATGTCCTTGCTATCTTTCTGGGCCTTGAATGTGGTAGTTATGCAGGGTCAGAAAGTTCTCGATTTCAAGATCAAAAATATCTTAATTTGTGTTCTGAAAACGAACAAAGGTCTTTTGGAACGAAGTGAGAGAAATTAATAACATAATTTTCATTTTTGGTGAACTATTCCTTTAAATGTTACTTCATATATATACAGTTTTTTGCAAAAGTTTTGGAACCCCTTGCAGAATCTGTTAAAATGTGAATAATTTTAACAAAATAAGAGAGATTATACAAAATGCATGTTATTTTTTATTTAGTACTGTCCTAAATAAGATATTTTACATAAAATATGTGTACATATAGTCCACAAGACCAAAACATAGCTGAAATTATTAAAATAACCCCATGCAAAAGTTTGGGAACCCTTGGTTCTTAATACTGTGTGTGGTTACCTGGATGATCTACGATTGTTTTTTTATTTTATTTTTATTTTGTGATGGTTGTTTATGAGTCCCTTGTTTGTTCTGAACAGTTAAACTTCAGAAAACTTCAGAAAAATCCTCCAAGTACTGCAGATTCTTCAGTTTTTGATGAACAGGATGAAAATGTCCAACTTTTTCTTATTTTGCTGAAATATATATATATATATATATATATATATATATATATATATATTTCATTTAGTACTGTCCTTCAGAAGCAACAGAAGATAACTGCATGTTTTTTTTGCTGTAGTGTGTCAGTAGGAAATATCAGTTTACATTTCTAAACATTCATTTTGCCATTAATTATAATAATCCAGTGAGATTTTTGTATGGAGCACAGGCTATGGAGCACTCCTTGTGCAAATGGAGATCTGATCTCTCCATCATTCAATCCAGTCTGTCTTGAGAAACAGAAAAAACGGAGACAGACTAAATTCAGAAGAACTGTGGCAACATCTCCAAGATGCTTTAAGAGACCTATATCTATAAAGCTACAGTACTGTTAAAATTTTTAGGCAGTCTTAGGCACATAAAATGAGGATGCTGTCAAAAATAATGTCATAAATAGATTTTCTTTATCAATGAACTTATATTAACTAAAATAAATCAGCATTTGATGTGACCATCCTTTGCATTTAAAGTAGCTTTTGCCCTAGGTAGTTTTTCAGAGTTTTTCAGGTAGCTTTGCAGGTAGGTTACTTGAAACATCTTGGAGATGTTGAAACAGTTCTTCTGGATTTAGTCTGTCTCAGTTATTCTGTTTCTTCATGTCATTCCAGAGACAGACTGGATGGTGGTGAGATCAGATGTCTGTGTGGAGCACTGGCTGTTGTCAGACTGGTTGTGCAAACAAAAATCTCACTAGATTATTACAATTAATGGCAAACAGAATGTTTGGAAATGTAAACTGATGTTTCCTACCGACACACTACAGCAAAAGATAGAAATAACTTACTTTAAACCATTTTTAGCTGGTGAAAATACTAGTGGCCTAAGACTTTTGGACAGTACTGTATATATATCTTAAAAATTGAGTTTGTGTACACACCTTTTAGAAGAAACGTAATTTATCAAAATGATCTCATGAGCATCTTTGAGGTCCACCTGTTTGTTGGTCAGAACTATAACCAACTAACCAACCATTCTAACAATACTCTGACTTTCTCTTGACTTCTAGCTATATGGTTTTAGGATAAGGATTTAGGATTTGTTGCATATTGATATGTTTGCTTGTTCTCTTTGCCTTGCTTGGTCGCTTCACTAATGTTTTAATGTGTCTTAATAATTGCTGTGCTCATCAACACTCTGATCCAAGAGAGGAAAGGCGTGCATTAATTTAGCAACTTATTACATTACAATCTGTCCAAAGGAAACAAATTATTGGCAGACCATATAGTGTTCTGCACATAAGAACTAACAGAATTATTATTGAATACCTATTATTCAAGTTTTTATTGGACACTTTATGTGTAAGGCTGCCAATGTATAATTTCTGAGCCTTTCTGAGTTCACTTTACTTCTTCTGCAAGTGTGTTTGTGTGTGTGGGGGACTCGGGACTGATTAGATGGGTATTTTGTGCTTTGTTTAGTGATAATAATTACGGAGGGCCATCCAGATTGATCAGGTCCATAGAGCGTCTGAAGCAGCTGCCCATAGGGACGCATGGTGGTGTATGGGCACACGCTGTGATGTGAGAAAAAAAAAAAAAAACCTGGACAGGATTCCCAGAGCCTCTTCATAAAGCCAAGGAGTGACAGGAAATCCATTTCTGTCGCATGCAATTACAGCCATGCTGATTCGGTGAAAAAAAGCTCCTTTTTTATTTATCGTCAAGGCCGTGGAAGAGCTGAGGTGGTCCATACCCTGACAGCCAGGTTCATGGGGCAATCCAATTGTTTTTCAGTGAAGCACAGCAACACGGTGTCACATTCACACTACTGCACTCATATGTGTACACAGAAAGCCACATACAGTCTCCTCACTGTCACAAGGAAGACATAAATATAAGCTGTTTCTAGACAATCATGCACGCACACACAATCTGGTCAAGGATACATATTAAAGTGATTCAATTATAAGGAAGAACTCAAAATCTTTTGTATCGAACTGGCATACAGGACACACTCCTGCAGCCCCTGTGGTGATATTGGCCAATTATATTATGGTTAAATTTGCCTGTCTAAAACTATTTAATCAAAGGCAAATATACAGTTTTTTTAAAGGGTAATTCCGTTATCATTTATTCACCCTTATGTCGTTTGTAAGTGAATAAAGGCCTAATTTTAATCTGTTCATCATATAAAATGATCATATCTCTTCACAAGACTCATATAGATTCATTTTATGACATCTTTATGATTTTTTTTTGTATCTTCTGGACTTTCAGTGAAGGGACTATGAGAGCCTGTTTCCGCTACTGAATAGAAAAAAAAGGGTAATTGCAACTTTTTTTCTCAGAATTGCATAATACAAACTCACAATTCTGTCTTGTTTTCACAGAATTCTGAGATATAAACTTGCAATTGCGAGTTACAAAGTTTACATCTCTAAGAATTCTTGTACATCTTGCAATTCTGAGAAATAAATCAATTGTGAGTTGTAAAGTCAGGATTACGTGATATAAAATGGCAATTCTAAATATTTTTTCTTTTTTCTAAATATTTTTTCTCAGAATCGTGAGATATAATCTGAGATAAAAGTTCTGGAGTCCAATTTTGAAGGGAAGCAATTCTGACTTTCTAACTTTCTAACTTTATATATATATATATATATATATATATTTTTTTTTTTTTTTTTTCAGTGAAAGTTGTTCATGAGTCCCTTGTTTGTCTTAAACAGTTGAACTGCCCGCTGTATTTCAGACAAATCCTTCAGGTCCCACATATTCTTTTAATAATATTTTTGTATATTTGAACACTGACGCTTGAAGAAAACACAATGCATGAATAAAAAATGATATTTTGGCAAAATTAGAAAAAATGTACACGTCTTCATTCTGTTCAAAAGTTTACACCCCTGGCTCTTAATGCATCGTTTGTCCTTCTGGAGCATCAGTGAGTGTTTGAAACTTCTGTAATAGTTGCATATGAGCCCCTCAGTTGTCCTCAGTGTGAAAAGATAGATCTCAAAATCATACAGTCATTGTTGGAAAGGGTTCAAATACACCAAAATGCTGAGAAACCAAAGAATCTGTGGGACCCGATGGGTTTTTTCTGAAGAACAATGTGCAGTTTAACCGTTAAGGACAAACAAGGGACTCATGAAGAACAAACAAACAAACAAACAAAAAAAAAAAAGCTGTGGATCATTGAGGTAACAACACAGTATTAAGAATCAAGTGTATGTAAACTTTTGAACAGGGTAATTTTTATAAATTCAACAACTATTTTCTCTTGTGGACTATATGTAAACATCTTTTTATGTGAAAAATATTATTCAGGTCAGTACTAAATAAAAAATAACATGCATTTTGTATGATCCCTCTTATTTTGGTAAAATAATTAACATTTTGCAGATTCTGCAATGTGTATGTAAACTTTTGACTTCAACTGTATCTTACAATTCGGAGAAAAAAGCTACATTTGTGAGTGTTTATTACGCAATTCTGAGAAAAAAAGCCAGAACTGGGAGACAAAAACTCGCAATTCTGAGAAGAAAAAAAAAAGCCAGAATTGCGAGTTTATATGTCACAGTTCTGACTTTATAACTCGCAATTGCAAGTTTATATCTCGCAATTCTGAGAAAAAAAGTCAGAATTGTGGATTGTGAGATAAAAAGTTACAATTACCTTTTAAAATGTAAAAAATCACTGGCAGAAACAGACTTCCATAAAGAGCAGAAACCTTTTAAGTTTTATTAAATAATATCTTAATTTGTGTTTTAAAGATTAACTAAAGATTTATGGATTTAGAAAGACATGAGGGTGAGGAAATGATGACAGAACTTTTTATTGATTTTTTTTTTTTTCATTTAACTCTTACAGTATATGCATCTCAAAGAGGCATACATGTAATTTCATTTTTTTTACACAGGAATTACAATCATGACTCTTTCTGCAGATTTCATGCCAACAGGAGGCGACAAGTGTCTTTATAAGTGAGTCACTGAATCATTCATTCAACCGATTTGTTCAAACACAATGATTTATTGCAGGACAAAACAAATAACTTTCTTTATTACTGAATAATTGAGTCTTTCAGTCAAAAACGCTTGTTCGTTAGGAACGCTTATAAAGTAAGTCAATTAGGAATGAAACAAGTAAGTCATTGAATCATTCAGTAAACATTTGTTCAAATAAATAAGAACAGCCTATAAAATATTATTTTATTTAACTTTAAACCTGAGATATATAGGAAGACGTGGTTCTGAATAAAGTCAGTTTGATAGCATTACAGTATTTACACTTTACGGAGGAATCAGCTGGCTTATTTACAGTTGACTTACAGCTATTTCTGCTTATTAAACTGGAATAGTAAAACAAGGAAACAGGTAATAGCCATGGCGGACAAACTAAAGACAGATTGTACTCTAGTTCCTAGTTAAGGCTATTTATAGTTAAGCTCATGTTAAATTATCTCAGTAATAGTAGCACATACTGCCTAGGCTGAATCATGAAGTCATCTTCTTTAACTCAAGACTGTACCCCCGGCCGGGCGGATTCCATGCCGAGCAGGAAACAGAAAACAGCCCAGCTGACATACATTTTCCCCCGTCCCTTTGCCAACCCCCCTCCCGGTTAGTCACACACCACCACGCCAGCACTGCCTCTGGCACACAGGAGCTGGAGCAGTACCAAATGATTATATACGCTTATTTTCATACAAACACACACACACACGTACACACACATTGTCCCTCTCTCACGTACGCCCGTAGACAGGGAGACTGTCGCATTGAATACAACGCAGCATTATCATTAACATGCAATACAGCTGAGAGAGGGGTGTATCAATTATATGGATTTATCATAAATGGATTTTGTGTTGTGCACACAATAGTCTCACTTGCTGACCATGTTTTATGTGCGCGGCCTCTTGTTACCGATTGCACCTGGTTTGCCAGAACAGAAGCAGGAAAAAAAAAATTAAAATCCACACAGCCTAATTAATGTACCGTGTCAGTAAAGCCTCTTTGCTTGTAGCCTGAAATCTTTCACTGCTTAATACAGGATAATTATGCTGAATTCTCCCTCTCTAATAAAGAAGAATGCTTTGAAAGAACTGGCAGGCTGAGCATCAGCCCTCTGATGAGAGAATAAGAGATATCTGTGTAATTATTCACTTCTCTTTGTGCAAATGGGATGATTACCGTACTGATCGGGCTAATGCACCTGAACCTACAGTACAGATATATACATGAGAACAATACACAAAAGGTTCTTTACAAATGCACACACCTGTGCAGATGCACACACCTGTGCAGATGCACACACCAGGGTGTGAGGTGTAGATTAGGGGTGGAGCGAGATTTTGTAGAGTGATTTTTATAGAGTGATTTTTTTTTTGAGTTTTTTTTTAGATGTTAGAGTCAGAACATCTGTGTTTGAGTCTCTCAAAAACTTTGTGTAACACATGTCGAAAAAATATAACCACAGTGATAATAGCCAAGCAAAATGTAAAAGATTACAAATATATATATATATATACACTACCGTTCAAAAGTTTGGGGTCAGTACATTTTTATTGTTTCTTTTTTTGTTTCTTTTTTTTTTTTTTTTTTTTTTAAGAAATTAATACTTTTATTCACCAAGGATGTATTAAATTAATAATTAAAAGTTTATTAAAAGTTAATAATAAATAATTTACATTGTTATAAAATATTTATATTTTGAATAAACACTGTACTCTTTAAACTTGTTATTCATGAAAAAATCCTGAAAAAAAAAATCAAATCACAGGTTCCAAAAAATATTTGGCAGCACAACTGTTGATATTATCCAACATTGATCATTCTAATAATAAATCCGCATATTAGAATGATTTCTGAAGGATCATGTGACACTTAAGACTGGAGTAACAGCTGATAAAAATTCAGCTTTTCATCACAGGAATAAATTCTATTTTAAAGTATGTTAAAATAAAAAACATTATTTTATATTGTAAAAACATTTTGCAATATTACTGTTTTTTTTTTTTTTTATATATTTTTAATCAAATAAATGCAGCCTTGATGAGCATAAGAGACTTCTTTAAAGACTATTACAAGTCTTACTGACCCCAAACTTTTGAATGGTAGTGTATATATATATATATATATATATATATATATCCTCTGGGCAAATTTGGTACAAAAGTTGGGTACTTGATATTGACTTCTTTTATGTTTAATGTTTATTAAACAGCTGTATAAATGCAATATTACCCTGTTAGTCAGATATGACCAATACAAAAATAATGAAAAAATACAATAGAAATATAGAAGAAATATTTTGGAAAGATTTCCGTTTTTTAAAATACACATCTTTAGTGACACTTAATGACTAATAATGTTGATGTGAACTGTGTAGAAGTGTGTAATATGCCACTCTCTTGCTTCACAACTGTACAGAGCTTGTGCAGACATGACGTCACATGATTTTACATAGTAATGTCACATGTCTTCTGAGTTTGTTTCCAAGGACTGTTAGTTTGAAGTTTTTCCCATGAACTCTTAGTTTGAATTATGTTCCATTGTTCTGGTGTTTCTTCCTTTGTGTGAGTTTGGTTTCTTGTTTTTTTCAACTCTTCCTTAGACTTCAAGCTGTTTCAAGTACAGCTTATGTCCAGCCTTGCATAGTTTAAAAAAATTGCAGTGATAATGGATTTCATAGCCTGCTGCAAGGATAATGTAATTTGGTAGACCCTGGTTCCCCTCACAACATGCCAATAGGAGTTTTCCATTGGCTTTTGGATTACCGCTGTATATACGCTTTGTCAGCAACAAATGTTTCTTACATGTTTTGTTCATTGTGATATTCTTCACAAATAAACAAAACTTTTATGAATTTTGAAGTCTTTGAAGTAAAAAGTTACTCATAGTTTGTTAGTCTTCTGTTGAAAAGTTTATGTTAGAATAGTAAAAGTGTGTAACATAAGGCTGAAAAAGTGGATTATTAAGTACCCTGCTGAAACATCCAGCATAAACCAGCATGGATTCCAAGATGGTCCATGTGTGTGCTGGTACAGTGCTGGTCCAGGCTGGTTTATGCTGATATAGTGCTGGTTTAGGTTGGTTTATGCTGATATAGTGCTGGTTTCTGCTGGTTAGTGCTGGTCCAAGCTGGTTTATGCTGGTATAGTGCTGGTCTAGCTGGTGGACCAGCATATCCATGCTGTTCTCAAGCAAAATGGAGCTGGTGATGTTGGTTCACCAGCATAGTTTTGCAAGGTTGAGTATCAGTAGGCCAGCTGTCTGTATGCAAATAGTGTTTTTGGGGACAAACAAAGTTTTCTGCATGCAAAACATACCTTATGCTGGTCCACCAGCACACCTGCTTACCGTGCTGGAGACTCCGTCATTTGTTCCACATTAGTTCAACAGTGTAGGACCATTGTTAATGATGTCACACGCTGTGGTGGAGTAATAACTTCTACTATTTAACTGATTAGAGATCTCTAAAATGCGGCTATATTGAATATGCCACCTGATGACTAATTTACTACTTTTTGTTCCCTGTCATTTTGCTGTATTTGATGTTTGATTCATCACTGGTTTGTGATGCTGTTTGCGAATGTTCGTTTAAACTATGGTTTCGGGAAACACTGAATCGTTGAACTATGTTGGTAACGACGGAACTTGCGACCATAGTTGGCTAATGATGCTTTTGGGAAACGCACCCCTGGTCAGGAGAATGACGTTTAATGTCTCTGACGATCTCTTTAGGTCCCATTTAGCCGCTTGTTAGCACGTAAGAAATGCTTAATAAAAAAAGCTTAATAAAAGTCATGAGTGCAATTACAGATGCATTTCACTGTATGCCATAAAATAAAAATATATATATTGAGCTTCTGTTAACCATAGACCTTATTTTAGGCATTTATCCAAAAACCCATTGACTTTGTGACAACGGATGTGGAAGTTTTAAAATGCTATTCATTTCCAAATTTAGGACTTATTCTTGCAGCATTTTATTTTGCTACAAAGCAAAGCTTTAGAGGGATTTCATCTCGGGGTGAAAATGGAAAACATGGATTCAGAGTTTTGCTTCACTCTTAAAAGAAACATTTGATGCCCATTTTCCACAAGTTTGTATGCTTCTTTAGGGTCTTAATAAAATGTCTTTAACATACTTCAGTTAAAATTTTTCTATGTTTGTGTAAAAGCAACTCTTCCTAGCACGTTACCATCAAAAACAAAACTAATCCTCTGTGTCTTCAGTGGCTGTGATGTCAGGAGAAAATAAAGACTCTTATGTTTACTTTTACATCCAAATACAAAGGGGAGAAGAGTGGAAACATGCTAATACGGGACAGTCCATCAGCGCTCATGGGCGGGGCTTGAGCAATGTGATGTCATACTGCTCAGAAAATCAAAACAGCTTGACTGTTTAGGTCTAAAAAAAAAAGAAAAAGAAGAAAAAAAGCGAAGTGAATGGATTTTTATCATTGTAGGGTGTTCACACACTGCAAAGACACATTTATATGCAAACCAAAGTTACACCATATGAAAGTGAATTTTCCATTCAATGTCGCCTTTAAAAACAAACTTTTTGGGCATCTATGGTTCAATGAAAAACCTTTAACATCGATGGAACCATTCCATTGTATTCCATTCCATTCCTAGGTTCTTTATAGTGAAAAAAGGCTTTTCACACACAAAAAATGCTCTTTTAAGAACTGAATTGAAAGGATTTTTCAAAAACCAAAAATGATTATGTTATGACAGCTCTTAAACAAACCTAAACCAGAAAACCACAGCTAATCAAGCAGTGCATCCGAAATGTACTGAGGTACTACATTTGAATTTGAACTTACTTTGTGACTAATGAAAAAGTATGTTCTATTTAGTATGAACATAGGTACTAGGCCTATAAACAAAATTCAAAATGTACTACATTCGTCATGGTGTCATTGTCACGTGACCTACCAGTGCCAGTTATGTCACTTCACTGCTATTCACAAATCCTCTCCTGTGGCCTCATGGGATGGTTAAGTGTCCTTTGAATACACACTTCAGAATCTCATCAGAATAAGAATTTCTTTCCTACAGTTTTTCAAATACTATGATTTTGGACATGCTATGCTTTTGGTATACTGTTAAGCACATAATATATATAGGGAAGTATTTGTTCGCAAAGTATTTGCAAAGTTCTTCTAGATGGCTTTAAAATAGCAGGCAAGTATTTTGGAGCAAGTTGGAACTACACTTACAGTAGCAAGATAGTGGGTCTCCAGGAGCAGGGTTGAAAACCTATGTTCTACTGCCATTTTTTTCAAAATGCCAATTTTGGAATGTTTATTTTTAATAGTGTTTAATTATATAGGTCCCATAAACAACAAGAGTGTCATCATGTTCAGTGTCTTTGCACTATAATCGAATAACCGTGAGATTGAGTGTGACTGTTTCACTAAGTGAAAGTGTCATTGCCTGGATTTTCTCAGCACCAAACGCTCCACACCCCGACAGGTCTATCCCCACTCCTGCTAGGTGAGAAGGAGATGACAGAGAAGCAGAAATTGAAGTTTCTCCGCAGGTGGGAGCCCACGCAGCCACGCTTTGACACTTGTCTGGAGGCTAAATATAACCGCTTGTTAGCTGAGCATAGATATATCGATCCTTTGGGCTCCTGGCACCTGTCAGAGTGCTTTCTTTCTTCACGTGGTTGACGTGTCACCCTTTGCCCAGTCACTCTTACTCACTGTGTTCAGTGTATGGTCCTTCCCCAGCCCCTGCTGAGGCACTGATATAGATGTTGTCAGCTCTGTCATATGATCATATGCTGAACGATTCAAGAATACAGAGCCTGATATGTGTGACAAGACATCAGCATTTCTGGATATGATAGATGTCTGTAAAAGGATGTCTTCACAGTATGAAGAGTGATACACAGGTCAGCATGTCTGTATGCTAGTAGTTTCATGCTCAGTTCCTTAAAATCTGCTAAGCTAGAAACTACTTATCAGTTAACATGAATAAAGCTATAGTCTTTGAATTATTTGTGTAGTAGAAAGCTTGAAAAAATACCACCAGCATAACTCTTTATGAAACTCTTTGAATGTCCAAATCCTGAACATTAAACATTTACTAGACTCCACATTTCCTAAAAATGCATAAAACACTTCATTTCTACATTCACTCTCCTAATAGAGGTCAATGTAAAGCATGCTGGGAAAAGGAAATGCTCTGCCCAGTTTCAGCAACAAAAGAACAGACCCAGCTCAAATGGATTAATTAAATTGAACGAATGTTCAAGAATTGTGTTGTATTAGTATGCTTAATTAGTTGAGTAAACTGCTAAATTTCATTTTTAAATAAACTTTAGATGAACTTTTATTTTACTGAAGCCATTTAGTGAACTTATTTTATTTTGAATATTTTATTTAATTTTGATAAATAATAATAATAATAAAAACTCACAAACATGATTACAGTTACATTAAATACAACTCAAAAAATGATTTAAAAAATGGTAAAACACTGCTACATATTTATTAATTTGTATTTATAATACTTCTATGTAAAAAACATACAGTTGCAATCAAAAGTATTCAACCCCCCTGACCTGCAACGGATTTTGCAAGAACTAATTTTTATTTCATTTTATATACATTTTCTTCACTGTGTTGTTCATATTTTACATTAAATGTAACTATATCATACAACCACAAAGCACTAATTTATAGAATTTGTATCATGCATGAGAAAAAAATAATGTGCTGGCCCTGCCCCCAGACCTGAACATCATCTTAGATTTCATATAGTTGACTGTTGACAAATGTGATGCAGGGGAATGACTCAATAAATCCAGTTATGACCTAAAAAATTAAAGATACTGGTGCAAAAAAAGGCCCGTATGTGTTTTATCTCATATTTATATATATCACATATCACATGGCAGCAAGAGCAATACGACACGAGTGCTGATTTTTTCCCGATCTATTACGAGCTTAAATTTGATTTTATAGAACAGTTCAGTAAATAAGAAGTTGATATTGTGTCATAATTTAAACACAATATTGTGTTTTTACTCAATTTTGCAGAGAACATACCTTTGAAGCCACAGCAGGAATCAATGATTCAAAGGCACATTCATAAAGACAGCCATTTACTTAATTCCTGAATGAATCAAATACTGAGATGTTTCTCACATTATCTTTTTTATGTTCCATAGTTTACGTGAGATTTGATTGTGGCAGTTTTGGAAATCTGGAAACGTAGTGCATTACGGGGTGAAGAGATTTCCAATACGGCCCCGTGCTTCCTCTGAAGGTCCCTTTCAGCCTGTAGCTCGCCACACGAGATCAAAGCAGCAAATCAATACGCAAAACACAGGAATACCAGCAAGACGAATGGGCTTTGAATGGGGAAGTGAAGTGGGAAATGGATTTTTAAGTTGGCCTGGAAAGCATTTGCAAGTGGCATTTAAAACAGAGGGGGATTATAAGGGAGAGGTCGCTCGGGCAGTAAAGATCCAAAGTGCTGCATGTCCATTATGATCACATTCATTACACAAGCTTAAGCACCAACACATGCCCTGGCTTGTTGATTTCTAACTAAAGAGAGTAATTGTAGAACTGTGCTTAATGTCAAGTGTCAAGCTTTTATTGAAAGTAATAAATAAGCTTGATAATTGAACCTGCACTGATGGGACTACAAGGTTGTAACTAAATCACAACGCCAATTGCCTTATAACAAATTAGCCTCAACCTTGAGAGGATCTAGTGTGAGAAATGAGTCCCAGAAACTTCCAGAACAAACCTGAAGAAGCTTAAAGACATATAAGCTAATGAGACCGATGACTTCGCTCACAGTTTTTTAAAATGATTAAAATGACCTGGAATCCAGTGGCATATAGATTTGTTCTCCTCTCAGGGACAAACGTTGGGTTTCATTAGAGCGGGACCCTTCACTTCAATACTGATTCTACTGATAAAAGTTGTATTGATGCTTTCCCTCGCTCATTAGCCCTCTAGCATAGAATGCTAATACTGTGCTATCCTGTTTTTCCACTTGTTATTGGCAAGGGAGAAAATTAAGTTTATAGTTGTTTCTTTAACTATGAGCACTTTTGCGCTTGAGCGCTGTTGAAGAAAGTAAACTTTCCTAAAATACACTTTTCACACTCTCAGTAGTTTACTTATTTTGTCCACTGACAGTGGCTAACAGTGTAGGCTGTATAGATTTTCTCTGAAAGTAATAGCAACTCCCACAGTAGCATTGATGCTGAATCGTATATGATGCAGCATTGGAGTGCTAAAAAAAAAAAAAAAAAAAAGAATAGGAGAGAGTGGGGTAAGTTGAGCCAGTGGCTAAGTTGACCCACCCTCTGTATCTTGGCAACTGTACACTTGTGTGACCATGTATTTTGGAATCACACATCATTTCTGCTAGACTGTGAAAAGGAGAAACACATGGGAGGTGTGGAAGGCACCCGTTTACTTTAAAAACTGTTTTTGGCTTGTCAGTAAAATTTTAGCAAAACAGATGTAATGGCTGTTACATCAAAGCAAATTTATCTAGTTTTTACCAACATGGTTCATCTTACCCACTGACTTGGGTCAACTTACCCCTAACCTGGGGTAAACTGAGCCACACGATCACTTTTTATATAAGATGCCATAATTTTAGAACCCTTTGTCATAGATACATTTTGATAATTTAAAATGATAGGAAACATCCTTAAAGTACTTTAGATACTTTCATTGTACGTCTTCCTCTTTTTACCTTATCTTGAGGACCACATAAGTGAATACAAAAATGTCTCAACTTAAACCCCACTCTCCTCTAACTGACTTGTTCACACTTTTTGCATTTATAGTTTAAGCAAATCACAGCTTGATGTATGAACTGATGCACAATAAATTATGTTTACCTTGAATTTCTTCAGACTTCACGTCTCATATTTTATCTCAAGATGCTCTTTAGGAATTTTCTGCTGATGGTAAACAAAAACATTAACTACTGAAAAACTTTGTGGTTGTTGGGGAAATGATGCCACAACTATGGGACAGTTTGAAAAATCTATATACTGTAAATCATTTTCACAAAATAAAAATGGAAATGCTGTGTTTATTTCACTCTGTGTTTATGATAGTTAATATTTCATATGTGATGGATTTTTTTTGTCTAGGACAAGAATAAATCAATCAAATCTATCCAAAATTAGAAAAGTAGTAAATGATGCAGACATGAAAGAAAAGTTTTCAGCTTGAACAAAAACCAACCCTTCAGTTTAGTTTGGTTTTATTGATATTTTCACTTTCCAGGAGGATCAGCACACACCAGATTGCATTGCTAGCAACAGACGTGTACAGTATATATGCATCTGTGTTTTTTTCATATTTTAGCCAACCTTAAATGCCTTGCCAGGAATGTGATAGACGTGTCACGTGTGATGTGTGAAACGCATAGCACCATAATGATAAGGTGCGAACACAAGAGATTGAAGATGGACAGCGGGACATCCATCATGTCCAGGTGGACACGCGAGCATGCAGTCCTGAGCTATTATTTCAAACTTTAAATTCATCCAGAGGTAATTTAACTTTTCATTGTCGCTTGGAGCTCTCACGCTGAGCAAGGACTGAATGTAGTTGACGCCGAAAAGCTGAAAATTACAAACAGAATGTGCGAGTGCCAATACCCAGCCTGCGTTCCCAATGAATAAAGTCTTTTGGATTACACCAAGCTCCTGCTGTTCACATTTGCAATTCCAACTCAAATCTGTCTCCACTTTCTCCATGCCCTTGTTTTGATACGAACATGTTTGTAGCCAGATGAGCACGAGTGTGTACGTGGAACACTAAAATATATGCTGGAGGCGCTTAAGTGATATAAGCACCTCTAATTTTAAGACACAACCAGCGTGAAAGTGCTCAGAGTGCTGACGCGGATGCAAATGTTGTTATGGCATAAGTGGGAAAAGATGGCCTTCTTCGTAAAAAGCGCTTTAGTAACATTCCACAAATGTGCTGAGCGGCTTCTCATAGTTTCATCTGCGTATCTGCTGAAGAGGTTTGAGAAAATGTGCCCCGTAAGAGGTTTTCTATGCATCTATGTCTCGGTGAGAAATGATAATGCGATATGTGGCATGTGATTTTAGCAGTTTCAGTGTGGCATAAAAGCTCAGGCAAAGCGTATCGCTCTTTTATTATTAGTGCTCTCAAAGAGCGTGCGGGATTCATTAAGTTTTCATTTTCATTCACTTAGCGGAAGTTGGAGACTAAGAACTATATTATTAAATCTTAAGCATGACAAAGTCTGCCATTTAAAAGTGAAGTTAAATAGAAAAACAATCTGCGCACAACTCCTGCACCTCACGCGGAATCAGAAAATATTTTTACCGCCACCCCGAACTGCCTCGTGTCACCTCATTCATCTCTCCACAAAATTCCCTCTTGGCCCTCCGCTGGACCTAATCCATTATCTTTCACCCACAGAAACAATATCCCAGACTGCCGAACGGCAGACATGCTTCCCTCCGCAGGATGTGAGAGGAAGACGTGGACCTCTGCATTAACCTTTCAGCCGGCTCTTTAGAGAAACGCTTAAGTCCACAATTCATGTAAATCACCGTACCGATGTTGGCAGCTCACAGAATAGACTGGTGCCGATTCTATTTCAGCTCTTTTAATTAATGTCATCTAATTCCTTCCCCCACTTCTTAATTGTGTCAGCATTCTCTGAAGGAAATCACAATGTGTAATAGCAGCCGGTGGGAGCGTCTGACCTGGCTGCTTATTGAAACTTTAAACCCAGTAAGGAGACATTGTCCATAGGGTGCAGTTAAATTGAACGTTGCGCGTCGCCAGAGGTGACTGGATCATAAAAGCCCCTTTATAACTATCCTAACTATATTTAAGATGTTATGCCACTGGAACAAAAGCTCCCCGGGTCTCACGGCTAAAACTCATTAAGATTAGTCTTTATCATTGTTTTCATCTGCGCAGACGTTGCCTACAATGATTTCTGATTTCCTGAGTTTTTTCCAGATATTATTTCAGGGTGAAAAATACAGAGTAGAGACTAACGGTTACCTAGAATGGACATTTTGATCTGATTTCTCACTAAAACTATCCTGTGCCCCATGAGGCCTTGCGTCAAAAGTGGGAGCGTCTTCCGGTTCAGAGTAAACAAGCGGGACGTGACACTTATTCATTCAATAGTTCACAGTAGTGATGGGCAAATAAAGCCTCGTGAAGCACTGACATTTTCCTCTGACCGTTTCGGGAAAAGATTCAAAGCTTCGAGTGCGTCGAAAACAGTGTCGAAAAATCTTGTGGTTAGTAAAAAATAAAGCAGCCAAAAGCCTGTAAAAGAAACTCCGTTGTTCGAAACATTCATCACACATTCCACAGATCGACTCATGTAACATACGCAAATAAAAGTCTAACAGTGTATGTTTGTTGAATTTCTGTCTCCGATAAATTAATTTACCCATAAAAACTGTGGCATTGAATGCTAGTATGGATATATATATGATGTAATAGAAGAACAATGTACACATATGAACTACATTTTTCGTATTACTTGTATGACTGGGTATTTAAAAATATAAATGAATAATATCTGGGGGTTCAAACCGACACACAAAGCGAATCGCGCACGGTACTGGAGAGAAAAACGAGGCTTCGTTTGTCGCTGGTTTCGTGATTTCTACACTGACCAAAATTATAAACACAACACTTTTGTTTTTGCCCCCACTTTTCATGAGCTGAACTCAAAGATATCTAAGACTTTTTCTATGTACACAAAAGGCCTATTTCTCTCAAATATTGTAAGATCTCTCAAATAAGGGGGGTCAGAAAATCAGTCAATATCTGGTGTGACCACCATTTGCCCCACGCAGTGCAACACCGGAAGTTGTACCCACGTTCTTTTTTACAGTAGCGCCCCTCGGAAACAGGTGGATACAAGTGTGAAATGGGTTTAGAGTTGGTTAGTTCATAGTTGGTCGTAAGCTTATATTTTTATGGAATATGTGACCTTAGACCACAAAACCAGGGTCAGTTTTTTGAAATTAAGATTTAGAATAAGCTTTCCATTGATGTATGGTTTGATGGGATAGGACAGTATTTGGCTAAGATACAACTATTTGGAAATCTAGAATCTGTGCAAAAAAAAAATCAAAATATTGAGAAAATCGCCTTTAAAGTTGTCTAGATGAAGTTATTAGCAATGCATATTACTAATCAAAAATTAAGTTTTGATATATTCACGGTACGAAATTTACAAAATATCTTCATGGAACATGATCTTTATTAATATCCTAATGATTTTTGGCATAAAAGAAAAATTGATTATTTTGACCCATACAATGTACTGTTGGCTATTGCTACAAATATACCCGTGCAACTTATGACTGGTTTTGTGGTCCAGGGACACACAATGGATGTTGACCGTTCCCATGACATGTACGAAGGATATACTGTTCTCAGTTCAGTATACTGTTTGAGTAACTAGAGAATGAGGTGGCAAAACCCAGCATCCCAGGATCATATACTCTGAGATATTGGTTTATTTCTAGATAGAGTGACTGTCAGGCATGTCTGAAAGTGAGTTTTGATTAAGTATCTTGTAGATCTGTGCTGACTCAAGCCAAGAACTGTTTCAGATGGTTCAGTTCGATTTGGTGAAATGGTTCATCCAATTCGCTAAAAAGAACCGCTGCATTCACGAACTGCTATTTGCTTTTATTATAACTTAATAACTTGAAGACAATAAAGCCATTGGCAATAAAACAAATGATTTTTTTAATGTAACAGTATGAGTGTGTGTGCAGCCTGCTCTGTCATTTTGACAAAGAAAGGCAATTTGAGTTTTATGTAGAGAACAAAAAAGGAATGTTTCTACTTCTGATGATGTATTTGTTTTTATTCTAATTTGTTGCCAAGATATAATAACTAAAAGGGTTAGCTCACCCAAAAATGAAAATTCTGTCAGTAATTATTCACCCTCATGTCGTTTCAAACCGTAAGACCTTTCTTCATCTTCAGAACACAAATGAAGATATTTCTGATGAAATCCGAGAGCTTTCATAGACAGCAACGCAACTACCACGTGGTAAGGTAGTAAGGACATTGTTAAAATAGTCCATGTGGCATCAGTGGTTCTACCTTAATTTTATGAAGCAAAGAGAATACTTTTTGTGTGCAAATAAAAACAAAAATAACAACTTTATTCAACAATTTCTTCTCTTCCATTGCGTGTTCATGAGAGTACCATGATGCATGTGTAATTGCTGAATAAAGTTATTTTTGCTTTCTTTGCACACAAAAAGTATTCTCATAGCTTCACAAAATTAAGGTTGAACTCTGATATCACATTGACTGTTTTAACATCCTTACTACCTTTCTGGGCCTTGAACATGGTCATGCCATTGCTGTCTATTCAGTGTCAGAAAGCTCTTGGATTTCATCAAAAATATCTTTATATTTCAAATTTGTGTTTCGAAGATGAACGAAGGGCTTACAGATTTGGAATGACATAAGGATGAGTAAATAATGACAGAATTTAATGTTTGAGTGAACTATCCCTGTCATAAAAATTTTGGATCTTTCTTTGGCTCGTGTATATGGCAAGAGATTCAATCCTGCAGCCTTTACTTATGAACATCTACTATAAGCCGCAAAATGCATTTCATTATATTTTATTTCTTGCCTTGAATTATTCTGCCAAACAGCATAAATACAACTCTCCATTTTTTTTTTCTGATTTGGGCTTAAGTGTGTATGTGTGGGTTCAATATGCATGATATCCTGCCAGACTTCTTGGCAGATTTACAGGTCCAAACCCAGGTACCCGTTGTCAGGGGTGAATGATAATCTGTTCTGGTTTGTTCCGCTCATTTTTCAGAGCAAACTATACATCATTACATTTCATTGCCTGCACTTTATTATGTATTATTATCAGGGCCAGATAACAGTGCATGGGTAATAAAATGAATCCAGCTGTACAACCCACTCCCACCCTCCTCTCCTACCTGAGAGACCACATCTCTGTTACGAATTAAAACACAGTTTAGTGTGAGTTGGCTTGTCTGGGCTGGTAGAGAAGCACACTGTTATAGAGGTGATTGCTGGTGAGAAGTTGGCACTGTATTTGTGAAATGAAATATAATTTCTAAATTATCCTAGTGGCAGCTAGTGTCAGGGTCCATTAGCTTTTGAGGCTAAAGGTGTTGTTATGGTTTGGAAGGAAAATTTTAAACAATAGCATATGTGAGTGTGTTTACTGTATGTTTATACTTGAGCCTAAAGTATTTACTAAAGTACTTTGTTTTTTAATCATACGTGGGTATTAAGACTATGGCTTAATATATCATATATTGTGTCTCTTACTGAAATATGTAGTAGAAAAACCATGAAAGACTTACTGTTATTTAAAAAATCTATATTTTAGACTGTGGGTGGGCGCCATTATTTAGATGACGTGAAATGGTTGCATTTACTGATATGATGACCACAGCTACTGAAAGAGCTTACAGGTGGCAATCGATATAAGCATACAGGCTTAAACCAAATGCCGCACCATCTTAGTTTTCTTTTTTTTAGGAGTCTAAACGCCCCCAGATATTGAGTGAAATCCAAGCTGATGAACTACTTCAGTGGTTGTGACGTCATGACAAGCGTCGGCATGTTTACATCCTGCCAGGATGGCATCTAGTGTTTCTTGTCTCCGCCATTTGTAAGTTCTTTCAGTAGCTGTGGTCTACCAAAAGCCTCAAAGGCTAAAGTAAAGTGAACAACGACAAAGGTCTTTAGGGTGTTTATTCATCCACAGGCATCTTCCCATTTTTTTCTCTTCACTTAACAGTGAAGACTTACATCACTTCTCTTGTTGTCCTTCAACTGAAAATTGCATCAGTATTTAATTTTCAGAGTTGTGTTGGGGTAAAAATAGCAACAGTTTGCGCCAGAAGCATAACGACTGCAACCATTTCACGTCATTGAAATAATGGAGCCCCCATAGTCCAAAATATGTATAAAACAATATGGATTTTTTTAAATAACGTAAATCTTTCATGGGTTTTCTACTACATATTTCAGTGAGAGACATCAATTACATTATATTAAGTCATACAAGTCTTAATACTTGGGGTGCCCTTTAAAGGAACACTCCACTTTAAAAAAAAAAAAAAAAAAATAGGCTCATTTTCCAACTCCCCTAGAGTTAAACAGTTGAGTTTTACCATTTTCGAATCCATTCAGCCGATCTCTGGGTCTGCCGGTAGCACTTTTAGCATAGCTTAGCATATGAGTTGAGCTAACTTAAAATTTTAAGGCAGCAAGAACACTTACTTTTCCAAGTTAAAAACAACCTTTTTTTAGTTTTATTGATTGAGTGTACTCGTCAATGCAGGTGTCTGTAAGTTTTACTGTCTTTAGTATTTTTGTTGTTGTTGTTGTTCGCTTTCCAGGGTTGCCAGATCTCAGTATCAAAACCAGCCCAAATGATACTCAAACTAGCCCAACTGTGTTATGGGGAAAATTGGCTAAGAAAATTTGATCAAATTTACATTCTGCAGAGTCAGAGTCAAAGATAACCTCCTTTCAGAGGATTTTCAGCCTTAGTTAAAATCACGTTCTGGGTGGCGGGGCTTTTCGGTTTAACTCGTGGATTTGGGAAAACTGCAGACTTGGCAAACCTGTTGGTCTCCTCTGTTTCTTTTTCAACTTTGAAACAATGACCAGTGTTTTCACCTTGTGGACAAACTAATAAGTGCAAAAATAAATAAAGTACATGTGTGAGCTGTGTGTATATTTTACCTTGCTTTAAATCGGGCTGTTCACTTACAGTACTCATATGTGATGATGACAATGTGGATCAAACGCAGTGTACGCATAGCCTAGGGTATGTGTGAAAATCAAAGTTTACTTGATGTTTGGTGTACTCCATAGGAACCAGCCAGATTTGAGTACCGAAACGGGAACAATTGGTCTGATGTGCGATAATGGCAACTGATTCACAAGGTAATGTTGGGGGGTCAGAGGGTTTTGCGCCTACTTGTGAATGGCTCACCAACATGTGCTTATGACAGTTCTCATTTTTGCTTAAAAAATGATTTACACAGTTCTCCCATGACTCAGAACTGAGGTTTACAGGTTTGGAAAGGTGCTAAGGTACCTTAGCACAATGGTAAGAGAAAATTACAGATAAAAATGCTATTTTTAAGTGTGAAAATATTATTCACATTGAAGATATTCGCAAACACTCTAGTAGCGTGGTGGAAATTAAACCCAGCTTGTAAATGCTAGTTTGCACTTATTTGCTATGTGTCATAATGCAGCCTCCTCCATTACTGCCTTGTTAGTCTTTTGATGCCCAATGATTTTTGTCAAAGCACATTGACTCACTGCTGTTTTGCTCGTTTTGGTTATGGACAGGACTGTGTGAGTTATTCATAAATGAATGGTCAAGTAGGAGTCCAAGCCGCTATTGATTGTGGAAATTCAAATTATAGTTTGAGAGAGGTTTGCATGTCGTGGGGAATATAAAATTCACCTCGGCAAAAACAGGCATGGTTTCACATGCATACAGTAGTTAAATGTAAAAGCTTTTGCGAGGCTGCTGAAACGATCTTAAACCATACATATGACAAATGTAATCCTCCATAAATTTCTGTATATTCAGTCTATTTTATATTAAAGTAAAAAACCTTTATCAATTGCACTTCAGGTCTTCAGTTTTCCACTTGAGATTTTAACCAGACTGCACTGGAGTGCATAGACATGGATAAATTACTGTAAAAAATAAATCGAATAATAATAATCTAATAAAATATAACAAACATCATATAAAATCGAATAATAATAGATTTTATAATAGGTAATATATTAAATAACAAAATATTATATTTTATAACAAAAAAAACATGAAAAAAAGAGAAGTCTTACATGTGTTATATTGCAATTATTTATATTTAGTAGGTTTTAAATACTATTTGGAATGAAATTGTGGAATGTAATGAATGAATGAATGAATGAATGAATGAATGAATACTTATTTACAGGTACGCTGAATTAATTTCAAATGTGAACCACATTTTTATTCTTTCAGCTTTTATACGGTATATAAACAGTGCAATATCAAGATGCTAATTTTTTTTATATTGCAGATGAAATTCAGTCAATTTTACATCGTTTTGCACAGTCACTTTGACCCAGAAACACATTCTGAGTTTTATGTACTGAAGCAAAAAGCAAAGTTTCAGCCAACATCTAAACGATTTCGGCAAGGGCTTGGAGTAGAAATGCAATAATTATATAATTAGAAAGCTTTTTACCTTGCAGCAAAATGTGTTCCTGGGTCAAGATGACAAAATGATCAAGCAGGTATATTGCATGTACCTATAAATTTTAAAATATTGTTCACACTTCTGCTGTGGTTTATTTCACTCTATATTCGGCACCTTTGTGAACAGCTGTTTACAGTATATGTAAATACAATGACAATCAACTGAAAGGTTCGTGAGCAGTTGCTGTGTTTGTTTATTATGTCACTGCTTCTAGGTTTTTCTCGCACTGCTAAAAAACCTAAACTATAGGGATTGGGTCAAGAGGTGATTCTCTTATTTGAGCAGGAGGTGAGAATGAACAGGCGGGGATCTCTGAGCCCCCAGAGTGGTGACACTGAGGAGGCCTGACAGACTGCTCCTCTGTCAGCAGATGGGCGGCATCTATAATTCAGTCTGGAGACTGTTGCATGCTGCTTCATTTCATGTCCTATCACCACAGCTCTCTCACAGTCAGTGTTAGGAAACACAAGGGCCACATCTACCTCCTTAGCAGTGACCCCTGAATCTGTATCGCAAATGCCCACCTGTCACACATAAAAGCTAAATGAGAACCAATAGACAGGTTTATAGCAGTGGTATGTGGTGGGTTTCAGAAATAGAAATGATTTTTAATCCAAAGTAAATTTATTTATTTAAAAATAAATATAAATGAATACTTTACTGAACATTTATTTAAAAAAAAGCATTTTAATAATTATTATTAACAACACTCCAAAAAACGCTGGGTTATTTTTTTTTTTATTATTGAACGCACCATTTAACCCATGCTGTTGGCTTACAGTCGGAGCGCGGGCTTTTCATTCTCCTCAGGAGCAGTGTTGCCAAGTTCGCGGTTTCTCCCGCGAATTGGGCTACTTTAACACTGTTGCCTAGGGTTGAAGTGACCCAAAAAAATGTGATATTTAGTATCTGAAATGTAAATTTATCAAGGGAATCTCAACAAAGAAACGTGTATTTTACACCTCAAAATTTTTAACACTGGACCCCCCTCAGAACGCAACCGAGCTACTTTTGGGCTAGTTTTGAGTAGCAATTGGGTGGATTTTGTTGTGAATACCTGGCAACTCTGCTCAGGAACGCGTGAGTCCTCAGTGGACTTTTTAGGTGAAAGTTTTATCCCAACTGTAAAGTCTTTATTGTGCTGTAAATTATTTTATTTTACGCAATGTAACATACAGACGAAATGTCAGTCAGCTATATGTGTCAGCAACGGTCGTTTCGTGTGATGTTAAGGCCTTGCCTTACATAACATAAAACTGAAGTTTGCAGTTTCCCCGGGGAATAGCAGCCTATCGCCGGCTCAGATTCCAGCGACACACCGGCACGAGAATCGGCACTATTTCGTTAAAAAGGATATCAGAGAACCGTTTAATGCACTTAAATTAAAATATTACTTTTAAATATTCTATTTTTATTTCTAAAATGTTTGTTAAACGAGTTTAAATGTATGCAAAGTTGAAAACTATGCTTTATAATTAAATTTGTTTTATATTTTCATCCATGGGTGTTTTCACTTATTAATAAATGCTGGGTCAAAGATTTAACCTGGCTGGGCTGAAATAACCCAACCCTTGGTTTTTCCATATTTGACCTAAAATGTATTTATCAAAATAACCCAGTTTGGGTTGTTTTAACCCAACGTTTTTTAGAGTGTATTAAAATTAGAGTGTATTAAACTCTTATTATTTATACTATTTTTAAAGTGGTAGTTTACACAAAAATGAAAAGTTACCCCATGATTTACTCACCCTCAAGCCAGACTTTTTTCAGACGAATACAATCAGAGTTATATTAAACAATTTTCTAGCTTTTCTAAGCTTTATAATGGCAGTGAATGGCTGTTGAGAGTTTGAAGCAAAATAAATTGCATCCTTTGAGGGGTTAATAAAGGCCTTCTGAAGTAAATCGATGTGTTTGTGTAAGAAAAAATATCCATATTTAAAACTATATAAACCATAAATTTGAATTAGAATTACGAAACTAAAATTTGTAAAGAAAAATGTCAGAGGATTTTGATATAAACCAAGAGGAAACTGGTTTCACTTTGCTGTAAGCAAAATTTGGTTCCCATGAGACTAGCATATTCTCACTGGAGCTTACACTACGTGTACGTCCTGTCATCTGCTGGGAATGTCACATCTCGTGAACGCAAGTACAACAGTTAGCAGAAGCTAGAGATTACGGTTTATAAAGTTTTAAATATGAATAGTTTTCTTACACAAACACATCGATTTGCTTCAGAAGACCTTTATTAACTCCCTGGAGCCACGTGGAACACTTTTTATGATGGGTTGATGCACTTTATTTTGCTTCAAAATTTCAACAGCCATCCACCGCCATTATAAAGCTTGGAAGAGCCAGGACATTTTTCATAATATAACGCCAGAAATCATATACATCTAAGTTGCTTGAGGGTGAGTAAATCATGATGTAATTTAAACTTTTGAGTGAACTATTTCTTTAATATTAATAGTTTAAACATCTGTTCAAGAAATATTTTTAATAAAATCTATATATACATGCAACTTATAATACTACCACTACTTCTACTACTAATATACAGAATATGCATACCTCATTATGCATAAGCATAATAGAATTTAGGAATAACACAATTAAAGTGATTCTCTCTAGGACACAGTAGCATGAGGGATGGCTATTAATTTTAATAGTTAATGTCTTTTACGGTCATTTTTTTAATCCCCTGTAAACACCCCAGGTGTCATGACGGTCACCGGACCTTTTATTTAACAGAGCTGAGTGGTCATTAAAAACCAGCACTCTCACACATTTTCATGTCAATTTCACTTCCATTTGGATGTGACCGATTGTGATAATGTCTGAGTGAGTTATTTACTGTGCCATTAGTCTAACCATTTCCACCCGTTTCCACAGATTTAATTCATTCAGTTGCAAACATGGCTTTTGATTGACAGGTTATAGAGGTAATCACAGTGAAGTAGAGGAGTTGCTTTTTCCCTGGCTGTATTTCATGAATTAATGCCGGTCCCTTGCTGTTGATGATGAATTCTGAGTGTCGCATTTGGACGGCGGTCCTGGCAGTGGCCTAGATCCGGGCCTGAGGTTGACATGCATTGCATATGCAGACGGTGTAAGTGTGTGAAGGTCGAAGGGTGGCGGGAGTGACATCCTGTTTCGATTAATTCAGTTTCACTATGTACCGCCCCTCTCAGATGCTCTTTATTTAACAATTCCATCCACTTACTAGGAGAAGTGTGTGTGTGTAGCAGGAGGGAATGAGAAGACGGTGGACCGTCTGTCAGGTCTGTATCCTCCTTTAACCCAGAAGTATTTGCTGATCCACCCACCCACACATGAACACAGACATGGGCTAATGTAATATTAACGGCCACTCTCTCTGCCCAATTCAGAAAGGTCATTTTCTCAGTTCAGTCTTTTCGTCCACTTAATCCTCGTCTTTTATTTATTTCCAGTGAGCCCATGTTAAATATTCATTTTAATGATTTAGATTCTGATGCAAAGGAAAATGGAGAAAAAAAAAATTGATACAAGATTTCTATAATTTGAATCATAATTATTACTATTATTATTTACAATATTTATTTAGAATATTTTAAATAACTCCTGCTGTTCAAATGAATATATTTTTTTTTCAGAAAATGTCCACATTTTCTATATATTCATATACATTTTTAAATCTAGCTCACCATTAACACATTCAGTTGCTTCTCCAGCTCAAACTACACATCCCATAATCCCACTTTTTCATTCAGGTCACATGATTATAAGCAAGGAGCAGATGGTACAGAGTCATGTGATGTTGTTAGCCGGGGTTGAATCTGAGAGGTTCTCCTGCGTCTGATGTGAGTGCTAAGTGCTCTCTCAAGAAAAAGGGTAATGTATGAAAATTACCTTTGTTCATTTGTGCCACTGGTTAAATGGATTGTTCTTTTTGACTGAGAATATGTCAGGTGGAGGTCAGTGTTTAAGGATGGAGAGGAGGTGAGGGGAAGGGGGGATGGTAGGCCTGAAAGGATGCTCTCTCATCACCGTGGCATTCAGAAAGAGCACTGTACGTTGGGATAATTGCATGTGATGTAATACATACAAACATAATGTCCCATCTGTTATGTGGGCTGAGGACTGTGTTTATGAATTTCTGTGTTAATCCTGTGCTGTGTTATTTGGTTTATCATGGCTGCGTGACGGGCCTGGATTTTTTTTGGAGAGGTGTTGTGAGTGTCTTGTCTTCTTCTGTTGGCCAATCAAATTTGCTTGCATTGTAGGTTTACTGTTCAGCTGACCATTTGGTTAAGTGGATTGGCCATAATAAGCTATTGTTTTCCTTTTTGGATATCTTTTGTTTTGCAGTGTTGGTTGAGTGAACTGAGCCTTGTGCTTTCACAATGTCTGTTGTGAGCAAGCACATGATGCTAAACTATAGCTATACTGTGTCTTAAACACTTACTATTATTGTGTGCAATACAGAAACAAATTTGGAATGAAATTCCTACTCAGTTCCTGATTTTGAGGGGAATTTGAAATTAAGTAACCAACAGGTATTGCCATTTAAATCTGAATGTAAGGAAGTTCAGAGTTTCGAAACTTAACGTAAATTTAACGTTCTTTCATTTACAAATTTGAACTAGAAAAAAAAGTTTGTCTTTAAATGTTGGCTTCACAAAGCTTTAAAATCTTTGATGTTTAAATGTTTTTAGACTTTACTTACATGTGTTTTGAATTTAATTGTGTCTTTTCTTATCCACTCTTTTACTGCTCATGATATGATGTTCTCTCTGCTGAGGGCAGATAGGAAACTCATGTTTTCAGATGCATAAGAAGAAAGCTGTAATTATTGTAATGTGTGTTCTGCCTCTTTACCACCACATGTTTTTATTTCTAATTATGTAATAGTTTGTAATATCAGCCCTTGATTCTATCACATTATTTATTTATTGCACGCCAAAACAGTTTCATGGCAGTTTCCCATGCTTGCACATTGATGTCCATCTACCAAAATCAACCTTTGACCAAATTATTTAGGCTGATGGAACATAATATAATGCCATTGACTGGAAGTAAATTTAATGAGAGTCAGTAGCCGTTTTGGTAACACTTTATTTTACGGTTTCTAAACTAGTTGCTTATCATCATGCATATTACTAGAATATTAGCTATTTATTAGTACTAATTAAGCACATATTTATACTTTATTCTACATGACCTTATACTACATCCCTAATCCTACCCAATACCTAAACATAACAACTACCTTATCAATTATTAACAAGCAGCAAATTAGTAATTTATTAAGGGAAAAGTCGTAGTTAATAGTGAATAAGTGTTACCTATTCTAAAGTGTTACCTACATTTTTTTTTATGGATTTTTTTTTTAATTATAATTGTTAAAATTTGTTTGTCCATTATGAAGGACCTTCTCTGTAAAGATCCTTCATAATGGACAATTATAACTGTTGACTTGTTGCCTAAGGAACTTTTCCTAATGAATGAATAATTCTGCATCTACTTAATTGTGAAAAAAAGTTCACTGGTATTAGTATTTCTTTTGCATGGGCTAATGCTGAAAAGCTAAACAGTTTTCCACAACGTTAGTATTTCTACAACTGTATTACGGATAAAATAAAATGATTTAAATCAGCAGGCTAAAGATCAGAAACATCACAAGCTAGCTTTGATATAGAGGTCAGAAGTTATTTAAATGTATTTAAATTCAATTTGTACTAAACAGTTCACACATATGATTGTTATTTAAATACATTTCTATTATGACAGCTTTTGTAACATTTTAGCTTGGTAATGGATATGACAATGTTAATGTATTTGGTCTTGACAGAATAGATCTGCTACGCCGCTGCTGCTGTTGGTTGTTGCTGTTGTTGTAGATTATGGCTGCTGCAGAGTAAGTCCAGGAACTTGCTACTGCCAATATATATGCTGATACAGTGCTGTGAGCATTTAAAACATACTGATGCTGCACAAGTAGCATATATAATAACCCGCAGCAAATCTATACAGGTGGAGCTGGGGAAGGTGGAGGGTTTCAGAGGAACCCTGCAAAATTCTCTAGTGAATTCTAACCAGTCATTTAAATGTAAAGCTGCAAGCTTATTGTCTGTGTATGCAACATGAACCTAGGCTGTGCAAAAAATCTGATGTGATTATCATGTGCATCTCATCAGTAATGCCGGTTCTGTGATTAGTCGTAAATCTCCATCATGTGCTGTCAGAAGGAGCAGCATTTACTACACAGAGTTCACTCTGTGAAGTTCACTGACAAGCTACACAATATCGAATTCATAATCGGAGACGATACATATCCATATCCATAACCATATACATAGCTCTGTGTAGTAAATGCCACTCCATCTGAAAGCACATGATGGAGTCTTACGACTAATCACAGAACCAGCGTTATTGACGAGATGCACATGATAATCGCATCTGAGTTTTCACACAGCCCTTCATGAACCAATCGGCTTGTACTAATTAATGTAACGCTGTGAATATCATTGGTTTGTAGTTTAAAGTCACCATGAAATCAAAATTCAATTAATTTGGCTTTTAGTGTGAATATGTTAGTCTTAAGGTTATCTATAAGCTAGAGTGTTTCAAAACAATGACAACATTTGCATTTACAAGATATTTAGCATTTAAAACTTACAGTCTGAATCAACAATTTTGATGACATGACCCTGCACTTCAGCTTCTCATCAAACTTTCTGTTCAATCAAATGCTCTCTAGAATCCGATGCGTTCCGCCCCCACACTATAAATACACGCTGAAGTGGCTGAAATTGGTCATTTGTATACAGAATTAGTATTTTCTCTACTGTGAATGGCACGTAGTGCATTATATAGGGGATAGGGAATGTTTTAGTGTAAATATGTCATCCATTGGCCCATAAGAAGTCTGACTTTGCGCTGTGTCACGCAAACCGCCGCAGCTCACACACAGTCTTCTGCTTCTGTCTAGAGGCATGATAGCACAGAGCGGATCATACATGCAAGTCTGCGCAGACCACAAAATGTTTCTGACCCATTTGAATTCTATTCAGAATGGTATATTTTTTAGCAATATGGATGAAATTGTGGCTGTCGAAACCCACTTTACTGAGCTCAACGGTTCTGGCCCACGCTTTTTAAAAAAGGGGACAGGACTGCTTGATATGTCCCGCCCTGTTTTCCTGTTTCAGTTGAAATTATGTCAAAACATAAGCACTTCAGTGGACCTTTAAATGGCTGTAACAAGTAGCTATGCAGGTGTCAAAACAACTTCGTAATCTATATACCTATGTTGATTCATGACAGTCAATAAATCTCATATTCTGTTGCTGTGCATGTTTGTTTACTATTACACTAGATCAGAAATGATTCACGGTCCAGATGGAACCAATCCAGGATCTGGATTAGGTCTAGTTCCAAAAGCTTCATAAGCCAAGTAGATTGTAGATCCATTGCGCTCAATGGTCTCTACGATCAGCTTCTTACACAATGTGTAATTCTTCACATTTATGTAGTTTTATTAAAGTTTAGTCTTTAACATTTCAAATTGTATCTCTTATGTGTATCTATTGCAGATTTATAAAGCACCTCCCCCCTCCACTTTTCGAGTCATTCCTCACCCCTGCTGATAAGACTAATTGCAAAATAAGTCAGTTTACCAAGGCATAGATCAAATTTGTTCAAGTACGATGGATTACATCATACAATCTCATTAATTAAAGCAAGCCTTTTTGGTTCAAGAGAAAGATAGAACACTATAGAAGAGCAATGCATTGTGGGAAATGAAACTAATTCGTATCTCTGTCACGTTGCTCTCTTTTTTTCCCCCCGCTTCACATTATCAAACAAAACTGCTCTGGCCTTGCTGTCGGGGCAAGACAGTTCACAAAGTCCTACGTGGGTTTTAAAGCAAACCTCGAGGCCCCTTTTTAGTTCCCGAAGCTGCCAGACATCTCTCTGACTTCAATTTTAAGAAACTGATGAGATAGCAAGAACCCATGTTCCCTACACCAGTGTGATTAAAATGCAATTACAACATCGCCATCCACATCTCAGGACCACTTTCATGATTACACTCGCTTTTGATTAGGTTGAGAAAGCAAGTTGACACAATGGCATCATAATTAAGAAGGCAATTGTCACATCTCGAAAAATGGTGCATCGTTGGACATAATTTCCCTGCCAATCTAAAGATTATGTTGTGTTTGCGACTCGGGTGAGATTGGGTTGTAATTACTTGATTGCATAAGTAAGTAACTCGAAATCTGCGTAATTGGACTGCATTATGTAGCAGCCGGTTTGGGAAAGAGCCAGGCTGAGATTTAATATGTGTACCCCTGCAGACAAGAGGTTTCTCCCAACAAGATAACAAGCCATGTGCTTTGGAGAAGTGTGAGTGGACAACAGTTAGCTCTAATTAAACTAATAACTGTTGTAATAAAAAGTGCTTTAAGATGAGGTATGAGACACACTTAGAACTAGTCAGGGCCAAAGCAGGGTAATTTTAATTTTTAAAATGTTTCACTTGTGTAGTCAGATATTTAAAAAATAAATAAATAAAAATACAATCCCATGAAGCATTGTGAATGACATAACTGAATAAAAAAAAAATATTTTTAATAGTTTTAAGAAGTAATTTATGCTTACTAAAGCTGAATTTATATGATTAAAAAATACTTTAAAAATAGTATGCTGATAATAATAACGTAATATTCTGAAATATTATTACAATTTAAAATAAACGCTTTCTATTTTAATATAATTTAAAACATAATTTATTCCTGTGATGGCAAACTTGAATTTTCTGCAGCCATTACTCCAGTCACACGATCCTTCAAAAATCATGCTAATATCCTAATTTGGCGATCAAGAAAGGTTAAAATGAGTTGAAACAATGCTGAGTTAATAATGTTGTACTCTCACTTTTGATGCTTCAATTGAACACTCTCAGATGAATAGGGCAAAAAAAATAACTAATAGTTATCACCTTACTTAGTTGATTGATTACATTGACAATTGTGAACATTTTTTGTATTACAAGTTTTGAATGAAATATGCACTAATTTGCATACATTTCTAGTACAAAAATCTAAACACTGGATGAAGTCAGTTTCATTTTTTTTTTTTTTTTTTTTTTTTTTGACATATTAGAGTCAAATGTTTTTACAGAGGGAGTTTTGGATATCTAATTTTGTCACTCCATAATTCAGAAAATATTTAGAACAGACAGAAAATAATATATTTTTACAATTTTTGGGGGAATAAAATATTGTATAAAATCAAAAGCAAATTATTTATGAACATTAAAATGTAAAGTTTGGTGTGTGTAAGTCCTACTGAAGTGGAGATTTATGGCTCAGTGTAGGACAAAAAACTCATTTTGAGAAAACAGCCTTTAAAAAGCGATGTTTTATTAACAAATTTAAGCTTGAGAGAATCCCTACAAATCCCTACAAATAACCAAAGCAGCACCCCTCCACCACCCCGAAAACAGTGTTTTTGCCTGCATTGTCTCTCCTTAAAAAAATAAAATTAATTAAATAAATAAATAAATAAAAAAATAAATAAAATAAATATGGCTCCAGGGGTAAATCATTAACAAGATAAAATTCTAATTTCTAATTTCAACATTATTTCTTCTTTGGACATTGTTCTTTACATAACATTAGTGTCAGTTGTACACAAAGTGACCAACATTTGGTTTCCGACCACTGAAGATGGGTAATATTCAACAATCTGGACTTCGAGCCTCATTGAGATCCCCATATCTCTGGAACTGAATAATGTAGTGTAAGATTCTAAAAGAAAAGTTTATGAAGAACCACAATGTAATATCATATTGTGATATCTTTAATGCTCCTTGAGTTATAAGCACACAAACTTTGGAAAAGTAATTTTTATGGCACTGGTATGTTCAATGCAGTAGTCTTGACAGAATAAAACAAGATACATTTTTAGTTTCAAGGTTATTTGTTCTTCAGACATTCCTCTTTAAAAGAAAATAAGTATCATATTTTTGCAAACTGACCCACATTTGGTTTTTGACCCCTGAAAATGTGTAAATTTTAACGATTTACTCCTGGAGCCATATTGAAATATCATTATCTCTGGAACCAAACCATACAGGGCCTTAAAAATAAAGATTCTAAAAGGAAAGTTTAAGACCCAATATCTAAAAGGGCATTAAAATATCTTTAATACTTATTGAGTTACAGGCATGCAAACTTTGGAGAAAAACTTGAAAAGTGCTGTTTCCCCATTTTTTTAAACTCTAAATCTAAGGTGAAATTGCCATTTTGACCTCCCTCTACAAAATAGTGGATTACTCGGTAAATATTCATCAATAACATTTAATATTTTGGCTTTCATCACTATACACGTGTATCTTTCCTCAGAAACAATATTAGCAAAATCAAAAATTTGAGCTGGGGAAGTTTTTGAAATTTGGTTGATTTGACATGGAATGACCCAATAATAATGTATTTAGCTTTATTCCACTTTTCGATTATTTCCTTTATTTTTATTATAAATAAATGCCTTTCCAATATGATATGTGATGTGAAAAGGGAGAAGGCATGAAAAGGCGGATGCGAACTTGGGTCGATCGCATCAAAGTCAACCCTACACGTTTTACTACCTACGCCACTGGAGCTGGAGTTTAAAAGCTTTTGTACTGTTGTCTAGCCCAACCACGCATTGGTGGTGGAGTTAGTGTAAATATACTCTGCCAAAAAGGTGGGCTATTTGCATGTGTAAATAGACGCTCTGTTTAATTAATCAGGCTTTTCCTTTGGCAACCCAATTGAAATGTTGCATATTGCTTATTGGATATATGTTTATTGTAGAACTAGAGCATATGGCTTGTGTGCAATCATGATGATATCGGTCCACAGTATGAGGTTAAAAAGGTCAGATGCTGTTTCGTTAGTTTTATGCTTGCACAAACTCTTTAAAATTTCCCTTACAGACACAGTGCTTCTAGTTGCATTCACCTTGGCATGTAACGTGCCTCAGATATCCGAGAGATTTGATTGTCGTCGGCTTCATTTTTGTCGCCTCATGTGATTAGAGGAATCCATTGATTGTATCATATTAGCTGAGTAATTGATTGTAACTGGTTATTAACCTCTAAGAACTTTATGTCCAGTGTGCCATTGCATGAGGACAGGCCTTAATCACTCACAAATGGCAGCCATTAATGAGATTAGTTCCTGGTTCTGCTCCGTAACTTTATTTGTTCCAGGAGGCATTGACAAGGGCATCCAGATGCTGAAGTTTACTTTTCTGTGAATTGATTTCTTTCCTGTTTAACCACACTCTTTGTCACCTTGATAAATGTGGGCTTACTGAATGTAAACTCCAATAAATATGACTTTTTAAATACAGCGCGATAGCACTTTTGCAATCCAGGGTTTTGAGCATGCTTATGAAGCCGGATCCGATATGATCTCCAAAAGACATTTTCTGGCTTTGATTATAGATGAGATTACGGGAGATCTGAGATTCAATACCTGCACAGCGCAACTATCTGCTCTATAGATAGGGCTACTGCACACTGTGTTTCAGTGTTTATCTGGTATACATCACTCGTTATTACTTTCGCAAAGCGATTCGCAGAGGACGACTTTGTTATCTGGTAATGCTTGAAGCGTACCATAATATAACGAGAGCCAAAGCCCAAAATAGTTTCTGCACATTATCAGATGGTGCATTGAAATGACACACACTTTGACAGGTTATGGAAAATGGGCAAATAATGTGACTCATCGAAGGCAGATTTTACCATCTGCCACATTACGTCAGAGAAACTCACATACATGCTTAAAATCTCATAGCATGTACTAATGAACACCTGCATTTTTTTGCAAGTTAAACTTTTCAAACTTTGTGTCTTTTTAGATACATCTGTCAACGAAGACTACATTAACAAAAAATTGTAATACTATGGTTTTGGTGTAGAAGTTCATTAAACATGTTTTACTACAACTGTATTACTAGAGCAGAATACTTAATGTTTTATGGCTGAATATACTAAATAATCTCTCTTTTATGTAATGAGCAATGTATTTCAAGTGCAAAAAGATGATAACTTTAATATTTTGGTTAGATGTTCTTTCAATAAGCACTTGCATAGTTCATTCAGTGAAGGTCAAACTGGTTGCTTGTGAGTCTTTTCAGACAATCAATTTAGAGATTCATAAGAATCATTTGTTCCTAAATTGCATTACACATTAGTTATGTGTATGCTTTTCATTTGCTGAAAAGATTCAGGTCATTAAATAAAGAGTCATTTGTAAATTAGACTTCCCTAGTTGCGCCGGCCATTTTTGAACCACTAAAACATAAACTGTGCTCATTTGAGTCATTTGTTCATGAACTGGACTACACTAGTTGCTCTATAACAGCTTAATAGAAAGGTGTGCTTTCTAATTATTTATTTTCGTTAGTTAAATCGCATTAAATTTAAATCACAGTCCCACAACTCAGATTAGGAATTATTTCTTTTGCGTGGGCAGTGCAGGAAGTGCAGATTATACAGACATGATAGGCATGAGTTTTTTCTGTTTCTTTTCATATCTGCTTTATTTTGTCGACAGTACAAGAGAGGTAATAAAAAAATATTCTAACTAAATTTTATCTCTGTTAGATAAATTTATAATTAAGAGTGCCTGAAAATGTAATTGGGCTGAATATGGTTATTCTGCTTCAATTCTGAATTCTGAATACATAATGCTGTTATATCTATTCTTTTGCAACCTTGCATATTACCATTTGATACAATCACTGTACAATGGTAAGTTCACAGAAGGAGATATTTATTCAGTATGAATTTATTCCATTCACTTTTATCAACTATTTTTTTTCTACTATGATGACATACTTCTTGCCCCTGCCAAGGAGACGTCCTGTGTGTCCTTCCTTATCTCATTTGGGCCAGCTATGCCATGATTATGTTGGATTGTGGGAAACCCATCACCAGGATGTACTGTAGCTGTAGGGGGAAACATATGTGGTGTGAGGAGAGAACCAGAAGGCTGGAACTTGGAGGTCCAGTGTACCATCTGCTTCCCTCCCCTTCATGAGCCAGGGAGCCCTCGGAGCTCATAGTGAGATCAGCTCTCCCAAAATCCAACCCTAAAACAGCTTGTAATCCCAAAGGGGGGGTCATAACCATGTCCAGCAGTGGCATACAGCACTGGCAGCCAAAACAGCCTTGGGTCCTGTATAAATGTCTACATACATCACATGCCATCATCTCGTTAAATGGCGGAATTGCTGCCATTAGGAGAAAACCAAAGATGATTTACCCCAGAAGCTTGTTTTAGACGCAAATTGCTGCATTCTGATGAATTCCACACTCACACAGTGCAGGAATCTTTAAGTATGCCAACGCATGACCTCAAGTTTTACCTTGACATATGCGCTTCCACAAATAGAGACAAACTAGCATTACTAATTTGTTTTATTTAGAGCAAACATTATGCATATTTTGTTTTAACATTGTGTGAAAGTTTCATCTGTAGTTGAATGCAGTGACAGTCCCTGAGGTAAATTTTACAATGTAAATCAATACAGAGCAAATAAATGAAACTTTACAGTTTGCAGCACATCTTGTTTTCTGATTAATTTTAATAATAAACACACTTTCAATATTATCTCAGTAACAATTAATAATTTACTACAATCTTTTTGCAACCCAACGGTGAATAAACTGAACAAATCATGTTCAGTATAGAAATATGTAAAATGTTTTACATAATTTGGAATTGCAGAAAATGTTTTTTAACAAAGTTCGAAAGTCAAAAGTTGTTAGATTTACTTTCGAATCCATTTTCGTGTAATTCACATGACTCCAGTCCACCAATGTCTTGTGAAGTAAAAACCACAACAACAACATGTTTGTCATAAACAAATCCATCATTAAAATGTTTTTAACTTTAAACTTTAAATCTAAAATACAAGTCTTTCTCCAGTAAAAAAGTTGCCTCATCTGAATCAGGAGAAAAATATGCACATACTGTATCAAGCACCATTTACAAGCAAAAACAGTTGTAAACCAATATTTCTGGAGTAACCATAGTTATTGATTATTCATTGCATTTATAGCAAAGGATCCATTGGTGAGCAAGTTGTATAATGCTCTATTTCTCCAAATCTGTTCCAATGAAGAAATAAACTAAAATCTGCATCTTGGATAGCCGGAGGGTAGAGTAGATTTTCAATAATTTTTCATTTTTGGGTGAACTTTTCCTTTAATTTAGTAAGTTTTCTTTTAAATTTGTGGCACACCCACGCTGTAAAAAAACAAACAACAAAAAAATATTTCAAAATTTTTTTTCAACTGAATACACTAACCAAAATTATAAACGCAACAGTTTTGTTTTTGCCCCCATTTTTCATGAGCAGAACTCAAAGATCTAAGACTTTTTCTATGTACACAAAAGACCTCTCTCAAATATTGTTCACAAATCTGTCTAAATCTGTGTTAGTGAGCACTTCTCCTTTGCTGAGATGATCCATCCACCTCACAGGTGTGGCATATCAAGATGCTGATTAGACAGCATGATTATTGCACAGGTGTGCCTTGGGCTGGCCACAATAAAAGGCCACTCTAAAATGTGCAGTTTTATCACACAGCATAATGCCACAGATGTCGCAAGTTTTGAGGGAGTGTGCAATTGGCATGCTGACTGCAGGAATGTCCACCTGAGCTGTTGCCCGTGAATTGAATGTTCATTTCTCTACCATAAGCCGTCTCCAAAGGCGTTTCAGAGAATTTGGCGGCACATCCAACCGGGCCTCACAACCACAGACCACATGTAACTACACCAGCCCAGGACCTCCACATCCAGCATCTTCACCTCCAAGATCATCTAAGACCAGCCACCCGGACAGCTGCTGCAACAATCGATTTACATAACCAAAGAATTTCTGCACAAACTGTCAGAAACCGTCTCAGGGAAGCTCATCTGCATGGTTGTCGTCCTCATCGGGGTATCCATCTGACTGCAGTTCGTCGTCATAACCGACTTGAGTGGGCAAATGCTCACATTCGATGGCGTCTGGCACTTTGGAGAGGTGTTGTCTTCACGGATGAATCCCGGTTTTCGCTGTACAGGGCAGATGGCAGACAGGATGTATGGCGTCGTGTGGGTGAGCATTTTGAATGCACAGAGATACCATGATGAGATCCTGAGGCCCATTGTTGTGCCGTTCATCCCACGACCATCACCTCATGCTGCAGCATGATAATGCATGGCCCCATGTTGCAAGGATCTGTACACAATTCCTGGAAGCTGAAAACATCCCAGTTCTTGCATGGCCAGCATACTCACTGGGCATGTAACCCACTGAGCATGTTTGGGATGCTCTGGATCGGCAGCGTGTTCCAGTTCCTGCCAATATCCAGCAACTTCGCACAGCCATTGAAGAGGACAACCTGATCAACTCTATGCAAAGGAGATGTGTTGCACTGCATGAGGCAAATGGTGGTCACACCAGATACTGACTGGTTTTCTGACCCCCCCGGACCCCCCAATACAGTAAAACTGCACATTTTAGACTGGCTTTTTATTGTGGCCAGCCTAAGGCACACCTGTGCATTAATCATGCTGTCTAATCAGCATCTTGATATGCCACACCTGTGGATGGATTATCTCGGCAAAAGAGAAGTGCTCACTAACGCAGATTTAGACAGATTTGTGAACAATACTAGAGAAATAGGCTTTTTGTGTACGTACAAAAAGTCTTGGATCTTTGAGTTCAGCTCATGAAAAATGGGGGCAAAAACAAAAGTGTTGCGTTTATAATTTTGGTCAGTGTATAATTTCTTACCCCACTGACTTAAAATTTTCAGTTTAATCAACTAATTTTAAGTTAATTAATGTTAATTTAAGTGACAACTGGAATATTTTAGATGACTGAACGAAAAAATTTAAGTCAGCGGGGTAACAAATTATTTTAAGTTAAGAGTTACTTAAAATAATTCATTTTCATTATCACTTGTTGCATTAATTTTGCATGGACTTTCAGCCTCTGTTTCCCTTTATCTGATGGACTGCCACTAGTTGTGTGTAGCCTGCTGTGTTGGAATATGCCAAATAATCTTGCATTTGTCACCCAGCTCGGCATCATTGTGTGTGCTTCAGGCTAACGTTTGTCCAGACACCCAGACCCACCATTCAAACTCTCTCCTCTATTTCTTTTTATAGCTCTTTTACTAGCACTTTTGATGTGGTGACTTGTTCTCGTACGCTGTTGGTACACATGTTGACCTGTTGAGATGGTCTTAGGTTTCAGCCTCACATTCTGAAATTGAATTGAAATGAGTAAGACTGTGTTTAGCCCCTAAGCGTCACATCAGTGGAGTCCTACCACATCTCCTCTGATTGACCTCACCACGCGCTATTGCCCAAAATAAAGCTGTAGATGGAGCGTGCAATGTTGTTGTTTCAGTCTGTGCAATTGCGAGCTGCTTTTTTTCTCAGTATTTATGGAAGCCTGTTTCTGTATCAGTTAAGAAATGAAAGGCAATTGTGGCTATTTCAACTTGTCAAATTCGTCTCATAGTTATGACATACTCAAACTGATAAGTATTAGGGCTGCACGATTATGACAAAAATTGTCGATTACTCCCTTGAAATTGTAATTGCAATTATTAATTACGATTATCCTAATTTACATTGATTGATGTTTAGAATAGCTTTATACCATTGTTTGAAGCATCTGCATACCACATTTTTATATATAGTTTCTTTAAATATATAAAAAGTAAACGCTTAAAAATTAAAACAATGAGGAAAAAAAAAACCTTAAGATAACCTGTAGGAAAAATACACACACACTCTCTCACACCCACACCCACACATCTTAAGAAAGCAGAATAATATAATAATAATTTTTTTTTTTTCGTTTTTTTTTTGTAATTGTGCCTTGGAACGATTACATAATTGTGACATATTAATATGTCATGACTATGAGACAAAAATGACAAGTCAAAATTCTGACAAAAAGTCAAAATTATGACAGTCATGAGATAAAAAGCTGAAATTATGAGAATTATAAGTATTAGTATCTCATTTCAACTTTATATCTCAACTTTTTGTCAGAATTTTAATGTCAATTGACTGTCAGAATTATGACAAACCCATAATTTTGACTATTTCATAATTTAGATTTGTAATCTCGTAATTTTGATTTATTTCATAGCTATACGTTTTCTTTTGACCTAGTATGTCATACTTTTGACTTATGACATTTCATAATTTTGAGTTTTTATGTCCTAATTATGATTTACCAATGCGTTTCTTTTTCTTATTTGTCTTCCATATAATTATGTAATTCACTTTTTAAAACTTGATCTCATATTGTATTTATCTTTTTTAAGTAAAAGCACACTTTCTTAGGTATCTGTGTGAGTCAGAGACATTTTTCATGAGAATGTTTTTTTTTTTTTTTTTTTTTTTTTTGGTAGATTGAAAACAGGGTGAAGTGAGTGTGGATGCATTAAAAGCATTATCTCAGCATACACAAGCCATGTGCTCTGTTTATCTGCTGAGTGAAGCAAAAGACCTAAAAGGAAAGATTGTAAAGATATAATTTGCAGCTAAGTGCATTTGCATAATAAAGTTCTGTATCTGCATCGTTTGTGCTGCTCTGCCATTATAAATTTAGAAATGGTCATGAACCATTTTTATGCGTTTTCAAATTTCACATTATGTGTGCAGAGTTTTCCCTGTGGTTTTGAAGTTATAGTAGAAGCAATTAATCTTCGTAGAATATCACACCTAAAGTCATGTATAGAAGCAGCTACAAAAGCCTAACCAACTGATACAAAGGGATTTGTGGGTAATTTAGATGACGACCATATGCAAATGGATGGTTGCTTGTGGGCTGCGCTCAGATGAGAGCAAATTGGTCTATCTCGAATTTGAAAACTTTCCAGCCAGGATGGCTTTGTCTGTCTTCCATTCACAATGGAAAAAACTGCAGAAGAGCCTTTGAATCCCAGGTGACTCATTTTAAATAAATTATGAGGCAGAATATGTTGATAAAGCCAAATGACACATAAACAGCAGAGCCAGGCTTGCCTTATAACTCATCCAAATGCACAGAGAGGTTTATTGAAAATAAAAAAAAAACATGTGAACAGTCACCTCCAGCTCTCTAACAAATGAAATCATTAAAGTCTCTGTGCTCCACTCCCTTTCTACTGAATTCTTCTCTCGCCATGTGGACAGGTTGTGTTTTAAGTGTTATTGATACTTACCTGGCCCAGCTGTCTTCATATCTTATAAATGTGACAGTATCATCAAAAACAAGCCAGCCCATCTTTTCTAAATAGAGCAGCTGGTCTTATATGGAACCAGCTGTAAAAAAAACACTCCATCATCAAAAACTAGGTGCTGCAGGCCACAGATAAAAATTTCGTAGTTCACCACCCTCTTATTATATGTACGTTGTTAGAAACTGTCTGTCTTATTCTCCTGTAATTGTCTAGATTTTCATATCCTTAGTGAATCCGATGCAGAATTTTTCAACAGGTGCTTAAGCACATACATTTGTTCTTCCCCTCATTCTAATGTTGATGAATCCAGATTATTTTAAATGAGAGAGCACATGCCCGCAGGTGGTAATTAGCATAATACACGCCCAAACTATCTCTATATACGTGCTTTCCACACAACCTATGCATAGCCATTTGTCACTCTCTGCAAGCGTATTATTATACTCTCCAAAGATGCAGTCTCGTCTGAAAGCATGAACACACATCTAATTTGAGTAAAGCAATTTGTGGCATTGAAAAAAACGGCTGAAACAAAATTAACAATTTATATATAGGACAGTGACTGTCTTGCTCATAGTTTGGGAATGTTTATTAAAGATCCAATGAGGAAACTCTAATTTAAAATTAAATATACCATAATCAACAGTTTACCAGCAGATTTACCAATCTCTAAAAGTTGAAATTACGCGGATGCTGTTTGTAGTTCACAAAAAAGTGGCACACTTTTATTCAGGGTTTATTTTCGTTCCTTCTTTTTAGATTTCAGTCGTGTTTACATTTCGACTCTCAGTCCTCTGGGTCAAGAGATTGTTTTAGGGCAGTTGGTAAATGGGTTTAGTTTTTACTTGAATAACCCTTATGAAAATTAACCGTGGTTTTATTATAGTAAAAGTGTAGTAACCACATTTTTTTGGCACATTGATTACCATTTGTATAACCATAGTTGCACTGCAAATACCATGGTTAAATTATATGTAGCAAGACCATGGTTAATTTGTGGTTATCGTGGTTTAACTATAGTAACCATGTTTTTTTTTTTTTTGTTTGTTTGTTTTTTTTATCTGTAGTAAAGCCATTGTTAATTTGATCAGGATGCACACATCACATTTTCTGATAATCTTTCTTTAAAATAACCCTGACCAAAACGGTGATGTATGATGTGCTTGAAATGGAAGTATATGAGGATTAGTTTGTTTAGAATCATATATATATTATATTTGTTAAAGAATTTTTGCATTAATTTTTAGAAATGTTTGCTGAATAATTTAGCTGCCAGTAAGGATGTGCCCAAATAGTGAATCTATATAGTGTTTTCACGTTATGCCATCTATCTGGAAGTTGGCCATTGCGGCGGCACTGAATGTAAACAATGCTATTGAACCGAATAGAACTCATGCATGGGCTTGGCGAAAAACGAAGAAACGAAAGTAGTTCACTATGTCGGGATAAGAAATAGAAGGAAGAACTGTCGGGTCATCAGTCCGCGTCAAAGGAGGCAGACTGTACGGATATTGACAACCTATTACAGAGCGTGATGATATGGACTGCCCTACCCAGATAGCACATGTACGTCTGCTACCATGCTGCTGTTTATATGCTGTTTATGCTGCTGAGTATTGCTACGATGTCCTCACATCCAGGTACCTGACCAAGAACGTGATGTCAGTGCAAACCCTCTATTCATAAAGGCACGGAAAACGAATAACGCATTTTACAGAGCCACTAAAGGGATATGGTTAGCCACTTACCATATGAACAGAGTAAGGACAGATTGTAGGATGATGGCGAATGATTTGTAGATCCTGAGCATCACTGACAAACATCTGATCTTGTAAAATGTGTGGCACTGCCGCTCTATACACAGAGAATGTGTGATTGTGAATCTCGAAAGTGAAAGTAAAAAGCGACTCTCTGATGCCCACAGATTATACAGTATAAATACTTAACAATATATTTGCGAAAGAACGTGGTATTTGGATTGGGACACATCCCTAGTTGCCAGGGTTAAATTGTCAATAGATGATTGGACACATGAATTGCAACTTTGAACACACATAATGGAAAAAACAAAAAACAAAAAAACATTTTGCCTATTATGAAAATTATTTGACTCAACAAATAGTGAAAATTATTTTCTGTATAACAACATGTCACAGATACTGTTTATATATGTTACATATCGCTTTACAAAAATGAGTAGTAGACTACTTCTGGGTAAATGAAATCTGAGATCATATGCAGACACACTATTACAATTTTAGAAAGACTCATAAGTGCCTTTTACTTTGCTTTGTGTGTCAAACAATGCTGCTATGAAGATAAGCACCCCTGGCATAAAAAAAAGCACAGCCTAATAATTTTCCCATTGTACTATTTTCAAAGCCATGTATTTCCCAGACCTCTTGTTAACGGCTGATTACTTGGAAAATTGTGTTGCGTTATCCTTGAATCTCTCAGCAGAATCCTGTTAGGGAATTCTCAGCAAGCTACAAGCGTGAGATAGTGGGAGAAATTACGTTTCACTCGCATCCTCCCCCTCATCATTAACAAGCTTGTTAGAAGGGATGTTTTAATGATGGAATTCCAAACTTGTTTGTTCGCCAGCTCGTTTTGGTGGCTGTTTTGGAGACAAATCATGAATGAAAACATGACCCGGTGTTCTCCGTGAATAATTGTGGAACAGTGAGTCATTGGCTTAGCCACTGCTTCCTTATTTTATCTAAAGGGAGCTTGTTAAGACTTGAAAGATTGTATAAAAGCACCCACCAGTGAAACAAAGTTGACATCTTCTACTTCCTTTTTGGCAGAATTTGGATGTCTTGATGTCTAAATGACGCTTATTGCATGTGGTAAATGTGTGAGTGCTGTGAAGTGGCTGATGTGGTGTTAAAAGGGTGAATCACTTGCACTAGCTAACATGACTTTAGGCCGCTATACCCGGCTCCCGCATCGATGATGACCGCTCGATCTGATAGGGGAGGCTGGATGATGGTTATTTTTGGGCGAAAATTTTTATCTCAATAATGAGTTTTTCTTATATGTGACAGGGCAATTGTACTGTCTAAATTTGGGTGGGTGTGTGTGGGGGTGAGTGCATATGTCCTTCACTCTCTGGTTTTGGAACTGAATGTCAACACCATTTGAACAAAGACTTTTGATGGGGCAGCTTTAGAGATTGAAGCTTTTAAAATCTAACGAGCAATCCCACTGTTTACAAGGCTGACAGGAATACAAAGAAAATAGACAAATGGCCGTGGAAGAAAATTTATTTCTCGCCATGTTGCTTAAAAGTAAGGTTCCAAACTCAAGAGCGACAACTTCGCTCCAAAAAGAGATTGTTTCATATCAAAAATGAAAATTCTGGTATCTTATCCCCCTTATTTTTTAATGCGGAAGTAAGACCTTTTTTTGTGAATGTTAGAAAATAACGAGAACAACAAAAGAGTGCAGTAAATGATAAAACTCTTTGTACTACAAACCAGTGTGTTCATAATTAAGATAATATATTAAAATAATATTGTAAGACACACCAGTTTGCAATATCAAGCAGAAAAACAAGGTGTTTTGTACAGCTAAAAGTAGATGGAAGCCAAGGACACCGGAAGCCTGACACATCAAATTAACAAGTGGTCGCACCCATTCTTAGTGGGAAAATAAGATGGATACTTGCCCTCATGTTGCTACAGATCCTTATGTTTTTTTTCCTCTAGTGAAAAAAAAGAGATGCTTCACTGTGTCCAAGGTGCACATTACATATAATGGAAGTATGAGATCACCAATAAAATAGGTTTTTCTTCACAGAAATTTGAAGAATCTAATTAGAGGAAATGGTAATGGTGACTATGTCTGAACGCTCCAAAAAATAAGGAGGATATGTTACTAAAATTAATCTAAACACATTATTGTATGGCTGTGCTCTTATTAATTTTCTTATTTATTTATTTTTTTTAATCTGAACATCAACAATTATAATATTTATTATGTGTTTTTATTGTTTATAAAAAAACAAAACAAAAAAAACAAAACAGTTTTAAGGTAAAGTGATCATGTTTTTTTTTTTTTTTTCTCCAATGGTTAACCACCTAATTTTATTTTCTTTATTTATTTTTTAATTACATTTGAAAAACATATATATATATATATATATAATCCAATTATTTATTCAGTAAGTTTTTTTTATTTTTTTATTTAATAATTATTCTTTAGACTTATATTAAACCACCCTCTGGTCTCTGTCCATGTTTTTATATAATTATGAATTTGTGTAAATATCATATAACATAAATTATACACTTTCAGAAAACACGGGTACAAAAGCTGTCACTGTGGCTATACACTGTAAAAAAACAAACAAACAAACAAGCAAACAAAAATACACAATTTGTTGAGTAAACTTAAAATTATTTCTTACCCGGCTGCCTTAAAATTGTAAGTTCAATCAGCTCAAATAAGTTTAGTCAACTTGAAATGTTGGGCTGTACTAAGTGACAACTTAGATATTTGAGTTGATTAAACAAAAAAAAAAATGTTTGTTAAACTTAAAAGCTGGGCTTTTTACACAGCAGCCTTAAATATTAAGTTGAGTGAACTCAAAAATCTAAGTTGTTACTTACTTAACATTTAAGGTTGACTAAACTTTTTTTAAGTTGACTGAACTTAAAATGTTTAGGCAGCCGGGTAAGAAATTTTTTTAAGTTGACTTAACAATTTTATTTTTTTTTTTTAACAGTGTACTTTCAATAGGTGCTAATATATACCATTTGGGTGCAATTATATACACTTCAGGTACTAATACCTTTAAGGTGCTAATATGCATTTTGGGGTAAATAAGGTACAAAAGTGTACCTTTTAAAAAGGTACTGCCCCAGTGACAGCTATTGTGTTTTTATTTTATTTTATTTTATTTATTTTTTAACGTTTTTCCCCTAAGAGTGTACTGGTTTAGAGAAACATTAGGTTAAATAGATAATGTGTGTGTATGAGTCCTCTTTAGAATCCCTCTGTTAGCTTTTTCATAATAGGATTGAGTGTCTAAATGAGGGCTTTAAATCAGCAGGCAAGCGTTTAACAACATAAAACACTAATATTAGATCATTTTGAATGGTTAGAGTGAGTAATAGCTTTAATGATTGGTTTTTGCTGGGTTTTCCTTATTTTTTTCCTGCGTCAAACAAATGACACCCTCATGCGCTTTGACGCACATGCATGGCACCATGTCAAGCTACTGTTCCCTTTACTGCATTGTTATATTTAACAGTAGGCGATGAGTAGGCCTACATCAAATCTGCGCCCACAGAACTCTGCAGAAAGACACAGAACTGGAGCAGCCATCATTCACAAAGACATCCCTCACCCGTTATGTGTCTTATTAATTATTTTGGCTTATTAATTTGAAGTGTCTAGTAGAGTAAGATGAGGGGGCATACATTTTGTGTTATGACAGCTAAATTGGCAAAAGTTTCTATTTATTTCCTTTAATAATGCATTAGATACATCTCCATCCTGTACATGCTAAACATCTGTCTAAACATGAGATCTGTCTAAGTATCACAATCACGTTGTTCATTTCTCTTACTCCTAAAGCTAATAAAGCTACTTCCCCAACAAACAGTACCATTTCAGATACAGAAGATTAATGTTGGATTTAGAATACAAGAAAACCATAATTTTCACACAGCTCTAACAATCCCTCTGATTACATCTAGTATTTGCTATTTGTTGTGGGCAGTGTGGCCTTTACTTCCATTTAACCATCTCGAAATCCATTTCACAGAATTCTTCAGATTTTCTCATTGTCTGTAGAATCTGTCTGGGTCTATTGTTGATGAAGCCACGTCATACATACACAAGAATGTTTTGGAATTGAAACACCTCCCTACAAGGAATGCATTAAGATTTGATCATCTAAGCATATGTTCTCACAGCAGCAGAATGTGGTCGTTCAATCCTCTTTTACAGTGTTAAATGTTGTTAAATCTACTGTTTAATTGATTCCCTACAAGCGAGGTAATTACATTTTTATGAAAACATGAGGGCTTGTCTACGTTATTTAGCAACACGGAAGTAAGTTGTTTTCTGTAAATGTAAAATACTTCCGCTTTATTAGCTGCTATATGTAAATAGATAAATAACTAGAAGAACAACAGTGCAGTAAAGAGACTGGGTTTGTCTACTGTTATGGCAGTACATCAAGAATAATATTGTAAGAAATAGCATAATGAGCTGTTTTGTACAGCTATAAAAAAAAAACTGGAAACAAAATACTGGAAAGTTGTTTTTTTTTGTTGTTGTTGTTGTCTTCTTTCCATAAAGGATGCATTTAATTTAGTACGACAGTGTTTTAGAATAAAGGTGATATTACGAGAATTACATCGTAGCAATTAAAGTTCTAATATTTTGAGAGTATAGCCTGCACATGCAAATGGTCTGGATTGGAGGCACCGGGAGAAGTTGTCAGGTCACCGGAATTTAATTAAATATATGCTGGATTTTTATCAGAAATCATACCGTATGTTATACTCACAAGGACAGTATGCTTGGAAATAAAATTTCACGTCTTCAATTGCATTCATTAGGCCTATTTGTAGTGTGCCAGCCACCCGATAATAGCAATAAGCTTTGTGCTTTTGGAACTTTTAATGTAAAACAAAATCTCAGCTTTCAGAATCTGTCAGTTTTATAGCAAAATACAAACAATATGTCTTGCAATAATGTGTTTTGCATGCTCTTTAATGTGGCAGGACAGATCGCTGTATTCAATCGTCTTTTAGATTACAATGAGACATTTGTTTCATTAAATTATACTTTTTTTTTTTTTTTTTAATTTCCACTACCTACTCCGCAAAAATGTCTGTGGCGTCCAATCTTTCATTCCTCACATGTATGTAATTAAAAACAACAATAAAACTTTTAAAGGTTGAAGTGGACTCTAACTTGTTAACATAAGTTATATTGTTGTCTTTTCTGAGGTTTATGTGTGTTTACGTATCATGGGTGCAGCAGGCACAATGATATTATGCAACACCTGAGAATAGTCTCCCTGTGCAAGCAGGTGGTCACGTTGGTTATGTTGATAGAAGTTAGCCTATTTTTAGGCACTCCATAATATCATTGACCTGCTAGATCCATGGTACGACAGCAAAGTTCCTTGATTATTACGCCGAAATGAGAGTATAGTTCCTAGCCATATCGATCTAGAAAATCACGACTTTTTATTTTCCGTCTGTCTTAGTACACAGAAGAAGAGTCAAGTTTTAAATAGGAAAAATATCAAAACTCTTTGGTCAATTTTGAGCGAGACGCTAACGGTCTAATCAGATTTAATGATTTATACTAAGCTATGCTAAAAGTGCTACCGTCAGTCCGGGTGATCTTTTGAACGGATTCAAAACCGGTAAAACTCAACTGTTTAACTTTAAGGGACTTTCTCAGCATCTTGGCCACTCCCACGATAGTTGATTGACATGATCGTCTTACCTTAGACCCGCCCTGAGTGAGCTGTGAACAGTCGGATTCCCACCGCCATTGTTTCTACTCCAGTGCAGGGGAAGACAAGAATGTCTCCGACTGAGGTATTCTGTCATTAGATGTAATAATGATCATAGCAGTCATCATTTACTCCTGACATGTGAGGCACTGAAGACGCTGAGGATTAATGTTACTTTCATTTTAGAAGGAAATGTGCCCGGTGATCTACATAAATGCGTCTATGTTCATGCAAATCATTCCAATCATTTTTATGCATCTTTGCAAATCGTCTTTCTTAATAATGTGCTAGTTAGCAAGTTTCACGGCTAAATGCGGCTAAAGTAAACAGACCGACTCGTCACCCCACAGAAGAGAGGGGCGGGGTGAGCAGAGCTCATTAGCATTTAAAGGAACATGCAATAGAACAACTCTCTCTGAACAGGGCTGATTTTGACAAGGTAAAAAAAGGTTTTTTTTTTTTTTTTTACACTATTTTTTATAAAATTTTTTATAAAAAATTTTTTAACCAAAGTATGTTATATACTTCTTATAAAGACCAAAACCATATCCACCACTGTGCCACACCACTAGTATTTAGGAAAAAATAGCTTGGATCCTGAAAAGCAAAGCTATTTGTACAACAGCTGGGCTTGCTGCTGAAAAATGTTTTAGTCAAACCTGTTAGAAAATGCGGTCAATCCCAGGCACTGGCTGAATGTAGCCATAGAGTATTGGGGCAGATTGAGAGTGACTGGTCTGACATCCTTAATGCCTGTAAATCACTCTGTAAAAATATGGATTACAGGCTTTGAGACTGTGCAACGCTGGTGTTTACGGACACTATGAGTGATATGGTACACACACAAAGCCCTCAGGTGGGCACACTGTTGCTGTGTGTGTGTGGAATAAGCAGGCCATGTGACAGCAGTGGCTGTGTGTCCTGACTGTTCCGCTCTGTGGCTGTGTGCTCTCGTGCTGTGCTAAGCCTCTCCGTGGTGATAATGGGAGACGGAGAGCGGAGTGAGGGGACAAATTCAGAATGAGAGGAAGTGATGAAGCATTCTGTCGGCCCCCTGTCGGCCCACAATCCTGCACGGCCTCTGATGGCTGTATTTATTGCCGGCCCACTTCCACCTCCTCTCTGATAACACGCATTGACAAACTCGCTCTCCCACACTTGCTCAGCACACACACAAAAAGAGACAGAAGACACCTCAATGGCAGCTGTGGGATGACACATATGTCCCCCCTCCTTCTTCCCATCTCTGCTTCTTGTTTTCTGTTTTTCACCTCAAATCACCTCTCAATGATTCTTTCAAGGTCTGAATATAGTGTGAGCCCCTGTTCTCTTATGTGTTTTTTTTTTCTATAAAATGTTTATTCATTCAACAATTCAGTCTTTTTTACTTGCCAAAGACCTACAATCAAGGTGGTCTATAAAACCTGGAGGAAGATCACATTTCATTGGCAGCTGCTCAGCTGACGTAGCGCTGGATTTAAAAATTGCATCACTGTACACTGCCGCTTAGTACTACAGACAATTTTCATTACCCCAATCACCTGAATAAAATAAAATCAAATAAAATGAAATAACAATAATACATATATAATAACTTTTTACATATAATACAGCAATAATAATAACAATAATAATAATAATAACAGTAATAATTTAACATTATAATATTCATAATTTATTATTCTGCCTTCTACTACTACTACCAAATTACATATGTAATTTATATTTTTACATATTTTATGTAATTTATTATTATTATTATTATTAGTATTATTTTTATTATTCTACATACTACTACTACTACTACTACTGATACAGTAGTAGTAATAATAATAATAATAATAATAATAATAATAATAATAATGATAATGATAATGGTAATTATTTATTTCTACTTTTTATTACTGTAGTAATTTAACAGTATTAATTTATTATTCTACATAATAATAATAACAATATCAATGATATTATTATTATTATTATTATTATTATTATTATTATTATTATTATGTTAAATTATTACAGTAGTAGCAGTAGTAGTAATAGTAGTAGTAATAATAATTATAAATAATAATAAATTACATAAATTGAATTATTATTGTTATTATCATTATTATTATTACTATTACTACTACTGCTACTACTGTAATACTTTAACATTATTATAATTATAATCACTAATAACAACAACAACAACAACAACAACAACAATAATAATAATAATAATACTTTATTTATAATTATAACTTTAGCATTATTATTATTACTACTGTAATACATTAACTTATTATTCAATGTGATGATGATGATGATAATAATAATAATAATAATAATAATAATAATAATATTTTTTATTTTTATTCAAATTTTATTGTAATTAAAATATATTTATAATAATAAAAATATATGACTGTTGTTGTTGTTGTTGTTGTTGTTGTTGTTATTATTATTATTATTATTATTATTATTATTATTATTATTATTATTATTATTATTATTATTATTATTGGCCAGTTTTATTATTAAACTGTGGCCAGTCCATAGGTATGCAGCCTCCCAGAAATAATTTATTTATTTAGTTAGTTAAGTTAGTTTTAAATTAAATCTTTTATTTCATTGATTTATTTAGCTCTCTGTTAATTTGCTTAAATTTGTTTAACTAGGACTAGGATTTCTAAAAAAAAATTGTCACTCTCTCTATGTTTTTGCTCTTGCAGTATCTCTTGGTTTCTTAATTACCCATGTTACATAAGTATAATCTTTGATCCATAACTGACCTCAAATTTATCTCTTGTTCAGAAAAACAATTAATAAAACTATTGAGGGTCACTTACTCAGCACTCCAGCTCTTTCAAACTATTCTTTTATTCGCCTCTTCTAAGCTGGCACGCCATTAAACATTAACATTAAAGAGATAGTTCACCCAAAAATGAAAATTCTGTCATTCTCACGCTCATGTCGTTCCAAATTCATAAGACCTGTGTTCATCTTCAGAATCTCTCCCTGCATAGACAGCAACACAGCTTAAACGTTAAAGGGCCAGAAAGGTAGTAAGGACATTGTTAAAGTAGTGCAGAATCCAAAAATATCTTAATTTGTGTTCAAAAGATGAACAAAGGTCTTACGGGTTTGAAACGACATGATGGTGAGTAATTAATGACAGAATTTAATACTTACTGCTTACATGACTTCATTACCAGGTTTCAGTAGTAATAATACTTGCTACAATATTTATTACATCCTGAAACATTGGGATCAAGTAGATTTTATAAATACAGTTGTGTCCTCTTGCCCCTTCCTGTCCAGTCACATGATTAGCAGAGGAACAGACAGCTGTCTAATTGTGAGTGACAGACTGATCAACTTGAGTTAATCAACCGCTGTGTTTCTTATATGAGTGACCTGTCAGTCAGAGCTCTGTCAGTCCATCCAGTCATGATGGAAGCCTTTGTGACAACAAACCTGGGGCTGGAAAGGATGAACAAAACTGAGCTGTTGTTTAATTACCATCTGAGAACTCAGATATCATTAACAACCTCTATTAACATCTGTTTTGGCCAGTCTGATCATAAGCGGACTGCTAAATATAGGTTTGTGATCCGATGTCTAACTTTTTAGTCTTATGTGGTGTGAAAGAGAACTTGAATGAAATGAGAAATGATCCACTACAGCAGCATTAAACATTTGAATTATTTTCTGTGAACTGTGTAAAGCAAAGAATAATATTTACTTAATTGAAAAATGTAGTCAAATATAGTTTAAACAAAAATAGTCAAAGTAAATATCTCCCAGGATCTGAGTGAGCATGAGCAAGAAGCAGCAAAACATTGTCTGGGCTCAAAATCAAGAAGCACAGAAATGTTTTATTGCTGCCAAAAGTAATTAATCTTCCCGCTCTATGGAAATTAATCGGATTATTTGGCCACGTGGCCCGGCAAATTTCATCTTCCATCTCAATCCTCCCGCAGGCTTGGCCACCTCGCCCACCTTCAGTCTCTGCTTCAGAAACACCGCAATCTTTCTCAGCGGAGACATCTGTCATTATCTCCACAGGTCCTCACACTTTCTTCTGCATTTTTAGAGTTTAGCTTACGTATCCTGCCTGGATCTACAGAAATGCCTAAAAATAATAAACTTTTAATCACATGAAATGTATAAAACTTTCTTTGCTTGAAGGCATAGTTCACCCAAAAATGGAAGATGTCATTTACTCAGCCTCATGTCACTGCACACCATATAATTAGAAAATAAATAAGAAAAAAATGAAATTTAAGTTGTTATTCACTAAATTATTTGGAATTTATTTGGTATATTGCACATACATTTTCTTGACTATTATTAGTAGTAGTAGTAGTAGTAGTAGTATTAGCATTAATTTGGGAATGAGTATGTATGTTCTATGTTGTCTGTATGTGTACATGCTGAATTATATTAGCACCACATGTTTTTTTTTTTTTTTTTATTATTATTTTATTTTATTTTATTTTATTTTATTTTATTTTATTTTTGTGTCTTTGTTATTATGAAGTAATTTTTTTTTTTTTTTAATGCTGCAAAAACGAATAAACAAACTAAAATATTGTGTAGGGACAATAAATATTTATTTATTTATTTATTTATTTTTGATGCTGCAAAAACAAATAAGCAAACAATTTTTTTTTAATGTAGGGACAGTAAAGATTTATTATGATTATTATTATTATTATTATTATTATTATTATTATTATTGTTGTTGTTGTTGTTGTTGTTTTTATTAATTGCATTTTTGATACTGCAAAAGCAAATAAACCAACAAATAAAAAAAAGGGACAACCACAATAACAACTATTTCTTCTTCTTCTTCTTAGCATTAATTTGAGAATGAGTATGTGTTTTATGTTGTCTGTATGTGTACATCCTGAATTATATGTGAATTATTTTATTTTATTTTATTTTATTTTATTTTATTTTATTTTATTTTATTTTATTTTATTTTATTTTATTTTATTTTATTTTTGTGTCTTTTGTGTCTGTTATTAAGTAATTTTTTAAATGCAGCAAAAACAAATAAGCAAACATTTTTTTGTGTGTAGGGACAGTAACAATTTATTATTTTTATTATTATTATTATTATTATTATTATTATTATTATTATTAGTGATTATTAATAGCATTTTTTGATACTGCAAAAACAAATAAACAAACAAACAAACAAAAAATTGTGTAGGGACAACAACAATAACAACTATTTCTTCTTCTTCTTATTATTATTATTTGCAAGTATTGCATTTTATTAGATGCTGCAAAAACAAATAAACAAACAAAACAAAAAATTGTGTAGGGACAACAATAATAACAACTTCTTGTTGTTATTGTTATTGTTGTTATTATTATTGTTATTATTGTTAGTAGTAGTAGTAGTATATTTGTGATTACTAATTAAATTTTATATGATGCTACAAAAACAAATAAGCAAAAAAAAAATGTAGGGACAACAACAACAACTATTGTTATTAGGGGTTCGAGCGCGTAGCGCTGAAACCCTATTGTAATTGTTAGGATTTTTAGGGGTTCGAGCACGCAGTGCTGAAACCCTATTGTAATTGTTAGGATTTTTTTTATTATTATTCTTCCCTAGAACTGATCGTGCAGCCCAAACCGTAAGGCCTAGAGAGCTGAAACTTGGTCAGAAGGTAGTAGTCACCCTCGCTACTCAGGCGCAAAGAACCGGCCCAATCGGCCTATAGGTGGCGCTACAGTGATCAAAAATGCAAAAATGCTTATAGCTCCTAGACCATTTGTCATAGACTCACAAAATTTGATATTTGGAATCCTTGGGTCAAGGCGATAAAAAGCCTAAAAAATCAGATTCGCTCTACGGGGCCCGGTTTTTCCGCCATTTTGAAGTAAATTCAAAACCTACTTTTACGAACTAGTCCTAGGTTTTTTGCCCGATCGGAACCAAACCAGTGCAGAAATGTTCTCTGGACAGTGAATATCAATAATTATCAAAAAAATGTAAAATTTTGACTCATCGTTGCGAAAGGGCCCCAAAAAGTTTGTCAGGTGGGGGGCCATTTTTACTAAAATGACTATAACTCATGAACCAAAAGAGATATCTTCACCAAACTCGATACACATGTGTATAAACTCAATCTTTGGACAAATACAAAAAATTGCACAGCTCTGCCACTTGGTGGCGCTATAAGCCTGAAAAAACATAAAAATGACTATAACTATGCAATCGTTGGTCCGATCGACCTGAAAATTGGTATGCAGTGTCTCTGTCCAACGTGCCATAAGGGTCTATGAGGACATTGGCGTATCTCAAAAAACATGGCCGCTATCGGCCAATGAAGTTTGAGCACCTATTAGACAAGGTTAACGGAGGCCGATCGGAACAAAACTCACTGGGCATGTT